>NC_065446.1:33481423-33792183 GCF_917563875.1 Diabrotica virgifera virgifera
TATAATATTATTTTACCTTCTCCGATACAGTTTTCAGAAATAATTTGCTTTTTATTATGATATTTAGTTCTAATTTATAAAAGCTTCGGTTTACATAAATAGACTACGAGCCGGGAAAGGTAACATTTGTTAATCGTTTTAGACACCGTAAGAGTCTAAAATAAAAATAATAATTAAGTACATCTATCGAAGCTGGCTTTGAAAGATGTGAAAAATCTGCCATAACATTTATAGATCTTACGGCTGTCTATGATACTTTGTGGAGAAAGGGCCTTATTTTATAAGTTGATGAAAATCATACCCTGCCTCAAAACTTAGCTGATAAACAATCTACTAACTAACAGACTGTTTCGGGTATATACATATAAGTGATGCACGAAGTAACGTTAGAAAACTTAACAACGGCTTACCTCAAGGCTCAGTGCTAGCTCCTTTATTATTTAACTTTTATGCGGCAGATATACCTGAAACAAAATCGAGAAAATTCGCTTATGCTGACGACCTGGCCATTGGCTTCCAAGATAATAGTGAAGAACTCCTTTTAAATTATAGAATCTTTTGTTGTCGAAGTGATCAGCAATTTTACTTATCCCGGCTCTCGGACTATATAAATGCTTATAACACATCAGTGATCACCAAGGTTGACTTAAAGATATTTCTTCCGAACGCTGATAGAACGTATTAAATTGACATTTGGTATGGTTTTTTGGTAGAACAGTCTCCTCTATTTAAAATATCGCAACGGGTAAAACCGCAAGCGTAAGTGAAGGTGATTATTGTGGTCATTTAAAAAATCAAGCCATCATCAAATTGATTCGTATATATTTCCTTACGTATAATTTTTTTAGTCATTTTGTTCATACTTATCATTGATTTTTTGAAATATAATCTCCCATTGTTCTTAATGTACAACTTCTTTTGGCAACATATTATAACGATTGAATACTTGAATATTGTGGCAAGATCACATTTGCCACTCGTGTCTACGTAGATTATGGTTAAAATTTCAGGTTGTAGGTAGGTACCATTTCATCTAGGAGGCCAGATCTGGGCCCTGATTCTAAATCAAATTTCGACCAAAAACAAGTCGCTTTCAATATGGCGACTGTCGAAATTATTTGACACGGAGATGAATCATGGTACAATAAAATGAAACTTTATTGTACCATGGAGATGAATGAATGGCCAAAAGCGAGGTTAGGTTTAGTTTAGATGTGTTTTGTTTATTTCTTGCAAGGAAAACTAAATCAAAAGGTATTATAATATAGCTGGGTTTAATTGAAATTTGCTTGTTTTGAGGAATTAGATAGAATAGTAAATTAGAAATATAATAATTGAGAATGTCCACAACATGAATCATCAACTCAATGAAAGATGTGAGGTAATAATCTGGGAAAATTAGTAAAAAACAAGGAAAATTAATTACCAGCTATTTTATTGCTGGACATGCTGAAATCAAATCTTAAGATTTCCTATATTAGTAATATAGCTGTGCAAAGTCCACAGAAAGTGTGCTATTTTGTTTATAAACAAATTAGCACTCCGAAATCTTTTTTTTTTATTATTGCTCTATAACTCCGAAAATTTTAACTTTAAACCAAAACACTCACATAAAAATTGACAGTAATTTAATTCTGCACATTGATAATTTATTCCAATTTCCTTCGACGGAAATTTTCTTCGGAAAATTCGGGTTTTCCAAACAAAATCTTTAATTTTCAACTAAAATTTGAGGGAAGTAATTATTTATCAATAATTAAATAATTTGGTGACAGTGACATAAATCTTTTTTGTTATGAGTGTCTTGAAGATATGAAAATTTGTATGTACAAAGAGGACCGGAATTAAAAGGTATCTAATGGTTCAAAGATTAAAATCCTGTTGTTTATAACTCTGTCGCAAATGCCGGTCAAATTTGACCGGTTATACCTGGAATCACTCCTCGCAATTCAATTTGTTTTTCTTCGAAAAGGACACAGAAGCCGTGCTCTTTTCAACAGCGTTAACTTAATTTAATTTAATCTAATATTTTCTGAGGGGTTCTATTTGTTTATAAGCCAAAAAATTTTTTCTTTATAACATTCCTGAGACCGCTCAAATGGTCCAATTTCAATCCTGTAAGGTACGTTGAATAGGTATAGTGCTTTTTTATATGAAAATCATAGTTATTCTGGTGTATCATAATCTTTCTGGTTATTATTTCGACCGAAATTTTTTAATTAACATTTTAATTATTGCTGAACTATTGGTTAGATTGTCGCCGGTCTCCTGATATACAGAGAGGGGCTAAATTATGGAATAAATTCATTTTCTCTAAAATGGACGATTTTAGAGAAAAATCCCGAAACAGGTCGATTTAATTTAATCTAATATTTTCTGAGGGGTTCTATTTGTTTATAAGCCAAAAAATTGTTTCTTTATAACATTCCTGAGACCGCTCAAATGGTCCAATTTCAATCCTGTAAGGTACGTTGAATAGGTATAGTGCTTTTTTATATGAAAATCATAGTTATTCTGGTGTATCATAATCTTTCTGGTTATTATTTCGACCGAAATTTTTTAATTAACATTTTAATTATTGCTAAACTATCGGTTAGATTGTCGCCGGTCTCCTGATATACAGAGAGGGGCTAAATTATGGAATAAATTCATTTTCTCTAAAATGGACGATTTTAGAGGAAAATCCCGAAACAGGTCGATTTTTATTTTTAAATTAAATTTCTTGGCATATATTTCAAACTAGTGACGTCATCCATCCGAGCGTGATGACGTAATTATTTTTTTAAATAGGAATATGGGTTCGTGTTGTAGCTCATTTACAAAGGCGTTCAATGCTCTATTCAGTATTATAAACATTAATATCATTATTTATACAGGGAGGCCAAAAAAAAATTTGAATTAAATTAATTGACGCAAGAAGAAGAATGCATGTAATTTATTTAACTCAAAATACATTCTATTGCTGTCAGAAAATAGAAAAAAATGTTTATTTTGCAAATAAACATTGCTTTTAGCTTAAATTAAAAGTTCAAACTGCCAATAGGTAGGAGGGAGGCTGTTTGTGATTTAATTTAAGCGAAAAGAAATGTTTATTTGTGAAATAAACCTTTTTTTCTATTTTCTGACAGCAGTACAATGTATTTTGAGTTAAATAAATTACATACATTCTTCTTGTTGCGCCAATTAATTTAATTCAAAATTTTTTTTGGCAACCCTGTATAAATACCTAATGATATTAATGTTTATATTACTGAATAGAGAATTAAACGCCCTTTCAAATGACCTACCACACGACCCCTATTCCCATTAACAAAATTATCGATTACGTCATCACGCTCAGATGGATGACGTCACTAGTATGAAATATATGCCAAAAAATTGTAATTTAAAAATAAAAATCGACCTCTTTCGGGATTTTGCTCCAAAATCGTCCGTTTTAAAGAAATGAATTTATTCCATAATTTAGCCCCTCTGTATAATCTACTATAATAAATCTTTCATGTCTTCAATTATTTAATTATTGATAAATAATTAGGTACTTCCCTAAAATTTTAATTGAAAATGGCAGATTTTTTGGGAAAACTCGGATTTTCTGAGTAAAATTTTTGTTGAAGGAAATCGGAAAAAAAATAACTTTGTGCAGAACTAAATTACGGTGAATTTTTATTTGATTGTTTTTGGCTCAAAGGAAAAATTATAGGAGTTACAGACCACTAATTGAAAAAAAAAGAAGATTTAGGAGTGCTAATTTGTTTATAAATAAAATAACACACTTTCTGCGGACTTGTCATACCCCATATTACTAATATATGCAATCTTAAGATTCGATTTTAGCAATAAAATAGCTGGTAAATAATTTTTCCCAAAAATGGTATTTTTTCGATAATTTTCCCAGACTATCAACAAAATCCAAGAAACCGAAGCGCCAACCCAAATTCTGAGCAGTCTCAACATGATAAGGTTAATATCCCCAAGAATCGCTATACTCTCCGGCTGTCATGGCGGTGTCGAAATAAAATTGCGACTGTCGAAATGAATTAGAATCAGGCCCCTGGACTATGCGGTGGGTAAAGAAATAATTCAAAGCCCAATTTGTGCATTTTGCCCATCGTTTTCATCTAATTCTGGCACATTGTTTTGGCGACCTGGTTTGCGTCCTTTGATAACTTTGGACGGCTTTCCTCGGGTGCTGTCCACTCAGTTAACTGCCGATTTGATTCCGGACTCAAGTGATGGTTCCATGTTCCATCCATTGTGACATATCAATGCAAAAACTCCGACTTATTCCAATTAAACATGTCCCAACAGAGTTGAGATTCGTCAATTCGTTGTTGTTTTTGCTCTAGTGTGATAAAAGGCGGTACCCATTTGGAAAACAGCTTTCTGATACCCAAATGTTCATGTATGATAATCGAAAGGTTACAATAAGTTTAGAGTGTCAGCTATCTCTTGCAATTTCACTTTGCGGTTCTCCATAATAATTTTTAGCGTTTTTTCGATATTTTCGGCAATAACTGCATCATTTGGCCTTCCAGAGTTTTCCTCATCATTGGTGCCGGTATTGCCTATGTTGAATTCAGCAAACCGTCGTTTAATGGTTGTAATCGATGGAGCAGAGTCTCGATTAGACTTTTTGAGACATTATTCCGTTTAAGAGGGTATTTTTTGCCATCAAATAACAGCGATATATCAACACACGCAATTGCTTTGAATTCATTTTTAAAAATCAAAATCAAAGTTAAAAAAAACAAAGGTAGCGTCATTAGCGTCATATCACTAATGGCATGAAAGTTTGACAGTATTATTTATTAGAATCGCTATTAGCCTAATAAAATAAAAAAAAATCAAAATTTAATTCCGTACAGGTAGAAATAAATTTTATATCAAAGTTTAGGTGAATACAAAAGATATTTTCAAAAAAGTATCCAAATCATATATAGGGGATAATTGTTTAAATAATTAAAAAGGGGTCATTTTTGCACAAGATTTACTTTTTTAACCGCTGAGGTAGTATACATTTTAATGAGGGTCTTTAGGGTTTTTTTCTACGAAACTGAAGGACAAATCTTTCACTTAAGACTTACTAAATTAAATTTGACCCCCTATTTATTTAAATAATTATATATAAAATTTAAAAATAAAATTAGCAAAAAAGTATTTTTTACGTTTTAAATAAGCAATATAAATTATTTTATTTAATAGGAGAAGTTGCCCTAGATTACCAGTATAGGCAAAAAAACATTGGTTAAAAAATATTTAATAATTTATGAGATATTTAATTTGTTTACTAAATGTTACTATATTTTCAATTGCAAAATCGCGGTTGTTACCAGAAGAATATAAATATGTATAAAACCTCATTATGTACTTTTATTTTTATGTATGTTTTCGACAAATGTATTGAAAAATTCAAATTTAAATTTATCTCCTCTAAAATGTCATTTGAAAATTGTTCTAATTTGTTTATAATTTGTTTTTTAATAACGTCGCGGGGATTAACCATTTTGAAATACTGTTCCGATAATCGGGTTCCAGGGAATTTTTTACAAGTTAACAAATTTTTTCATCGTTTTTTCTTCTTCTTTTTTTTTCTTATAGTAAAAGATATACATAGTTTTACTTATAGAGGGGGTTTCATTAAGAATGTCCTATCTCTGAGTTGTAGATTCTAGACCTCAAAATATTAAGATTTAACCAAAATTGCTTAAATAAAATATGGCTCCTTATTGAGTTACAAGGTCATCATCATCATTCTCTTTGCCTTATCCCTATGCGGGGTCGGCTTCCCTAATTGCATTTCTCCACACACTTCTATCTTGGGTCATATCAATGTTAATCCCCTTTACCAACATGTCCTGCCTTATCGTCTCCCCCAGGTCTTCTTTGGTCTTCCTCTCCTACTCCTTCCAGGAATCTGCACTTCAGCTATTCTTCGTATTGGGCGATTAACGTCGCGACGTTGAACATGACCAAACCATCTTAACCTATGCTCTCTCATTTTGGCATCAATTGGTGCCACACCTAGACTTCCCCTAATATACTCATTTCTAATTTTATCCTTCTTTGTCACTCCACTCATCCATCTAAGCATTCTCATTTCCGTCACATGCATTCGTTGTTCCTCTTTCTTTTTCACTGCCCAACATTCAGTTCCGTACGTCATAGCCGGTCTTATGTCTGTTTTATAGTTATGTTCTATAGTTTTATAGTATTGAGTTACAAGGTATTTTATTTAAAAATTAAAAAAATATATTTTTGCTCAGTATTTTAAAACTATTCGTCTTATACTTTTTATACTTGGTGGAAAGTGTAAGTAATTTACACCCTATGAAATTATGTTTAATACAAGTTTCCGGCTATTACCAGAGACGTACGACAGGGGACAGTAAATGGTTGACCCTTCCCAAATTCTACGCCACTGGTGAAGTTGCCATTTTAGCACAATTTTTAGATTCTCCAATACTCTCTATGTAAATAACATTTTGTTTACTCGTAACGATAAAGTCATTAGTTTTCGAGGTATTTGAAGTTAAACATGTAACGGCACAGTTATTTAGTTATTTTGATTAATATATTGTGCCACTTAACATTTACTTTTAAATATCTCGAAAACTAATCTTCAGTCTTAACAATAAAATCATTAGCTTTCGATATATTTGAAATTAGAAATTAAGCGGCACGAAATATTAATCAAAATAACTGTGCCGTTACATGTTTAACTGCAAATATCTCGAAAACTAATGACTTTATCGTTACGAGTGAAAAGTAAGTTATTTAAATAGAGATTATTGGAGAATCTAAAAATTGCACTAAAATGGCAATTTCGCCAGTGACGTAGAAATTGGGAAGAGTCAACCACTTGCTTTCCCCTGTCGTACGCCTCTGGTAATAGCCGGAAACCTGTATTTAACATATTTTCATAGTGTGCATAGTACCTACACTTTCTACCAAGTATGAAAAAGAATACGTCGAATGGTTTTAAAATACTGAGCAAACATATTTTTTAAATTTTTAAAAAAACCCTGTAACTCAATAAGGAGCCAAATTTTATTTAAGTGATTTTGGTTAAATCCTTATATTTTGATGTCTAGAATCGACAACTCAGAGATTGGACTCAGGATTCCTAATAAAACCCCTGCTATAAGCAAAACTATATCTTTTACTATAAGGAAAAAAAGAAGAAGAAATAACGACAACAAAAATTGTTAATCAGTGAAAAATTCCCAGGAACTTGATCATTGGAACAGAATTTCAAAATGTTTAATCCTTGCGACTTTATTAAAAAAAAACAAATTATAAACAAATTAGAACAATTTTCAAATGTCATTTTAGAGGGGAGTTAAATTGAAATTTGAATATATCGGTACATTTATCCAAAACATACATAAAAATAAAAGTAATGAAATTTTAAACAGGTTTATATTATTTTGGTAAAAACCGCGTTTTTGCAATTGAAAATATAGTAACATTTGATAAACAAATTAAATATCTCATAAATTATTAAATATTTTTTAACCAATTTTTTTGCTTAATACTGATAACATAGCGCAACTTCTCCCATTAAATAAAATAATTTATAGTGTTTATCTAAAACGCAAAAAATTTTTTTTGCAAATTTGATTTTTAAATTTTATATATAATTATTTAAATAAATAGGGGGTCAAATTTAATTTGGTAAGTCAAGTGAAAGATTTGTCCTTCAGCTTCGTAGGAAAAAACCCTAAAAACCCTCATTAAAATGTAAATTACCTCAGCGATTAAAAAAGTAAATATTGTGCAAAAATGACCCCTTTTTAATTATTTAAGCAATGGTCCCCTTATATGATTTGAATACTTTCTTGAAAATATCTTTTGTATTCAACTAAACTTTGATATAAAATTTGTTCCAACTTGTGCGAATTTACATTTTGATTTACATGTAGTGTATGGGCCATTCCACGAACATACCCCTGTTTTGGATTACTTCGACAACGAATATTTTACTATACAACATAAGAAGTACGAAAGTAAATGGCGCTAATAATTATTCCAATAAACAACAATGTAATTTGCAATTTACTTTCGTTCTTCTTATTTTGCACAGTAAAATATTCGTTGTCGAAGTAATCCAAAACAGGCGTATGTTCGTGGAATAGGGTATAATCTTATTTTACTAGACTATATCCGATGGTTAGCTCCAGGACTTATTGGCCGATGTAATACTGTGAACATGAGTAGAAGATGTATACCTACTACCTTGCTACATTAATTTGAAGGAAAAGCATTTGCTACGTTATTCATGTTATTTGTGCTATTCATGAGATCCATTGTCTAACGGAGATGAAACAAGACGATTAAATAAATTGCTTGCTGTCGGTGACTCTGATCCGCTAACAGTAGGTATGGTAGATTCTACTACACTTTCAGTATTTTATTAATTAACTTTTTATATTTTTCCCATAACGGTTGTCTCACACGTTACTTGTTGAATGCATGAATATGATCATTATGCAGGTTATATTTATTTATAACTGTAACAAGAACAACACCATCTAGTAAAGAAATCCGAAGGAACGTGGTGCGGCAGGCTGAGTGAGATAGAAAAATGTATCTAACAGAAAAAAAAAATAAGAACTGAAGATTCTGAAGACTTCTGAAAACTGAAGATTCAACGCAACGTGAAATAGATTCAACACAACGTGAAACAGCGAAATTTCTCTCAAAATTTGTTATTTATGATCCGTAAGCTAATGCCGAACCCTAATTTATGGTCTCTGTACCCTATTTTTATTGTCCTGTGGAGTGTCGTATTTTTTCCCGTGAATTGTCGGTAGAATGACACGATTCAAAGAAATTTAACATACAGGTGCTAAAGTTTCCACTATTCTGATGGAGCTACGATCAGTGCCATGGTTATTTTACTACAGTCAACTATTCTAAATGGGAAATAAGCCACAGTTTAACTAAAAAAATGATTTTAATGAATAAAATGAATAAAATAATTTTTCTAGTTAAATTGTGGCTTATTTCCCATATAGATTATTTGATTACAAAAATACCACAAGGAAATAGCTTCAGAACAACAGTAATTTTACTATGTCGTGGTCTAACCACGTTATGTTAAGAGTTTTATTATTGTACCGGGTGTCCCAATAAGAATGGCTCTCGGCCATATCTCAGGAACCGTTTATAGTAGAGCTTTGAAATAAAAAATTTTATAACAAAAGTTGCCTCAGGAAAAGCCTGGAAATTATTTTCATAATTGTGGGACCACCGCTAGAGGGCGTAATTGAATATCAAAAATTAAAAAATCAAAATTTTACAAAATTTTCCTAATGAAGGGGCATTGAAAATCCGGTCATCGTATTTTTCATATAATTCTGCGCATATTTGATTTCGCAAGTTTAGGTCTACCTTTGCAAATAAGAGGTGGGGGTGAGTGGGAACCTTGTTATGAAAAAATGGCTGTAAGTCCGGTTCTGTTAAATCAACTCTTGCAAATTTGGTCTTGTTGAAAACAGATCTTTTTCGTCAATGTAAGAGTTATGATTTTGAACCAACCTACTAAGTAATATGCCGGCTATAAGGCGTTATTTAATTTTTTTCAGAAATCTAGTTTTCTTTGAAAAATATTAAATACAAGTATGCAGTTTTAATCCTACATTATAAAATTAGATTAAATTAGCAATGGAATAGCGAAAACCGCATGTCGATATCTTTTTTCTATCTCGAGATATCATACGAAACGTGTAAATTTAAAAACATAACTACTGTCACCGGTAAACGAAGTTAAGGAAAGTAGTGTGCTGTGATAAAAACAAAGAAGCATTTCCAGATGTCAACGTATATAATAGGGCTTTTCAACGCTTCTCATTTGTTTCGAGCCTCGGTCATATCTCGTATACCTATTAATATTATCACGGATTATACGACATATATGACAGAGGCTCGAAACAAATGAGAAGCGTTGAAAAGCCCTATTAATTAAAACAACAAAAAAATAAAAACAACTATTTAGTGTTAGTGACGACATAAATGTTCAGATTTTTGCAAATTATTTTCGTTGCAATCATTTACTCTTTCAGATTGAACAGCGGTCTCAATTTCTGCTCTTGAAATGCTTTCGTATTCTCTGGGTAATGTTTTCTCGAGTAGTGTATCAGTATTGTAAATGCTTGCTTCAAAAATGATGGACAATAATTTGAATATTTAGGTCGTCACTAAGTAGTTGTTTTTATTTCTTTGTTATATTTTATAGTGTTGTTTGTCTTTATATTGTTGTTTTAATTAATTATATTTTTATACGTTGACATCTGGAAAATATTTCTTTGTTTTTTCCATAGCACACTAGTTTTCATTAACTTAGTTTACCGGTGACAGCAACAGTTATGTTTAAAATTTACACGTTTCTTAAGATATCTTGAGATAGAAAAAAGGTATCGACATGCAGTTTTCGCTATTCTATTGCTAATTTAATCTAACTTTATAATGTAGGATTAAAAAGGCATACTTGTATTTAATATTTTCCAAAGAAAGCTGACTTATTACTTATTAGGCTGGTTCGAAATTATAACTTTTACATTAACGAAAAAGATCTGTCTTCAACAAGACCCAGTTTGCAAAATTTGATTTAGCAGGACCGGATTTACAGCCCTTTTTTCATAACAAGGTTCCCACTCACCCCCACCTCTTATTTGCAAAGGTATACTTAAACTTGTGAGATCAAATATGCGCAGAATTTTATGAAGAATACGATGATCGGATTTTCAGTACCCCTTCATTAGGAAAATTTTGTAAAATTTAGATTTTTTAATTTTTGATATTCAATTACGCCCTCTAGCGGTGGACCCACAATTATGAAAATAATTTCCAGGCTTTTCCTGAGGTAACTTTTGTTATAAAATTTTTTATTTCACAGCTCTACTATAAACGGTTCCTGAGATATGGCCGAGAGCCATTCTTATTGGGACACCCGGTACGAATTAACCAACTTAATAAACTTTCTATCGCCCACACTGGTGGTGGTGTATCGTCCTTAAGCAGCGTTAAGACGCTGCTAAAAATGCGAGCAATTTATTGTGACGATATGCTACGCTTTATTGATTGTCTTTAAAGCTTGTTTAGACGCTGCGATATATTGTGTGTCGATTGATTATAAATTGAAACAACTCGATCGTTACAATAAATTGCTCACAGTTGTCGCAGCGTCTAAACCAGCGATAAATCGGTGCGATGTACCGAAATAAACAAATCGATAAATCGTAGCGATTTATTTTTACGATAAATTGCTCGCATTTATCGCAGCGTCTAAATCAGGTTTTACTCTGGGTTCGACCGGTTTTATCAAAACATAAATATTTATTAGTTGCACAGTAACAAGGGGTGCTAACGGTGTTCTCTTTCCTTTTCACTATTATACAGGGTGTTAGTAAATAAGTATGAAAAACTTTAAGGGCTAATTCTACATGAAAAACTAATGTAGGTTTGCTCTATAAACATATGTCCTTTTAAGACCTTTTAAGCTATGAAAATTAAATTTGGAGAGTTTCAAGAGATAGTTATTTCGCATTTTTTTGGAAAACAAATAACAATTTTATATTCATCATTGGCGCGCCTACGGGTAATAATCTGAATTTTTTGAAAGAAAAAATAGTACGCCACTGAAATATTTCAAATTAAAAATTATTTTTGTATTTTACGTTTATTTTTTGATAAATAACCTTTCTTGTCTTTTTTCCTATGGTGCACCGTTTTTATGCAAAAAAATAAAACATCTTCGCGCGTATTTTTCATTTCGTAATACATTATCAAGAACTCTCCAATATAATAATGCCAAACTAGAACAATAACAGAAAATATTTCTAAAAAGATTTTAACTATGTGCAAGGCTACAACGCGTACGGGTGCGGCTCGTACGGGTAATGGCTCGAATTTTTTATAGAAGAAAATAGTACGCCACTGAGATATGTCAAATTGAAAATCATTTTTGAATTCCTCGTTCAATTTACGACAAAAATGTCTTTTTTCATATGAGGCGCCGTTTTTATCCAAAAAAATAAAATATCTTAACGTTTACAAAGTATTTGAAATAAGTTTCTATGCATATCGAATCTACCTCGAATAATTTGTAAGCGTTAAGGTGTTTTATTTTTTAAAATAAAATAAAAAATTTATAAAATATAATATGAGGACAAAATTACAGATCTAATTACAAATAGACATTATACCAAATTAACGAAGGATCCAACGAAGACACTGGAAAACAAAATCTATAGAACTTTATTCAAATTTAAAAATGATGTAACGTACTATCAAAGAAAATTAATGACACCTCATTACAGTAAGACACCACATTTTTATGGAGTACCGAAAATTCATAAAGCGAATATTCCACTTAGACCCATTTGTAGTACCATCAATTCTCCTTGTAGTGAACTATCAAAATTTTTATTAAATGTTATAAAACCATTTGCAAATAATAATGACACATTTATAAAAAATACACAACATTTTTTAAACAAATTATCAAATATTGAATTTAATCCAAATAATATTTTAGTAAGTTTTGACATAAACAGTTTATTTACAAATGTGCCATTAGATAACACTTTAAACATAATTAAAACGAAATTCTTCTTCTTCTTAACGTGCCCTATCAAGTCCCCTTGACGTTGGCGATTAACATGGCGAAACTGTCTCTGTCTCGAGCTATTCTAAATAGGTGTTCTGCTTTCTTTATTCCTGTCCACTCCCGGATATTCTTCAACCAAGAGGCCTGCTTTCTACCAATTCCTCTGCGTCCTTCGATTTTACCCATCATAATAAGTTGAAGAATATTATACCGGTCTCCCCTTACTACGTGTCCAAAATAGGCCATCTTTCTATATTTGATGTTATCAAGCAGCTCACGAGTAGCATTTGCTCTCTTAAGGACTGCCACATTTGTCAGCATAGCCGTCCATGGTATTTTTAGAATACGTCTGTGCAGCCACATTTCAAAGGCCTCCAAACGGTTAATGGTGGATATTTTTAATGTCCATGCTTCGACACCATACAAGAGGACTGACCAAATGTAGCATTTAATCATGCGCTTTCGAAGTTGAAGTTGCAAGGTATCATTACAGAAGAATGACCTCATTTTTAAAAATGTCGTGCGGGCTATCTCGATTCTACATTTTATCTCTTTATCTGGATCTAGTTGTTCAGTAATATGGCAACCAAGATATTTAAAACTGGGTACTCTTTGAATCATATGACCATCAACATATAACCGTGAATCTTGATGGGCCAAACGGCTAAATACCATGTACTTTGTTTTTGAACAGTTTATATTTAGGCCAAACTCTCTTCCCACTCTGTCAATGGCATTTAAAAGGTGTTGTAATCCATTCATATCATCACTTAAAATAACTGTATCGTCTGCATATTTGATTGTATTTATCAGAATTCCATTAACCTTCACACCCCATTCCAAATTATGCAGCGCTTCCTTAAATATTCTATCTGAATACAAATTGAACAACAGTGGGGACAGTATACAACCCTGTCTGACGCCTCTTTGTATTTTGCATATTTCTGTTGATTTTCCATTTATGCAAGCTGTCGCTGTTTGACGCCAGTATAATTTTTCTATGATTCGTACATCTTGACTATCAACTCCTTTATCCTTTAGTATTTTAATTAATTTGTGATGTTGTACTCGATCAAAGGCCTTCTCATAGTCAATAAATACAGCAAAGACGTCTTTCCTTTGATCTCGGCATTTCTGCAATAACACATTTAGTGCAAAGAGTGCGTCCCGGGTTCCCAGTCCATTTCTGAAGCCAAATTGTGTTTCATCCTGGTCTTCTTCACATTTATCTCTGATTCTACTGTGGATGATACGTAGAAAGATTTTCAAGGTGTGGCTCATAAGGCTTATCATTCTATAGTCGCTACAGTTTTTCGGACGTTGTTTTTTTGGTAGGGTTATGAATTCGGACTTTAACCAATCTTCAGGGATATCACCAGTCGAATAAACATCATTGAAAAGTTTGACTAGTATTCCACCGTTTTCCTCATTTATGAGCTTTAACATTTCTGTAGGTATGTTGTCGGGACCAACGGCTTTATTGTTTTTTGCCAATTTTATAGCATGTTGTATTTCTGATTTTAGTATTTCTGGTCCTTCACCTTCATCTAAAGTGTCCAGTTCTTCGGGTCTATCATCATTATACAGTTCATTTATATAATTATACCAGGTAGTTCGGATTTCGTGTTCGTCTATTATCATTTTTCCCGACGAATCGGTTATAGTATGTGGAGTTTTCTTATAATAAAGACCAGCTACTTCTCTAACTTTTTTAAACATATTAAACGTATCATGTTTTTCATTCAACTTTTCTAATTCCTTGCATTTATCCTCCATCCATTTTTCTTTAGCTACCTTTATTTTTTGTTTAATTAGTTTTTGTTTTTCTTTGTATTCTGTTTTGTTATCTTTCAGTTTTCTTCTCTGCTCCATCAATTCCAGGATTTCATCAGTCATCCATTGTTGTTTTTTGTGCCTCTGCATCGTTGTCGTATATTTTTCCATTACTTTCCAGGTAAGATCTTTAAACGTGTTCCATATTTCTGTATTGTTTTCATTTGTTGAATTCTTTAGCTGCTTATTCAGGTCATTTTCTATTAGCGTTTTGTTGGATGCTGATATATGTAATTTTGGTGTTTTGGGGTTTTCTTCGACTTTTTTGAGCTTCACTTGGATGTCAGCTATTAGAGGGTTATGGTCTGAACCGATATCTGCACCAGGATATGTCGTTGATCTCTTGACACCATTCTTAAATCTCTTGTTTACTAGAATATAATCTATCTGATTTCTAATTATATGAAGCGAGTGATCTCCTGGTCCCTTCCATGTATATAATCTTCTTTTGTGTAATTTGAACCATGTATTTGCGATTATCATGTCATGTTCTTGACAGAACTGGTATAATCTATCGCCTCTTTCATTGCTCTCCCCTAGTCCATATCACCTATCAGGTCAGATCTTCGTCCTTGACCAATTTTCGCGTTAAAATCTCCAATAATATATGTGATTTCGTTCCTTTTTAGATTGTTAAGTGTCTGTTTTAATTGACTATAGAATGATTCAACATCATTGTCATATTTCTTTTCTGAAGTAGGGGCATATATCTGGATAACATTGACATTAAATGGTTTACTATTTAATTGGAGTATCGCTAGTCTGTCATTTACAGGTACAAATTTTTTTATATATTTCTTGAATTTAGATGTTATAAATATGCCAACTCCATTCCTATGATGTACGTCATCTTCTACACTTCCAGAATAGTATAGTGTGCCTTCATTTTGTTCACATGTTCCCGCTCCAGGCCAGCGGAGCTCACTGATGCCCATTATATCAATTTTTAAGCGTTTAACCTCTTGAACTAAGTTACTGAGCTTGCCTGCTGCATAGAGGCTTTTAACATTCCATGTGCCTAATCTGATTGTACTGCTAGACATCTTTAAAGTTGTCGTACTTTTTAAATTGTAGGGGTTTCGTGTGGTGACGACCGGGAAGGCCCTACAGTCTGGTGCGCACCCTTCCCTGCCGGATCTTGGTTTCCGAGATCCATGATCAGTAATACTCTGATTATGTTTGGATTGCGCCATGTTAACTTTACCCGGGAGAAATAATTGGAGTGGTTTCCCGTTGCCTTCCCCAATGATTTTTCTGGTGCATTAGGTTTACTGCTGTGGGTTGGATAATCGGAAAGGATTTTTGGATATTTGGTAGGAAACTTGGATCGGGACATGACCTCCCCTATTTGGGTTTGGGGGATAGCCATGGCTTGCGTGAGCAGGGTCGCGTCCCTGAAATAGATCTGACTTACACCGGGGTCGTATAAGTGTATCTATCCGCTACTACTAAAACGAAATTAGAAAATGATAATACATTGACAACTAGGACAAGACTAAATGTATCAGCTATAATGGAGTTATTGACATTATTTACTAATAATACCTATTTTCAACTAAATAATGAATTCTATAAACAAAATTTTGGTCTAGCAATAGGCTCTTCTTTGTCTCCATTATTAGCTAATATATTTATGGAGGATTTCGAAACTAATATCATTTCTAAACAAAATTTAAAACCCACAGTATGGTGGAGATATGTAGATGATGTCTTTTCAATATGGCGTCATAGATCAGAATTGTTGGATACATTCCTGAATATTATAAACGATCAAGAAGAGACAATAAAATTTACAATGGAAAATGAATACAATAACACTTTACCTTTCCTCGATGTTTGAGTCTCAAAGAAGGATACTGGATATGAGACTCAAGTGTATAGAAAACCAACACACACCAACAGATATCTCAATTACAAATCAAATCACAACATCAACGTTAAAAAGGGAATCATTAAATCCTTATATGATAGAACCAAAATTACTTGTTCTAACGAAAATTCATTTTTAGAAGAAAAACAATTGTTATCTGTTTTATTAAAAAATGATTATCCCTTATCGTTTATAAATAAGGAATTGTCAAGATTGGATCGAATGGAACAGAACAACTTAGACCGGGATCCTACAACATTCACAAGAAATAATATGAGGAAAATATCAATACCATATATAAAAGGACTATCCGAGAAACTTAAAACAATAGGAAATAAAAAATTCAACATTTCAACAACATTCAAAACAACAAACACATTGAGATCTATTCTATCTAAAACTAAACCTAACAATGAACAAGAAAGAACAAAGAATTGCATTTATAAAATACCTTGTGAATGCGAACAATTTTATTTAGGTGAAACATCAACACTATTGAACGTTAGAATAAGTGAACTTCAGTCTTATATTAAAAATAGAGAATTTGATAGATCTCAAATATGTCAACACGCATGGGATAATGAACATAGAGTTCAGCGGAGAGATTCAAGTATAGTCCTGAAAGAATCAGATAGTAAAAAGAGAAAAATCAAAGAAGCGGCTCTAATTATGCTGAATGAAACCAATTGTGTCGCAAATTCCTCGGTAGATTGCAGTAGGATGTGGTTACCCATACTGAAAGAGGAAGTCAATAGAAAGAAAATACCACGATTAGTAAGTCAATAACATATCGAGTTAGTAAAAATTTTATATTTTAGTATTACTTATTATATATCTATATTATTAATATTATTTATAATTTAAACATATTAAAGTCAGAATTTGGTATTAGTTTTTTGAAAGTAAATTAAATGTAAGACCAAATACTTACGATGTCGGGATAGTATCACGACATTGACATTGATTATTTTAGTAGTATTTTGTATTTTGACAACGAAACCCGATTTGGGCTTCAAAACGTTAATAAAATCATTTTTTTGGTAAAATTGTGGCTTATTTCCCATTAAAAATAGTTTGTTATAAAAATGCCACAAGGAAATAGCTTCAGAACAACATTTTATTTTTTTGTATAAAAACTGCGCCGCATATGAAAAAAAGACATGAATGATTTTTTGTCGTAAATTGAACGAGGAATTCAAAAATGATTTTTAGTTTAAAGTTTCTCAGTGGCGTACTATTTTTTTTTCTTTAAAACATTCAGACCATTACCTGAGCGGTCGCCAATGGTGAATATAAAACTATTCTGTCTCCTTTAAAGGAGGTGATTTTGGACATTTGTTGTAGCTTTGCACTTAGTTAAAATCTTTTTAGTAATATTTTCTGTTATTGTTCTACTTTGGTATTATTATATTGGAGAGTTCTTGATAATGTATTAAGAAATGAAAAATTCCCTCGAAGATGTTTTATTTTTTCGCATAAAAACGGTGCACCATAGGAAAAAAATACTAGAAGGGTTATTTTTTACAAATTAAACGTGGAATATAAAAATAATTTTTGTTTGAAATATCTCAGTGGCGTATCATTTTTTTCTTTAAAAAAGTTCAGACCATTACCCGTAGGTGCGCCAATGATGAATATAAAATTGTTATTTGTTTGCCAAAAAATGCGCAATAACTACCTCTTGAAACCCACCAAATGTAATTTTCATATCTCAACTGGTCTTAGAGCAATACAAAAATTTGCAGTTTGAAATAAAAATTTCAACACCCTGTATCTCGGAAACAAAGCATTTGCGGACATACATTTATAGAACAAACTGCCATTATTTTTTCCTGTAGAATTATCTCTTAAAATGTTTCATACTTATTGTATATTTTCTATCTCTCGCTGCCGACGTTTTAATTGGTAAACTGGTGAAGCGCGCTTCAACCCGCGCTTCAACACTTCGTTGGAATTTGGTTTAAAGTAAAAGTTCATTGTTCTCCTTTGTTTATTTGCCTACTATTAAGTACGGTTCGGCTGAAAATTGACATTGTTTTAATGTGTAGAGCAACGTTCACACTTATTACCTCTAATTAGCAAACATAAGACACCTGACCTAGGCCACTGACTGCCTACCAGTGTTGACATGAATACGAGTAGTAGGTCGTAATATTGTGCAACCCTACAATTATACAGGGTGTAACAAAAATTCAGGTCATAAATTAAATCACATATTCTGGGACTAAAAATAGATAGATTGAACCTAACTTACCTTAGTACAAATGTGCACATAAAAAAAGTTACAGCCCTTTGAAATTACAAAATAAAAATTGATTTTTTTCCATATATCGAAAACTCTTTTCCGAGATTTTTTATTGAAAATGGACAAGTGGCATTCTTATGACAGGAACATCTTAAAAAAAAAGAATGTGTGTGTACTTTGTACGCACGTAAGAAGTTATACTTCTATTATATGATTTCAATGAAATAAATATTGTTTGGGAAAGTATGCAACGTATTTTAGTATTTTAGTTTATTCGTTTTTTATAGTTAAGCATATGACTAGTTAATTATGTAATACGATTAATTTCTTTTAAAACCTATAATCTTATTTGATATTCACCCTATATTTTGTATTTAACAACACTGCCCTGTAAAATGACTGGCTGTATCATATTTTGAGCAGATATTCAGAGAAAACGCACTTTTACTTTTAACACAAAGGCATCTTTGACACTAATGCCTTTCAAAGCACCACATGCGTCAATAATTTATGACCCAAGCTAAGGGCTGTTACCTCCTCGGCCCCGCAAAAGACGACAAAAAGTCAGTACGAAATTCTACGTCGAACGAGACACATTTGCCTAGTTTACCACCCGGGTGGCCGTTCCGTCATGGAGATGCTGCCCAATCCTGGAGATACCGGCCAATTACACCCATTTTAAAGGTAGGTGCGATATTTTCTCTAACATTGATACAATTTATGAACATATAGCCAGGTCAACTTTTTCACATTTGCGTACAAACACACACATTTATTCATTTTTGCTATACTAAATGCCCATATATATCTTATCTCTACAAATCTAAACAGTCCATTGTCTCTACTACCTAACTAATTAAACCCAGCGACCACTACTCATCAATCAGAAGACATTAGACGCTTCAAATATAGTTTCAACAGGTTATTTGTATTTTATTTAAAGATTAAACTAATTTTTACTTACTACTTTCCAAAAATTTTTATTAAAACAATAAGAAAAATAAAAAAAATTAGAAAACACACAGATTCGAACCGGGGACCTCTCGATCTCCGGTCACACGCTCTACGAATGAGCTATACTCCCTTTGCTTTGACAGGTTACAAGATTTCTCATACATACTAACAAATTTAATAGACCAAGTGAAGTATACAAAAATACTTTAAATATACTTACTATTATTATAAAATATCTTATTCCCGAGGAAGACAAATCTAAAGACACAAAAATTATAATAAATATATTTACTAAAAACAATAATAATATATTCTTTTCACGCACACCTTATTTGCGCTACATGAAGATGTAGCGACTAATACCATACTGTCGGTGTGCGCATGCGCCAGGGAATGTAAAAATTCACCCTCGTGCCTAAAGAAGTATAACTTCAAAAAATTATAGTGAAATTTGTGCACCCCATAAAAATTTGATGGTGGTTTTGTTCCCTTAAACCCCCCAAACTTTTGCGTAAGTTCCAATTAAATTATTATTGTGGTACCATTAGTTAAACACAATATTTTTAAAACTTTTTTATCTTTTAGTATTTTTTCGATAATCTAGTTTTTATCGAGATGCGGCTTCTTATTTAATATGTTTGCATAAAAATTTTATGGGAGTTTTGTTCCTTTAAACCCCCCAAATATTTGTATACATTCCAATCAAACACAGTGTTTTGAAAATTTTGTGCCTCTTTTTTTTCGATAAGGCATTTTTTATTGAGATGTATCTTCTTTTTTAAATTGGTTAAAAACATACCTAAATATGTAAATTTTCATATTATTACCAGGTCTCTATAGTTATACGTAACCATATATAAAAATGTGGTGGATTTGAAAAATATTCAAAATATCTCGATAAAAACTGGCTTCACGAAAAATTACTAAGAGAAAAAAAATCGTATGTTTATGCGCTTAGTGTCTCATAACATAATATGTATAGTGAAATATTGAATTTCCTAGATTTTCCGATTAATTATTTATCTTATATTCAACAAGTGTTCTCGAGTGCCCCTACCTTTGGTAAATTCAGTTTGCTCTTGTGGAATTTCTCTTTGAAGGAATGTTTTCAGCCTCTTATCCATTATATATCTTGCTAGTTATATTCTATCTTTAATAACGTTGGTGAAAAGTGACTTTCGAGTTGCAATATTTGTATGAATATAAACTTTGTAGCTGTCAAATAAAAATCAATTTATATCCAAGATATGGGCATCTAATAATAGTACTAGATAAAAAAGATGTCTTCGCTAACAATTTTTTCTTTTTCAATTTACAGATAATTGGAGAGACATGAACTTTGTTTATTTGCGCTCTGTCAATAATTATCTATATGTTTATTGAAAGTGCCTTGTACCAATTTGTAAATAGATCTATATGTAAATTAGCGTATATACGACAAATGTGTTATTTTAAGGGTGTTAATTTTATTCACAAACTAACAAAGAAGAATAAAAGCGTAACAATTTGTTGACGTCATAAAACGCCATGTCATTCGTCTAGATTCTTCCTATTTAATGTGTCAGTTATAATTTCAATCACTGTACATTAACTGACTGGATATACAGGGTGAGTCACCACTAACGGGACGGAAGATTACAGCGAAACGGTAAGAGATTTGAGAAAATTTAAATTGAATAGTTTGTAAGTTGATAAAAGCTACATTTTAAAATTATTTTTAAATATACAGGGTGTCCCAATAACTGGCGGCGTATCCAAGTTATATTATTTCTTATGGAATACCCTGTATTTTATTGCATTTTTAATTGTCCCCAAAAAGTAAGGTATAGTTTCATAAGGCTTCCCTATACTATGTACAGAGTGTTCTGAGTTATATTGACTTTTCTTAAAATGTAAAGTTTTAAAAGAAGGCTTATTCTCAAGTTATTTAAGAGAGAACAACATGTATATTAATAAATAATTATACTTACCAAATTTACCTCTTTCGAATGGTATATAGATGTCCTATACCTAGGTCTCATAGTTTTTGTGTAATTTACAATTATTTAAATTGTTACTCTTTTGAGTGTCTTCTATCAGGATACTTTTAAGCGTAAACTTTAGAAGCTAAAAATTTTCAAAGCTTCTTTTAAAACTTTACATTTTAAGAAAAGTTAACATAACTCAGAACACTCTGTACATAGGTATAGGGAAGCCTTATGAAACTATACCTTTTTTGCGGACAATTAAAAAATGCAATAAAATACAGGATGTTCCATACGAAAAAATATAACTTTGATACGCTTTTATTGGGACACCCTGTATATTTAAAAATAATTTTAAAATGTAGATTTTATCAACTTACAAACTATTCAATTTAAATTTTTTTTTAATCTTTTACCGTTTCGCTGTAATCTTCCGTCCCGTTAATGGTGACTCACCCTGTATACTCATTACGGTGAAGAATTTATTATGAATCAATTTTTTCTAACTTCTCAAAACTATCAAAGATATTATTCTGAAGCTATATTCTTGTGGCATCTCAAGGGCGTAGGCGCAAAATTTCGCGCCAATGTGTTTCAAATGCATTATTTTTTAGAATTCTGAGAAAACTAGTAAGTATTTTTGAAAAATTTAAACACATTATTAAAGATTATTATTACCGAGGGCCGAATCTTTTAGAATAACCAAAAAGCTTCTTTTGAATGAGATATTTAAAATTAATTATCACACTAATTTTTTTCTTTTTATTTTGACAAACTAGTTTGGCCTAGGCCAAACTAGTTTGTCCTGAAATCGGGTTTGGCCGGTAACATATATACCCACAATTCCTTGTATACTGTCCTGTAAATTTTTTGGACACCCTGTATAAATAATTATGTAAATGTTTATATTAATGAATAGAGAATTGAAGAACCTCTATTCTCATTTAAAAAAATCATCGATTACGTCATCACGCCCAGATGAATGACGTCACTAGTATACCATATATGCCACAATATCATAACTTAAAAATAAAAATCGACCTGTTTCGGAATTTTTCCTAAACAGTCGCCGGTTTACGATATAACGAATTTATTCCTTTCATTTGTACCATACTGTATACACATGCAACGGTGGAAAATAGTGTCGCGCACGGTTGATTAGCAATTAAAAACAAAGGAGTTCTGAATATTGTATTGCAAAAAACTCTTCGGGATTTCATCAGTCGATGTTTAAAGAATATCTACCTACCTTGGCAACATTCAAATTTTCAGTTTTTCACATAGTTTTTGACGGTTAAAAATGGCCTAGTTCGCAAATTTTCAATTTTTAATCGCTTATATGTCAAAAACTATCAACTTCAACAAAGTCACTAAAGACCTTTTCTATTTGGAATGACCCAAAAAAACCTAAAAAAAAATTTTGTTTTATGCAAAAAAAATAATTTTAGGAAAAAAACAAAAAAAAAACGTTTAAAAAGTTTTTGACCCATTTTTGGTTCTGGCAACATGCAAATTTGTTAAAAGGGGTCCTTTTTGAGTAAGATTGTACAAAAAATCCGAATCGGAATATTTTTCCTAGCGGATGCGCAGTGGCTTTTTGGACTACGATCTTTTAAAGAGAATATAATGCTAAAAAGACGTTACATCAGCTGTTAGATGTTTTTTTACGCTAAATAAAGAAGTCAAGATGTGAATTAATATTTTATACGAGATATTTAAAAAAGATATTGATGAAACCAAAGAGAAATTTCATAATGAAATTACTCATTTTATAATGTTATGCCAAAATTTGAATAAACATTTGAAAATTTGATGTCATCCAGGATGTAAATGCAACTTTTCCCAATTTTTAACTTTATTGCCATAAGTTTATTTGACGATTACCAATTTCTAATGCGTCAGCCGAGCAGTCTTTCTTGGTTTTAAAAAGAATAAAGGTACATATTATATATATTGAAGGTCAAATTTGGATCAAGAGACCCTAGACGCATTGGGTGCGTTCGGACGACCACAGCGGCTGGATAGCTGAGCCAGCAGTAGCTGTCAGACGTCACCGCTGGAAGCCAGCCGCTGAGAGATTTACCTAGCTTTCCCTATCACGGCTGGATGCAACCACTCAGCCGATTTCTGCTGCCAGCCAGCCGCTATGGTCGTCCGAACGCACCCATTCTCACTATTAGGGATTCCAATGAACTGTCAGTGGTGGCCGGTGGATGGCTAAACTGACATGGCCATAGACATAGTTAAGGGGGGTGGTCATTTCGTATCTAATATTTACATTGAATATTGACAAATTTGTAAAGAATATCCTGTTTGGTTTTGTTTTTTTGTTAATTGTGTAGCGAAATTTGTGAAATTGTGATAGCAAATTAAATATGAAGTGGTTTAAACATTGGATATGCCTATGGATGACAGTTTCGCCATCCAGCAGCCATATTATATCACGTGATTTGGAATGCCTAATTGTATCATAGAAAATAAAGAACTCGGGCAACTGAATTTTGATAGTATTAATATGGCAGTTTGCGAATGCTAAGTGAAGAAACAAATGAGGTAATTTTTGTCTTTTGTATTCTTTAGAATATGTTTTCTTGTTTGTCATGTGTTATTTTGTAGAACTTTCTGTTTTTAATATTTTTAAATGTACTTTTTGGAATACTTTTTACATTTGCTATTTTTTTGTGTTTGTTTCAAAAAAATTATTGTATATATTTTACAATAAATGACGAATAGCAATGAAGTTGGCCCCTAAATCTCCAGTGCCACCTCACTTCCATGCTTCCATCTAAATCAATAATTGTTATATCAGTCAATATGAAATTAATTTTTTTAATTTATTAATACGTATTCACTTATTTTTTTGCAATTATTTTTTATTGAAGAAAAAACATGCTTCAGCCATAGGAATTTATTAAAGCTGGTATATTACACCAATTTATTGCTTTGTGGTTGGAATAAAATACATTATTATCTCCATATATCGGAATTCCGTTAGAATCTATTTTTGGGTGTTTAATCATTAAATAATCAGTTCTTCATAGTCCAATTATTATGTGATGTATTTATTATTACGGTATCCACCGCCATAATATAACAGTGCATTTTCATTGTGAGTCATGAAACGGTAAACCACACTACACGTTAAAACAAATAATGTTATCTTACTGTGAAAATATAATTGCCCACAGTCTATTTTAGATACGACTAATTATGTATGTACCTTTAATAATATCTTTGTCTTTGAACAAAACAAGTATGTCGTTTATTAACAATTAAGAAACAAACTAAACGAACTATGGAAAATGAGACGTCTACTTTTGCTGGATAATGATTATTATCATTATACTCTGGGCCAATTAGCAAATTACAAGGAAAAGTTATTTACCAGCAATTTTTTTGCTGGAATCGAATCTTATGATAGTATATATTAATAATATAGGTATGCAAAAGCCGCAGATAGTGTGCTAGGTACTTTTTTTATAAATAAAATGGCGCCCAAAAATCGTGTTTTTTTAACTTTTGCTCTATAACTCCAAAGATTTTAAATTTACACCAAAAACACTCCAATAAAAATTCACAAACAACAATCAAAAACAACATAGACACGTGTTTTTCCCGATTTACTTCGACGAAAATTTTCCTCGGAAAATGCGGGTTTTTAAAACAAAATCTTTAATTTTCAATTAAAATTTTAGATAAGTAATTGTCTATCAATAATTATATAACTTGGTAATATATATATATAGTATATATATATATATATATATATATATATATATATATGTCTTCATATCAAGGCGAGATCCGTTTGTATCATAAGCTATGCAAGATGAGATCCGTTTTGCAAGGCGAGATCCGATTTTGGATCTCACCTTGTATTCACGTGTATATAGTGACATCTCGATGTAACAATGGTTAAGGTACAAGTAAATCGATTTTTGTCTGGACCTCATTTTGCACCCCTTTTGGTGAATTTTATATTGCAGTGGTTCCACTAAATCCGCTGTAGAGGGCAGCGCGCGCGATCCGTTGTGTATATGGTAAATATATATTTTGCAGACAACCCGAGATCCGGTAAATTTGGAAACATTGCAAATGAATTTCACGGTCAGCTCTCTCACTCGGCTTATGTCTAGCTTGAATAAGAATGTTTACATTATTTAATGGCTCTGTCCAGAAAGGCGATTGTCAAATATCTCGAGAACTAGACGGCATATCGAAAAAACGTTGGAATGCTTTTTGAATGGTTTTTCAAAATCTATATACTTATGCAATAGCAGGGTTCTTATTCTGCCTGCGAAAGCGGTGGGTGTAGCAACTTTGAATTTTCA
This sequence comes from Diabrotica virgifera virgifera, assembly GCF_917563875.1. Lineage (NCBI taxonomy): Eukaryota > Metazoa > Arthropoda > Insecta > Coleoptera > Chrysomelidae > Diabrotica > Diabrotica virgifera. The sequence continues at coordinate 33,507,231 of NC_065446.1, forward strand.
ACTGAAACACTTTATTTTTAATTAAATAGTTGAAATTTAGAATTAAAAATACACAACTTTTGTTTGAATCGATAATAGCTTCTTTAATCCAGTCGGAAGAGCTTCAAAATCGTCGTTTTGATGACATTTTTAGGGTTTAGGGGTACCTCAGGTAGTTAGCTTAAAACGTAAGAAATAAATTTGAATAGTTAATGTTTCTTGATAAACAAAGCTACAATTCTATTTTACTTCAACTCATTTTAAGGCTATTTCAATAAACTAATCGGTTCTTTTTTCAGTTTTTTGGTAAAACATTGTAACTTATAGACGAAAATTCTTAAAATCGGCTATTTTTCATTTAAATTGTCAATAAATAATTAAATTGAGAAAAAATTGGTCAGATTTACATAAATTTTGTTATTCCGTCCATATAGAAACTAAAACAATTGTTACGTAGTTACACTGAGTGTCATAAAAACCGTGTATTTTTACTCATTTCTTTGAGCTATTTCACATAATATCGAGATATAAGTTGTATTTTTTTCATAAGTTATATTAACGTTAAACTGACTTAATTTATAGTTTTATAAGCAACAATTAAGTATAGCGAAATTTATAAAACCTTGTTTAAATTGCTTTACATGCTCTATAATGCGGTTATCTTAAATTTTGTTTTGAATGTTTTTCTTCTTACTGGTAGACAAAAAATGGCAAAATGTGCATTTTTGACATCAAATTGTTGATAACCAACATAGTTACTACTCAAAATATTAAAAAAACTAACCGTCGGTATAACAGATTGCCTGGAAACCAGATGCAGAACAGTACCATAAATGTTTTAGACTTTTTAGCACTTTCTTTAAGTGAAATTTAAAATCATTTACCACCCATGTACACTCATTACGGAATCTGTTACAAGAATTTCAGCGATTTCAGCCATTTTTTCAAAATTTATTTGGATTTTCTCTAGTAATCCTTCCAAAAGACAATACATAAATGGTGAATAAATTTTACACCAACTTCAAGGAGGGTAATTTATACAGGTACATACCTGGAATTATTATATGGACCGTTCACTCTTGTTAGAGTATAGGGTCATTTCATATGAAATCAACCAATAAAATGGTGACTTTGGATTTTCATCTTCCCGATTTTGATAATTTTTGGTACACTTATTCTACTTATAAAGTAGATGAAAAATCTCAATTTTCAAATTTTTTGGTCCAGTAGTTTTTTTGTAATTAATTTTTGAAAATTACAAAATTACCAAATTTTGCTCTTACATAGGTATAGAAAAATAGGAATATCTGTAAAACTACTTATTGGATATGCATGAGCGATACCTTGTTAAAAAGGTCTTTTAAAGGCCTTTCAAACGATGTGTCACATGACACATTTTCAAAATAAAAAAATTGAAAAAAATTTTGAAAAAATTTTTTTTTTATTTTTTTCAAAAACACCATTTTTATTTTTTTTCAAAAAAATATATATTTTTTGCCAATATTTTAGTGAGATACTGACCAAATTTTAAGATGGAGAAATCATGGGTTTAGGTACAAAAAATAAATAAAGTTTTCAATACACATGATTTTACCTTAAAAAATTAACTTTTTATTAAAGCTAATTTGGTTTCTCTTGGTTTTTGTAAAACTTATTTTGTTTCTATGAACCACTTTTTAAACTAGATACAAAAACTTGCATGTTCACGTTTTAGCTAGGCCACACCTCAATTTCCCTGATTGGTCAGTCTTAGAAATAAATTAGAATGCATGTTTTTGCAGGAAAAATCCTGCATAAAAGAAGCACAGGGGTAAACTCATTTTTAATTTATTTGAGCTCAACAAATAGACGTTGGCGTATCTATTGTGGTGTAAGAGTACGTGTTTAAAACTGTAAAAAATTGCAAGTGTTGTTTTTTGAAAAATAGTGATTTAGGGGTTACGGCAAAAGAATGTCTGAAAACCAGGCAAAAGAATGGTACAAGTATTCAACTAAGTGTTGTACTGGAAAACATTCAGGAAAACTTAGAAATGTTACTGAAGCCATGTGCAATCGCGTCGACATAAAAAAAGGAATGAAGATTTGTGATGGGTGTAGGCTAAAGTACATGAAGACTTTGAAAAATGCTGAATCTCCTGAAGCCGGGTAAGTTTTAATTTATTATTTTTTTTACAAGAGTAAACATCTACATTGGATTTTTTTATTATATAGACATGAACTTTATTTATTTATATTAAAAAAATATTTTTTATTTATTTTATAATTTTTTTGTAACTTTAACACTTATTCAGTTCTTTTTTTTTTCAGACCTTCAACAGAAAATCCATCCCCCAATTTTAAAGCCGAACCTAAGGTTGGACCAGACCTGTCTTTAGAGCTACTTAACCAATCACTTGAGCTTTTAGGAGAATCACCAATTAAAAAGAAAAGATTGACAATGCAGAAAGCGGAAAAGGTTAAAACTGTTATTGAGAAAAAATTAAGAGAGGAAAGACGAGCTGAAACTGAAGAGCCACCTGTTGAAGCTGTAAAAGAACATGAATGCGAGATGGTACAGCAATTAAAGAAGAAATTTAGGGAACTTACAAAAAGGAGCGAGAAAATGCATTTGCTATCCTGCCTGCCTATTAGTTGGAGTAGATCAAAAATAGTGAAAGAATTCGGAGTCAGTCAGTATATGGCAAGGGCTGTTAAGCAGATGGTAAAAGAAAAAGGGATTCTGTCCACCCCAAATCCAAAGCCAGGAAAAACGGTTTCCCCTGAAATAGTCAAGTTAGTTACAGAATTTTATTTAAGACATGACATAAGTCGTATGATGCCAGGAAAAAAGACTGTGTTGTGGTCAAGCAAGAAAACCAGAAAGAACACGTTCAAAAACGCTTACTTTTAGCCAACTTAAAAGAAATTTATGCCCTATTTAAACAAGAGAATTCTGAAGTTAAAGTTGGATTTACAAAATTTTATGAGTTAAAACCAAAAAATTGCTTATTAGCAGGACAAAGTGGAACACACTCAGTATGTGTTTGCACTATTCATCAAAACATTAAATTAATGATTAATGGTTCAAAACTGAATAAAATAATTGTTAATGAAAATAACAAACCTAGCTATCCGGATTACTATGCTTGCTTAACCAAAATAATGTGTAATCCCCCAAATATTGATTGTTATTTGGACCAATGCTCAACATGTCCTGGCATAGAAAATTTGAAAAATCATCTTATGGAAAAGTTCAATGAATCCTTCATTGATAATGTTTCCTACAAAAAGTGGATTTCTGTTGACCGGTGCAATATGGAAACGGTGATTAAATCTACAGAAGATTTTGTTGAAGACTTTGGTGAAAACCTTTTAAAATTAAAAACACACTCATTTATTTCAAACATTCAAAAGGAATTTTATAATGAGACCAAAAATAATTTAAAAAATGGAGAAGCGCTCATTACGTCAGATTTTGCAGAGAATTACTCATTTGTTTTACAAGATGAGGTACAATCGTACCATTGGAATAATTCGCAAGCCACCCTGCACCCATTTGTGATTTACTACAGAAATGAGCAAGGAGAAATAAAGCATATGAATTATGTTTTCATATCTGATTGTTTAATACATAATACAATAGCTTTTCATTTATTTCTAACTGTGTTGTTACCGGAATTGAAAAATGAAATTATGAATCTATCAAAAATATTCTACTTTTCTGACGGATGTGCCGCTCAATATAAGAACAAAAAAATTTTTTTAAATCTGTCCTACCACGAAAAAGATTTTGGTCTTACAGCTGAGTGGCATTTTTTTGCCACATCACATGGTAAAAGTGCCTGTGATGGTCTAGGAGGTACAGTCAAAAGATTGGCCACTAAGGCCAGTTTGCAAAGGCCTTACGAGAATCAGATACTAACACCAGAGCAATTATTTCAATTTGCCACCGAAAATATTCACGGAATCACTTTTAAGTACTGTTCAACTGAAGAATATAATGAACATACTCAAAAATTAGAACCAAGATTTGCTAAAGCCCAAACAATACAAGGGACACAAAAAGTGCATGCGGTTATTCCTTTTTCAGAAACACAAATCATAACCAAAAATTATTCATTAAGTTCTGATCAACAAAAACAACTAATTCAGAAAGATTTGTCAGAATTAAATCAAATGGAACTTAAACTAATTGAATCTGGATTTGTAACGGTAGAGTATAACAATGCTTGGTGGGTGGCTTGTATTATAGGCAGAAATGATGAGACAAATGAAATTAAAGTTAGTTTCTTGCATCCAAACGGGCCAGCCCCCTCCTTTTATTACCCCAAACCTAAATCAGATATTCTAATTATTGAAAGAAAAATGATTTTAAGAAAAGTTCAACCCATTACCGCTACAGGTCGGACTTACACACTGACAAAGGAGGAAATGTCAGATTCCACCCACATTTTGGAAAGAAAAATAACTTTAAAAAATATTTAATTTATTTGAAATTTAGAGAAGCGTTTGTGTTACTTATAAAAAATTATTGTTTTCTATATTATAGCATGTATCTTTGACTTTTATGTGTTTTACTTAAAAAAGCTACCATTTTTTACATGTTTGAATATTGTTTTATTTTTTTTCATATGAAACCCATCATTTCTCCATCTTGAAAATTGGTGTGTGTCTTAGTAAAACACTGAAAAAAAATATATATTTTTTTCAAAAAAATAAAAAATGGTGTTTTTGAAAAAAAATAAAAAATACTTTTTTCAATTTTTTTGAAAAAAAAATGTAATTTTAAAATGTGCCATGTTATACATTATTTAAAAGGTTTTTAAAAGACCTTTTAAACAAGGTATCGCTCATGAATTTCTGATAAGTAGTTTTAGAGATATTCCTATTTTTCTATACTTATGTAAAGGCAAAACTTGTCAATTTTATCATTTTCAAAAATTAATAACAAAAAAACTACTGGACCAAAAATTTTGAAAATTTAGATTTTTCATCTACTTTATGGATAAAATAAGTGTACCAAAAATTATCAAAATCGGAGAGGGTGTCTGCCAAACCCCTGGTTGATTTGATATGAAATGACCCTATAGTTCGCTCCAATATGAGCTCTTTTAATCCATTTCACGCGGTAAATTAGTCCGCTTTTCCTTTAGGTCTTAGTTCATAGGTTGTGATGTTTTTTTGCCCTCTCTACTATCTTCTTCCACTCTCTCCGGTCCTGAATCTTTTCTCTCCAGTTTGCAATTTCCATCTTTGATATATCGTCTAGCAGTTGATCTTCCCATCTAATTTTTGGTCTTCCTCTTGGTCTATTTTTTACTGGTTTCCAGTTCATTATCTTCCTGATCAGTTCTTCTACCCCTCTTCTTTGTGTGTGCCAAACCATCTGAGGCTTTGTGCTTTAATGAATTTTACTATATCTTCTCCTTTATTTATATTTATTATTTCGTGGTTCATCAGCTTTCAATATTCCCCTGTTTCTGTCTTTACTGGGCCATGTATCCTTATAATTTTTCTCTCAATTATTTTTAACTTTTCTTCGTCTTTTTTCGTAAGGCACATTACTTCTGCTCCATAGGCTATCACTGATCTGATTGCTGCTGTGTATATTTTTGATTTTGTTTTTTTTTGCTCAGGTTTTTGTCCTTGAGTAGTTGGTGATATTTCCAATATACTCTATTACCTGCTTTAATTCTGTCGTTTATCTCTATACTCCTTCCGTTTTTGCCGTCCACCATCACCCCCAGGTATTTGAAGCAATCTACTCTCTGGAATGTATTTTCACCTATCTTTATTTCTGCTATTCTGTTTACATTGTCTCGTGTGCTTATAAGATATTTTGTTTTATTCTGATTGATTATTAGTCCTCTCGTCTTTGCTTCTCTTACCAGGGTTAAAAGTGCCTCTTCTAGTCTTTTTTTATCTCGTGATACCAGTCCCAGTTCATCTGCATATCCTATGATCTGTGTTGAGCTTTGAATAATTGTCTTTTTCAGCCCTGTGTCCCTAATTACTCCTTCTAGAGCGATATTAAATAGTGTCGTTTGTCGTTGACAGACTGTCTCCTTGTCTTACTTCAAGTTCTATTTTGATGTCATTTGTATCGCCCTCATTTGTTTTAACTTTTGCTGTTGAGTCTTTTATTGTCATTCTAGTTAGTCTTATTAATTTTGCCGGTATCTCCATTTTTTTCATTTCTTTTAATAATTGTTGTCTGTATATGCTGTTGAAGGCCTGTTGGAAGTCGATGAATAGTATGTGTAATTCTATGTCATGTTCATAGCTTTTTTCAATTGTTTGTGTCAGTACGTGTATTGCATCTATTGTTGATCTTCCTTTGATCTATTGTTCTAAAACCCTGTTGATATGGTCCTATAATTTTTTCTGTGTATTGATTTAGTCGGTTTCTTATAATTGTGGTCAATATCTTATACGTTGTATTTAGTAGCATAATTGGTCTGTAGTTGTAGCACTTAGTTGGATCTCCTTTCTTAAAGATTGGTGCGATGTGTCCGTTTTTCCATTCTATGGGCATGCTTTCGTCCTTCCAAATTGTAACCATTAACTTGTGCATTCGCTTCGTGAGCTCCTCTCCGCCGTTGATGATCAGTTCGTTGTTGATTTCATCTGGCCCTGGCGTTTTGTTTACTTTTAGTTGTTTTAATACCTCCATGAATTCCTAATAAGTAGGTGCGACTTCCTCTTCATCTCTGTTATCTCTTATATCCTCATCCTCTGAATATGCCTTATTGTCGTTTTTGGGGACCGTGCAAGTTCGGCAAAGCGACCCCTATTTCTTCGCTCTGTACTATTATTCGCACTTTTAATTATATTGGCCAATTATATTAGTCCTGGTTACTGGATAATTGTCAAGGCCATAGTCCAAAAAAACAATAAGAAGAAAAAAATAAGATTCAGGTTATGTTATGAAAACATCAACAATTGTATATAGTAAATAAAATTAGTTATTAAAACGCAGTACTGCAAGCAAAATACAATTAATTAAATTTACCTTTATATAATAATTGCATATCATATCAATATTGTGGAGCAATATATAATTTTTCTGCTTCATTGACAGAAGGTATGAAATATACGTCAATTTGACAATTTCAATTGACAATATGAATTATTTAAGATAGTTGCAATATTTCTCCGCGACTCGCGCACGGTCGTTTCTCGTTTCCCTTTCCAAGTACTTGCACACCGCGAATAGGTCCGTGAAATGTTTTTCCCAATCTTTTTTGTTTATTTTTGTGACAGATTTTTTGGTACTGTGTTATTGTTTTATCTATTCGAACAATTTCTTGTTGTCTTTATTATTCGTTTCTAATTCTTGCATTTGTTCAGAGATCCATGTGTTCTTCTTTCTTCTATAGAGTTTCAATGCTTCTTGTTTTTCTTTTCTATATTGGTCCAGTTGTTCCTGTTCGGCACTTTGTAGCCATTTGTTTCTTGCGAGGTGCTTCAGTTGACTTTTTTGGTGACATTCCTCATCAAACCATTCTTTCGATTCTTTGTTTTTTTGGAATCCTATTATTTGTTTTGCTGTCTCTATTATGCTGTTCTTTATGTTTTTCCATTCTCCTTCTATTTCTATGTGCTCGTACTGACCCAATTTCTGTTCCAGTTGTTCTGTATATTGTTGCTTTGTTTCTTGCGTTTTCAGATTGGCTATATTCCATTTCCTCCTTTTTCCTTTCTTATGATTATTTGCTTTGATTATTTTCATCTTAAGTTTTGCTATCAACAATATGTGGTCAGTGCCTCCATTTGCCCCTCTATATGACCTTACGTCTTGTACTATTTGTGTCCACTTTTTCGAAATTAGAGTATGATTTATTTGGCTTCCATCCATTCTTCCTGGTATCATCCATGTTATTTTGTTTTCTTTTTTATGTTTATGCCCAGTACTAACTATATATATATATATTTGTTGCTGCTGCTAGGTTGCAGATTTCTCCTCCATTATCATTCGTAGTTTCATGAATGGTTTCTTTGCCAGCTACATTACGATTATAGTCCTCCTTTCCGATCTTTGCATTGAAATCACCCAATATTATTAATATGTCATTCCTCGGAATATTTTCACAGGTTTCTTCCAGGATGTCTTAGAATTCTGTTTTATCTTCTTGGTTTGCTTCTTCGGTGGGTGCATAGCAATTGACTATCGAGATGTGGGCTTGTTTATTTTCTTATGTAAGATATCCTTTCATTAACTGCTTTGAATTGTATCAGTTTTTCCCTCATTTTTTTGTTCACCATAAATGCCGTACCATTCGTTCCCTGTTTGTTTTCTCCCGAATAATACATGTTAAAGTTTTTCTTCTCAATTTTTCCTTCTTTCTTCCATCGTATTTCCTGTACGGCTAGGATTTCTAGTTGGTATTTTTTCATTTCAAGAGCCATTTCTTGCATCTTACCTGCTGCCAGCATGGTTCTAATATTCCAAGAGCCCATTCTAATGGGTTTTGTTCTTTTCTTCTTATTGAGATTCTTTCTTTATTTTGTGTGCGTTATTTTGTTTTCGTTAACCGTTTGCATTTCCGAGTCTTTTTTGCCATGTCAATATCATATTTCAGCCGCTGTTCTTCGTTTATTAGTTTTTTGAATTTTCTATCAGCTGTTCTCTCTCTTCGTCCCATATGTAGATTTTGCCATTCACTATTAATTTCTTGTAGCCGATTTTCGTTTGCTTACCTTTGCTTCTTTCGTCCTTTGCTATTTTAGTTATTTCCTTTTGTATTTCTTTTTCTTTCGATGTCCAATCGTTGTTTATATAGATACAATCTTTATGCTGTTTTAGTTTACGTTTCTTGTTTAGGATTTCCATTTTATCCGTGAGGGCTTCTGTTTCTATTGCGCATACTGTTTCTCCTATTTTTTTTGCACTTCTTAGTTTTATTTGTATTTGCAACTCTTGGGCTCTGAAATTTTCCATTTCTTCTTTTAATTTCTTATAATCATTTGTTTCTACTTTCAACCCAGTTACGATCAAGCTTTTCTTTTTGCTAAATTTCTCTAGTTGCTCCATTCATTCATGTAGCTGTTTTACTTCTTTTTTTAGTTTTTGCTTCTCTGCTTTTACACCCATTAACTCTTTATTGGTTTGTTGTTATTCTTTCCTTATTTGTTTTATTTCCTGAAGCATTTCATCGTTTTTATTCATTAGCTCTTTCATTATTGTAATCATAACATTTTCCATGTCTTCCTTGTTTTCGTTGCCTGCTTTGCTTGGTGACCGTTTTTTAGTTTTACTTCTATTAAAACAATCATCCAAATTTTCTCTTTTGCGTTTCGTTTCATCATCGGTTTCACTTCCTGTGACATTTTTTACATTTTCTAGGAGTGCAGCGCTAAATACCTGGAATGCCGATATTAGATTATCAACAATACTTAAAAAATGAAAGTTACCAATTCACCGGTAGTTAATGCGTTATTTAAAAATTACCTGCGCACCAGAGTTGCCAGTTGGTCTGTAATTAGGATGGGGATTAAAATAGATACGAATTCACCGGGACCCGGAAATATGCACACCCTGATATTCTAGTTACGTAAGCTCGTCCGATTGGCGCATGACGTTAACAACAGAGTAAAGCATAGTTCCGTCTATGCGTTCGTAATACGAACGCGAATGAAATTTAAGAATAGTACAAATGAATGAATTATGACTAAAAGAAACTAAGTGATTTTTATAGTTTAGAGGAAAATTATTAAACTATTTACTTTTATTTAAATTGATTTTCAGTTATTTGTAAAGTTCCCAGTTTCTTGATTATATTAGTATCCGGAAAATAAAAATATTCATATAATCGATATCTACTAAAATTATTATATTTCGTTAGTTGGCAAAAATTGATTAGTGGCCTACACATTAGTAAATATAATTTTTACCAAGGGGAAGAAGAGCCCCAAAATAAAACCATAAATTTAATGGATTGATAAAAAAACAAAATTTTTTACTTTTTAAATAATGTATTTCATCAGATTTAAGTAAGAGGCTTGGAAAAGACAAAAATAAGTTTTACAGTTTTCATGCCATGCACTTTATTTAAATTTTGTGCATGTGAAATAGACGTACATACAGCAACTATGTAGCAGTTTTCATAATTTTTCTTTTACGCAATGTCAGGTTGTTAAGAGACTTGTTTAATTCTTTAATTCGGAAGTACATCCGAGACCTAAAAAATAACTTGTTCGCTTTGTTAGAACAGTCTACAGTTACACGTTTGGACATAAGGTTTTCTAAATAATTTTTAGTTACCAAAATGGAATCACCATTCATGTGGAAGGAAAAATTGTCTCCAGTTACTTAATATATGACAAGAGAGTGTCTGATGGTTTACATAAACCACACTTACTCAAATGATCAACCCACGTGTACGTTGAAACATCTTCGGATTGAATACTGGAGTCCTTCAATTTATGGCAGATATAACCAGCCAAATTCTCCAAACCATCATACTCGAGGTCACTAATGTTTTTTCATTCTAACTCTCATTGAAAACTTAAAAATCCACAACTGTTTCGTTGTTAGAATCCAGCCTTTGGATCAATTGTCCAGAAATTGGTAAATCTGGGATGTCGTCTGTTTAAACGTTCGAAAATTCGTTCCGTTGTCTCTCCTACCCGTATATAACTTTTATAAAATAACATAAAGCTTTTTGTTAACACTTTAAAAAGTTTTAATGGGTTTTCCCCGAAAAGAGCTTCATTTTTTGGTACTATATATCACGTTAAAATATTTGATTTGGAATTTGAAGGATAAGATCGTCTTTTTTATGAGCTACAAATTTACTTTTACTGGTTCTATAGACTAAGAATATACCCTTTTTTCGTTTTTTTTATATGCTACATTTTTTCCAAGAATATTTTTTCGATATAATACTTACTTTTTGAGTATTTGCGAAAAACCGCCGAAAAACGTGTTTTTTTTTTGTTGAAAAGTAAATATTTTTAGTCGCAAGTGACTCTAGTACCTACTACTAAATTAACCTAGTACCTAAGTTAAAAAAACTCTATAGAACAAAAGTTGCTTAAACTTAGTCAGATCTGTTTCCGGACTTATTTTAAACGTATATTTTTTCACCCTCCAAGTAAAAGCAATCAACGGCACAAATTCAACTTTGAAGTGGGGGATGGGTAGAATCTAAATCCAAATTTTCATGCAATTAGGAGTTGACCCTGAAAATTATGTGTGTTTCTTTTTATCTTTTAAATCATTTTACTTAAAATCATTTTTTAACTATCAAATAATAATTACATATTGAGTTATTTTATTTTTTAAACTTTAATAATATTTATAAAAAATTTTACTTTCTTGTAATGTATTTTTAAAACAAGCAGTCATTTAAATAATTATTTTGTAACAATTTGTATTACATAAGAATATAATAATTACATTTTGGTTTCGTAGTAAGTGTTTTTTAAGAATATTAATGTATAATTTTAAAATATTGTATTGCAAATAATTATCATTATTAAATGGTTATTATTTGTCAAGTATTCTTTTTCTTTTTTCACACCCTTATGTATGTAATAAAACTAAGGGACTTTCTGAAAGGTCAATCGTAGACTTTAAAGACACAAAAGAAGCGATACTTAAAAGTTACGCCCATTATATATCTTTATATCGTGGGAAATATACAATACAACACGAGCTCCAACCGCTCGACTAATACTCTTTAGAGCTGGCATCAGTGTGTGATCTCGCGTTGAACGGTAAATATCTAAAATTTCGTATATAAGTCCTCCCCTTTACTTTTCAGCGACGGATCTCGTTTCGCTGTAAATTTATCAGAAAAATTTAAGTACAAAAATCTTTTCCCCTCTAAGTGTGCCATGATTAATCTGTTAATTATAAAGATACTTATGAACAATATACTCCAATAATTAATTTCCTATTGGTGGATCTCGGGTTGTCCTCGATTTAGTCGGATCTCGCCTTGATATGAAGACGTATATATATATATATATATATATATATATATATATATATATATATATATATATATATATATATATATATATATATATATATATAGTATATATAGTATTCGTATATATTATAATTCCAGAAGCCGATGGAAATTGAATAAACAGTTTAGCAACAATTGAATTGTTAATTAAAAATTTACGGTCGCTGTAATAACCATAATAATTATGATACATAAGAATAACTATGATTTTTGTATAAAAAAGCACTGTACTTATTCAATGTATTTTACAGAATTGAAATTGGACTATTTAGGCGGCCTCAGGAATATTTTAAAATTATAAACAATTTTTTGGCTTATAAACAAATAGAATATCTCGGGAAATATTAAATTAAATTAAATTAAATTATGAAAACGGTATTGGAAAAAAAGCGGCAGGGCGCTTCTTCTAAAAGAAAAAACGGTTAATTGTGATGAGTGATTCCTGAGATATAACCGGTCAAAGTTGACCGGCATTTACGGCAAAGATATAAACAACAGTATCATAACTTTCGAACCATCACCTTTTTATTTTTGTCTTCTTTCTCTACACCAATTTTCATATCTTGAAAAGACTGATAACATATATTATTATAATAAAAACTATCGATATTATGAGTGAAAATTGACAAAAAAAGCAAAATTCCAATCAAAAATTAGATTGGAGAAAATGTAATCTCAAAGTTCAAAATCGGTCTACGTTAAAAAAATGCATTTTCTCGGCTTTCCATGAAGCAATTTTCTTCATTCTTTTTTATTCCCAAGTAACTCGAGTAGAGCCATCTTACTAAAGCATTATTAAATGTTAAACTTGCTTTCGTTTTGTTATAATATATTAATTTATTTATAAGAAAAGGAAACTACACATTTATTCCAGTTGTAGACTTAAAAAAAAACTTACTACACGTGTACGTTTTAACGTTAAGAACACAAATATTCTCATTTGAAAGCTGTATAATTATTTAAACAATCTTTATTTAAACCAACTAAAAATTTTTGTTGTAATAAAAAAATTAATTTATTATAACAAAACAAAAGCAACTTTGACATTTAATAATGCGTTAGTTAGATGGCTCTACTCGAGTTACTTGGGAACAAAACAATAATGAAGAAAATTGCTCCACGGGAAGCAGAGAAAATGCATTTTTTAACGTATACCGATTTTGATCTTTGAGATTACATTTTCTCCAACCTAATTTTTGATTGAAATTTTGCTATTTTTGGCATTTTCACTCCTAATATCGATAGTTTTATTATAATAATATATGCTATGAGAATTTTAAAGATATGCAAATTGGTGTGGAGAAAGAGGACCGAAATAAAAAGGTGATGGTTTGAAAATTATGAACCTATTGTTTATATCTTTGCCGTAAATGCCGGTCAACTTTGACCGGTTGTATCTCAGGAACCACTCATCACAATTAAACGTTTTTTCTTTTAAAAGAAGCGTCCTTCCGCTTTTTTTTCCAATACTGTTTTCATTATCGTCGTTACTTTTATGTATCATAATTATTGTGGTTATTATAGCGACCGTAAATTTTTAAATGACAATTCAATTGTTGCTAATCTATTCATTCCATTTACGTCGGTTTCTGGAATTATAATCTATACGAAATGCTCTTTTATATTACCAAGTTATTTAATTATTGATGAACAATTACTTATCTAAAATTTTAGTTGAAAATTAAAGATTTTGTTGGAAAAACCTGCATTTTTCGGGGAAAATTTTTGTCGAAGTAAATCGGGAAAATCACGTCTCTATGCAGAATTTAATTATGGTGAATTTTTATTTGTGTTTTTGGTGTAAAGTTAAAATCTTTGGAGATATAGAGCAAAAATTGAAAAAAACACGATTTTCCGGCGCCATTTTGTTTATAAAAAAGTAGCACACTATCTGCGGACTTTGCATACCTATATTATTATATATACAATCATAAGATTCGATTCCAGCAATAAAATTGCTGGTAAATAACTTTTCCCAAAAATGGCATATTCTCCGATAATCTGCCCAAACTCTTATTGTAAACTACACTAAGGCTATTAAATGCTTATTTTTTACTACATTGTCTTCTATACGTTAACTCCTAATTCACAAGGAAAAGAATTTCCTCCATATCATAAATCACAAACATCTTATTAAAAATTCTTTATAAAGTTATATTAACATTAAAAAAGAACATTAAAAAAATTAGGGCTAGATCAAGGAACGTTTTAGGAATGATAATGCCAATATCAGTGCTGCTTACGAGGTACACATGCTTGAGCCACTAACAATATCTGGGTGAAAACCCTTTAAATGGTATAAAGTTATTATAAAGTTATGTGAGGTTTGAACTGTTCCGTAGATCAGGTATCCTAGCGGGACGAGCGGTGGGCCGCATATCACTTCGCCGTAATGAATGCAAGTTCAATCCCAGCCCGGTGAACGGAAATAAAAAGACTAATGGAAAATATAAAGGCTAATCACGATAAACACCAATTAAGTCAAAAGATCATTTAAGAAGAACGCAGCATACAAGATATGGAATCATGTAAAACGGATGAAGGGCCACAAGCTACCAAGAATGCGCTAAAGGAACGACCAGCTGGCAGGCGACTAAAAGGAAGACCATCACAAAGATGGAGAGATAACTGGTAGTCTACCTCTTGTATACAGCAATGGAATTAACAGATCGTCAGATCAAGAAGAAGAAAAATGTATAGGCAAAAAGGAATAAAAGAAGTATTTTAGCTACATCAGGAGGTTATGATATACTAGAAATATCGTGTCAACAGGTGTTGCATACAGAAGTAACTGATATGAATTTGCATTTAAAAAACCTTATGCCAAACGATATAAGTTCTTCCTGATAAAACTCCTAACCATAACAGAACCACACCATAACTATATACTTTGAACTGTTCCTAGTTTTTAGTATTGCAGCGAATTCAGATTACCACCAAACTCTTAGTCTTTTTGATCTGGGTGGACACCAAACAATACTGTATTGTTCATTAATCCAATTTAGATATTATCCAATTCCAGAGCCCACACGTTTTTAGCTTTTTAAATTCCATCAGAATTCGAGCATGAATTGCACGCTTGACGTATACGCCTTCTGATAGACCCCTCAAGCTCAAGCACATTTAGATTGTGGGCTAAGTTAACCCTCTAGTGCACTAGTGCCAGAATTTTTTTGGTACCACGCTACCACTACCAAATTTCAGTCTAAACTGAAAATTACAGCGTAAAAATTTGTCTGATCTCTCAAATTTTTAAAAGCTGGGTGCTTATCCTATCTAGTCCAGAGGATGGTTTGGTTATTGCTTATTGCAGCTATTAAATACTTAAATACTAAGTCTGAAAACATTTATTACGGTCCGCCTTGAGGCGGACTGCGGCACTATCATATACATAAACTATTAGTCCAGGGTAATATGGTTTTTTCTATGACACTTGAACAGCCAGGATACTGAAGCGTTTTTTCGACAAGTAATACCTATAGGAACAAATTGTAACTATTTCCTGCGTAGGATCTGGCGGCCATTTTTATTTATAAACAATTAAGTGTCAAACAATGGCATTTTTCACTTTTTTTTCAAATCAATGGAAAACAGGGAAACTTATGGGTTTTTTTGTACAAATATCTTCGAGATTATGGAAAAAGCTTTAAAATGACGTACTAAAAAGTTTAATATACTCATTTATTGTTAATATAATTGCGAAAAAACGTCGAAATTGCAAAAAAAATTATTTTCGCAATAACTGTTGTAAAAATTAGTGAACAGCTTTGAAATTTTTGTCAAATAAGGGTTATTTGGTGCTTAATATGTGATAAAAATTTCAAAGCGATTCATTTATTTGTTTAAATTTTATTCAAATTGTTTATCCCAGAGAGCATTTTTTTGCAATAACATAAGTCAGAAGAAAATGACGATCGAACCATTCCACAGATGTCAAATGAAAGACAATGAGCTATATTTTCAACTTGGTTTAAAAAAAGTGAATAAAAAATGCATTTATTAGTAATAAATAATTATGCAAAAGCATCGCAAATTTTTCCTTATAAACTTTTTATTTTGTTATATAAGAAATTATACATATTTATTACAATTTTTTATCCATTATGATATAGATAATATTACTTGGTAGTTGTGCACTTAAAACAGGGTAAAAAAGTTAATTTTCTTGGAAAAAGTTATTCAAAAATTTATAAAGAAAAATTGACGACACTTTGCATAATTATTTATTGCTAACAAATTCATTTTTATTCACTTTTTTAAACCATATGGAAAATGTAGCTCATGCTCTTTCATTTGACACCTCTGGAATGGTTCAACGGTCATTTTTTCTGACTTATGTTATTGCAAAAAAAATGCTCTCTGGGATAAACAATTTGTATAAAATTTAAACAATTGAATGAATCGCTTTGAAATTTTTATCACATATTAAGCACCAAAGAACCCTCATTTGACAAAAATTTCAAAGTTGTACACTAATTTTTACAACAGTTATTGAGATAATATTTTTTTTGCAATTCCGACCTTTTTTCGCAAATATATTAACAATAAATGAGTATATCAAAATTTGTAATACGTCATTTTAAAGCTTTTCCCATTATCTCGAAGATATTTGTACTAAAAAAAAATTTAAGTTTCACTGTTTTCCGTTGATTTGAAAAAAAAGGGGGAAATGCCATTTTTGGACAGTTAATTGTTTATAAATAAAAATGGCCGCCAGATCCTACGCAGGAAATGGTTATAATTTGTTCCTATAGGTATTACCTGTCGAAACAACGCTTCAGTACCCTGGCTGCTGAAGTGTCACGAACAGGGTATATTTTTGTCTTATTACCTTGGCCTATAATATAGAGTAGAGTGTTAACTAATCTTAGTCGTACTTTGTAAATTGTCTATTATTGAAAGTATTGAAATTGAAAAATTAATTACTTACTTACTAATAAGTACGGTACTATTATTATGTATTTAAAAATAGAAAATAATTAAACACCTCATTTTATAATGTAAAAGCTAAACTTACTTAAATGGACGGCTGTAAGTGATTTTACTAGTTCATAGTAAATGGTAAATATTTTTGTTTTCAACAAAAAAAAAAAGAAATTTAGATTTTGGCCGTCGGGATTTTGGCTGTCGAGATTTTGGCGTGTCGGGATTCTGGCGTGTCGGGATTTTGGCGTATCGGGATTCTAGCGTGTCTGGATTTTGGCCGTCAGGATTTTGCCTGTCGGGATTTTGGGATAGACCCGTGTCGACCGAGGTGCAGACGGCATCGATAAAGATCACACGGGACAACTTATCGCGGCTCTGTCTTCTGCTTGGAAGCTGGGTCGCAATAAGATTGAAATAATTATGGTCTGGAGTCTGGAAGTATGTATATAGCTATGCGTAGGAAGAAAATATAGTTAGGCAGAAGCCATGGCGAGAATATGTCAAAATAAGGATATCGGGGAGAAGTTCTAAAGGACGGTTCCACCCCGATGCCATAGTATGGGAAGGGTGAGGTATAACTGGTCCCGACCACATTTGAGTTTCAGACGGCAGGAAGGTCTGACTTACGACCAGCTAACCCACGTGACCCAATGCGGCGTCTGTTTTGTAGATTCTGCACCTAGTGATTTTAAAAAATGTATAGCCCTAGCCCAACTGTGCACTGCAGCGTTTGATTTTTGGGTGGTGCCTGCTGCAAACATTTCAACCCCTATTAACATTTAGTTTGGATTGAATTACTTATTGTTATGATGTTTACAATAAGGCTGAATACGCTGATCGACATAGATCTTGTTTTTCTGTTGCCGATAAGACTTTTTATTTCAGATCATGTTTTTAAATTTTTGCTTCCAATTTTTGTTGATTTTGCTCCTAAAAAAAAATAAAATTATCAAGAATTTTGTAAATTTATCATACAAGAATAAAAAACCGCTAAACGCCGTAAAAATGAGTGGCGCATACAATATTCCAGCTACAAAAGATCTGATATGAATATTACGTGGAGCGAAAATGTATTTTCATTGTGATGCAAAACAAAATTCTAGTTTTATTTTAAAAGATTTTTTTTATAATATTTGCCTAATTTGAAGTAAAACGCGCCACAAAAGAGTAACTTGGATACAGTTTGAATTTTGAAACTCTTTTGTGACGCGTTTACTTCAAATTTAGCAAATTTTATGAATAAATCATTTAAAATAAAACTAGAATTTTGTTTTGCATCAAAATGAAAATACATTTTCGCGCCACGTAATATTCATATCAGATCTTTTGTAGCTGGAATATTGTATGCGCCACTCATTTTTACGGCGTTTAGCGGTTTTTTTATTCTAGTATCAGGAGTTTTTCAAAGTTATTTATAAATTAAATGTATAAAGTTGAATGCAATGTTTCTCGATTACAAGTTAAGCTCTATAAATGGTCGCCTTTGTCGCATTATCTCCCAAATGATCTAGTGTCCATCGAATGTACACTAAATTTTTTTCTATTCGAAATAGATTGAAAAAATATTGAGATGGCCGGTAAATGAACTCGGATTGCCCGTTGCCAGATCAAATTAGTGTCGTAACCACTACAACTACATAAACCATTTAGGGAATAATCGTTAATTGGATTATACTTTGTAGCTTAATAACTTCTAAACGGCTTAACCGATTTTGTTCACTAAACATGAGTTTGAAACGTATTGATAAGTAGTATCTTATGCATCTAAGGTCATGTATGATAACTGAAGCTATTACAGGAATTATTGAGCTTGAAAAACCGTTTTTCCCATAAGAAATGGATTTGATCATACTTATGAAGCCTATATCTTAACAATTCGAATTTTCCTGGATATAAGGTATACACCGTTAGATTCGTCTTTCGTTAGAGTCCTTCTAAAAACGCTCAGTTCTTGACGTAATTCGTAGGTTGAAATTTTGAGTAATTGTCGAAAAACCAAAATTTTTAAAGTTTAGTTTTTCAGTTTTTCGGCTATATGCTGTGAGCTCGTACGTAGAGGGGATATTTACAAATTCTCGAGCGCCAGTAGTGGCAAGTCTGTAAACGTTTACCGGAAATTTGACATAAATGTCAAAGTGATTAATTTAAAATTAAAATTAAAAACATTAATTATAAAAAATATTAGTTGGTCAAAGCTGTGGTATATATTTTTACCTTAAATATACTTACGTTTTAAATACTGAATTTAAGTTTTTTTAATGTTCCGTAATATGTAATTATAATTTAATCTAAAAATCTTAGCGCCATCTACACGATAATTGTGAAAGTATCTGAAGTAGGAAATTCATATTTTATCAACAGAACGTCAAAATGATTAGCAAAATCTTAAAAAAATCGATCACAATTTAATTACTTTTTTGCGTTGTAAATGTTAAGCGATAACAATTAAATAATAAATTTAAAAATTACCGGTAAAAGTTGAATTAGTAATCCGCTAGGAGCGCCACCAGCGAAGCTCAGAGCGTATACTGAGCCGTGTGTATGTCTGATCCTGACAGCTTAAACACCATTTGAAAGCTTTACTCAACGCTATTGATTTGGTGTATTTACTGTTCTCCTGTCTCTTATTGAACCGAAGATATATACCGCCAAAAAATATGCCGTTTTGTACCTACCAAGTCCTATAGCTGGCTTATGGGTAGTCAAAACTTACAAATTACACCGGTTCTGAATTGGCCCTCACCCCCTCTTCAAACGCAGAAAAAATAATTCAGATCGGTGTAACTTTTCTACACACATACATACATACATAGGTATCCACAAACATTTTCCCATTTTTAATAAAAATTGACTCATATTTCTGAGCTCGGTAACTTTTGAACGGTATAGATTTTCAAAATTAGACATGCGTTGGAAAGGTAATGATCGCTTCTATTAGAAGCCGCAATGGTTGGAGTTAAATTTTTGAAGTTTTTGGGAGTTTTGGGGACGAGAACGAAAAACAGACCCTAAATAGGAAGGGCCGTAAAATCCACACCCTTGGATCAAAATGAATGGTTGACATATGAATGGGTGAGTCTCTTCCTGAACTTTAAGATGGGAGTTGGCCCAATTTTCAATTCAGTCAGATTTAGAAAATCGAAAATTTCGTGTATATATAGTGTCGCGTGTAGGGGGTGTAGGTGTGCGCCACTGGCGAGATCTGCCGTTCTCTGGTAATACTTTGTTGACAGCTGTAATATGTCATCCATTACTGGTGCAATTTAATTTTTTTGTTTGCGTTTTTCCAATTCCTGCAGTTTGCAGCAGTACAAATAATGTCAGTATTAATCACAAAGTACCTAAAAGAATAAATCTATATATTTAATGCTTTATTTATTAATATAAACATCTATTTATTTA
This sequence comes from Diabrotica virgifera virgifera, assembly GCF_917563875.1. Taxonomy (NCBI): domain Eukaryota; kingdom Metazoa; phylum Arthropoda; class Insecta; order Coleoptera; family Chrysomelidae; genus Diabrotica; species Diabrotica virgifera. The sequence goes on from NC_065446.1 coordinate 33,527,495, forward strand.
TTTAAATGTTTTGAATTATGTAATAATTGAATAATTATTCTACAGTTGGTAATAATAGCTTAAATCAATACTTTGAGGATTTAATTTAATTTGATAACTTTGCAGTTATTGTATCGGAAAGCTTTGTAATTTACACTAGGAAATATTACAAAGATTTCAGCATAAATAAATAAATAACATGCTTTGTTATAATATTTCACATGGGAGCTAATAAAAATCATTTGACTTGTTATTAGTTAGATATTCACATATATTTTTACTATAACTTTCGTTGTCTTCTATTGCACAGATTTTTAATTTTATAAATATGTCCTTCAAAAGAAAAATGTATTTAAAAGTTTCTGAGGTAGTAATTTATGTCTTTCATTAAAACTAATAGAAGGAAAGAAAGAAAATCAAAGATGTTACAAAAGAAAGCAAACTAAAAAGTAAAAGAACTGGAAAGAAAATACAAAGAAGAATATAGCAGTTAAAAAACAGACTAGGAAAGATAAAAGGAATTAGGTAAATAATATACGTAGATGCAATGATTTGAGAGGAATAACACTGTTGACCACTACATAAGATCGTATTGAACAGCCAGAGCTAGACAAGAAAGTAACAAGCAACCAAGTAGGCTAAGAACGGTAACAAGACGCCATAAGAGAATTGGTCGGATTTCATTCATAGGAGATTCTGACCAATAGAAAGCTACAGAAATTAAAATTAAACTGATAATTTTGGATAATATCCCGTCGTCAAGTATATTACGTCAGATGCCCTTCGTTGCTACGAAAAAATACATTCAGTGACATTAATGACAATTAATATTTTAAAAATTATAAAAGTGATGACTTTCGACCGTCAAATATTTATAACAACTGTGTGTTCAATTGTACTAATTTGTACTTACATAAATAAATTACAATAAAATTTTGGTTTTGAACAGTTTTATTCATGAAATAATCTCGACAAATTGCACTCGATCTCTAAAATTATTATCGAATTTTTGCCCTCGTGACACTTTGACATAATTTAAATAAAATAAAACTGTCAAAGTGTCACTCGGGAAAAATTCGATAATTTTAGAGCTCTTGTGCAATTACTACTAATTTTAGAGCTCTTGTGCAATTACTACTGAAAATGATTCTAGATATTATCTATTTTTTTATAGGTGTTTTTTATGTAATTTTTCTCTTGTGTATTATTGAATAAATGTCATATTAATATGAAAATTATTGTGGCAGCTCCTTGAAATGTTTATTTAATTATTTTTTTTTTTATATTATTGACGTATAAAGTTTAAGTTTGTAAGTACACGTATCATTCCTAGTAAGCTAGTCAGAAATAAACAGCGTTTTATACCCAATTATGGAAATTGTAAGCAAATGTTAGAAATAAACTATGTATGCTTGTTTTTAAAATACTTCTTAGTGAATAAACGACATAAATGATGACGTTAAATAAAATATCTTTCTATTCTTGGTATTAATGATTTATTTTTCTATTCTTATTTTATATTTATGGTATACCGTAGTCATTGCATACTATGTACATTTATATTTTCTAGTAAAAGTTGAGGTCCTTCGGTGTTCTTGCTCTAGGTGGTCTTCAACATCACAGTATCGTCTGCGTATATTTTGTTATTTATTACTTCCCCATTTCCGATTATTCCTTCATCTGCGCTTTATAAAACTTCCTCGAAAATGTGTTCATTATAGACGTTAAACAGTAGTGACGATAATATACATCTCTGTCTCACTCCACAGTTTACGATTATTGTGTCTAAAACTTCATCTTCCATTCTTGGACTGGCTCGCTGATTCCAATATATCTTGATCTATTATTCTTATGTCTTGATCATCTATGTCTTTGCTCTCAAGAATAATTTTAGTTAAATCATGACGTATACCGTACCATATCAAAAGCCTTCTCGAAATCTATGAAACAGGCGTGTATCTCTTGATTGACGTCAAAGCATCGCTGTATGAGAACATTTATAGCACACAGAGCTTCTCTAGTGCATAGTCCTGTTCTGAATCCCAACTTGTTAATATGAAGTTTCAGATTTGTGTAAACACGAATATGAATGGTTTTTAGAAACAACTTACTTAAACAAATGACTCATTAACGATATTGATGGATGATCAGAACATTATTTTGCATTAGCTGTATTTGGTATTGGAATGAATGTGGATAACAGCCGTTCTTGAGGAATAATACCAGTATTGTATATGGCGTTAGACGATGTGGCGTAATTTTATTGTAAAATTTGTTGTTTTAATAGTTCTGTAGAAATTTCGTCAGTCCCCGTTGCTTTTTCATTTTTAGCATTTTTAGCTAACATAAATTTTAGCATTGCGTTTTATATTTTTTCTTTCAGTGTATCAGGACCGCTTTCAACTTTCCCTCTTTTTGGAAGATTTTTTTATTCTCAGAGTCAATGTCATTTCCAACTTCTTTAACTTTCTTTTTTCTCCAAGTTCTTAAGCAACTCCTTCGTTTGATCTTTGATTCCTGTATCCATTAGTTGAACTTGTTTTCAGAAATTCAATGGAAAGTCCTGTTGCTTCCGAAATAGTTTACCGCAAGATATAATTAACTTTTGTTAAATAAGGCAAGAACTGCTGTCTTATTCAGTGCCCTTAGGATCCTCTATCACATACTTTCTCTAGATAAATTATTACGTATCCCTTGCCACGATACTATTATGATACCCATTTTGTTTTTTATTCCTTTATTTTTCTTTTACTTTCCTTGTCCCCAAAAATCTCCGAGTAATCTGTTTCTATCAATTTAGTGACGAAATCCCTCAAAATTCCAGAATATGACCTTTCCAGCATAGACCCTGGGCAACAGGTGGTCCAGGGGTCGCTTCTAATGATGTATTAATGTTCAGCGAACCCTTGAAACTCTAGATGACGTACCTTAAAAATAAACCTGGGCACCATGTGCTTCGGTGGTCGGTCGCGATTGTATATTCGTGTTCAGTGACCCCAAAACACCCTCGAATAACAAAATCTGGCACTTAATGTACTGATTTTGACATGTTTATGTAATTTTGGATGCAATTTATGCATTTTAAAATGCAATTATGCATTTCAATCCATTTTTTATTATAGACTTTTTTCCTGGCATTATCCGTAACACAATGCGAAAATTTTCAAGTCTCTATATGCTGCATTTAAAAATCGTTTTATTTTTTCCTACATGCCCTGGTCTAAAACGCTCCCGTATGTAAATAGAAAATCTTACTTTTTCTACTTATAATAATAGCAGTTCTTAACCTTATTCGTCTGACCTATGATATCTACAATCTTATCTGCCCGTTTTTTGTGCAATTATCTATGCTGGTATGTTGGTAAGCAAAGAATATACATGAATAATGTTCAGAATTAAAAAAACGTCGTTATCAGTTAATTATTTTTGTATCTGTTAAAAAGTCATTACCTAAAGATATTAAAAGAATAAATTGATGGTATGACGTCAATGGACGTACTGATAAAGAATGTTTAATAATATTTAGATGTAAATACGCCATGCTCAAATCATTAACTACTCGGATGATATTGATGTGAATATTCTTTGTTGTGGAATTATTTTTCGTCAAAGCAATAGATGTTTTGATTATTCGTCTATAGTCTAAGATACGATATAAGGTCGATTTGCACCGATCTGTTTAAGAGGAAACAGTAGCGATCAACAGGTAGCAAAAACGCGTTCCAAGATTGCGGCTGTAATTTTGAATATTTTATCGAGATATTTGGCACACGTATTCGTAATATAATAAAGAATGGCGGTACAGAGCCCAATTTGAAAAATATAGTAATATGTGGAAATTACTCTGTAATTAAATACAATATTAAAAAAACGAGCCTGTACCGCCATTAAGAAGAACAAAAAAAATACACTTTCTTCAAATAAACTTTTTTATCCGATGCCCAGATTTTGTGTCATTTGGGAACTACTAAAATTGTTTATTTCATTAGTAGTTCCAAAATGACACAAAATCTAGGCATCGGATAAAAAAGTTTATTTGAAGAAAGTGTATTTTTTTGTTCTTCTTATTGGCGGTACAGGCTCGTTTTTTTATCTCGTCATATTAATATGAAAATTATTGTGGCAGCTCCTTGAAATGTTTATTTAATTATTTTTTTTTTATATTATTGACGTATAAAGTTTAAGTTTGTAAGTACACGTATCATTCCTAGTAAGCTAGTCAGAAATAAACAGCGTTTTATACCCAATTATGGAAATTGTAAGCAAATGTTAGAAATAAACTATGTATGCTTGTTTTTAAAATACTTCTTAGTGAATAAACGACATAAATGATGACGTTAAATAAAATATCTTTCTATTCTTGGTATTAATGATTTATTTTTCTATTCTTATTTTATATTTATGGTATACCGTAGTCATTGCATACTATGTACATTTATATTTTCTAGTAAAAGTTGAGGTCCTTCGGTGTTCTTGCTCTAGGTGGTCTTCAACATCACAGTATCGTCTGCGTATATTTTGTTATTTATTACTTCCCCATTTCCGATTATTCCTTCATCTGCGCTTTATAAAACTTCCTCGAAAATGTGTTCATTATAGACGTTAAACAGTAGTGACGATAATATACATCTCTGTCTCACTCCACAGTTTACGATTATTGTGTCTAAAACTTCATCTTCCATTCTTGGACTGGCTCGCTGATTCCAATATATCTTGATCTATTATTCTTATGTCTTGATCATCTATGTCTTTGCTCTCAAGAATAATTTTAGTTAAATCATGACGTATACCGTACCATATCAAAAGCCTTCTCGAAATCTATGAAACAGGCGTGTATCTCTTGATTGACGTCAAAGCATCGCTGTATGAGAACATTTATAGCACACAGAGCTTCTCTAGTGCATAGTCCTGTTCTGAATCCCAACTTGTTAATATGAAGTTTCAGATTTGTGTAAACACGAATATGAATGGTTTTTAGAAACAACTTACTTAAACAAATGACTCATTAACGATATTGATGGATGATCAGAACATTATTTTGCATTAGCTGTATTTGGTATTGGAATGAATGTGGATAACAGCCGTTCTTGAGGAATAATACCAGTATTGTATATGGCGTTAGACGATGTGGCGTAATTTTATTGTAAAATTTGTTGTTTTAATAGTTCTGTAGAAATTTCGTCAGTCCCCGTTGCTTTTTCATTTTTAGCATTTTTAGCTAACATAAATTTTAGCATTGCGTTTTATATTTTTTCTTTCAGTGTATCAGGACCGCTTTCAACTTTCCCTCTTTTTGGAAGATTTTTTTATTCTCAGAGTCAATGTCATTTCCAACTTCTTTAACTTTCTTTTTTCTCCAAGTTCTTAAGCAACTCCTTCGTTTGATCTTTGATTCCTGTATCCATTAGTTGAACTTGTTTTCAGAAATTCAATGGAAAGTCCTGTTGCTTCCGAAATAGTTTACCGCAAGATATAATTAACTTTTGTTAAATAAGGCAAGAACTGCTGTCTTATTCAGTGCCCTTAGGATCCTCTATCACATACTTTCTCTAGATAAATTATTACGTATCCCTTGCCACGATACTATTATGATACCCATTTTGTTTTTTATTCCTTTATTTTTCTTTTACTTTCCTTGTCCCCAAAAATCTCCGAGTAATCTGTTTCTATCAATTTAGTGACGAAATCCCTCAAAATTCCAGAATATGACCTTTCCAGCATAGACCCTGGGCAACAGGTGGTCCAGGGGTCGCTTCTAATGATGTATTAATGTTCAGCGAACCCTTGAAACTCTAGATGACGTACCTTAAAAATAAACCTGGGCACCATGTGCTTCGGTGGTCGGTCGCGATTGTATATTCGTGTTCAGTGACCCCAAAACACCCTCGAATAACAAAATCTGGCACTTAATGTACTGATTTTGACATGTTTATGTAATTTTGGATGCAATTTATGCATTTTAAAATGCAATTATGCATTTCAATCCATTTTTTATTATAGACTTTTTTCCTGGCATTATCCGTAACACAATGCGAAAATTTTCAAGTCTCTATATGCTGCATTTAAAAATCGTTTTATTTTTTCCTACATGCCCTGGTCTAAAACGCTCCCGTATGTAAATAGAAAATCTTACTTTTTCTACTTATAATAATAGCAGTTCTTAACCTTATTCGTCTGACCTATGATATCTACAATCTTATCTGCCCGTTTTTTGTGCAATTATCTATGCTGGTATGTTGGTAAGCAAAGAATATACATGAATAATGTTCAGAATTAAAAAAACGTCGTTATCAGTTAATTATTTTTGTATCTGTTAAAAAGTCATTACCTAAAGATATTAAAAGAATAAATTGATGGTATGACGTCAATGGACGTACTGATAAAGAATGTTTAATAATATTTAGATGTAAATACGCCATGCTCAAATCATTAACTACTCGGATGATATTGATGTGAATATTCTTTGTTGTGGAATTATTTTTCGTCAAAGCAATAGATGTTTTGATTATTCGTCTATAGTCTAAGATACGATATAAGGTCGATTTGCACCGATCTGTTTAAGAGGAAACAGTAGCGATCAACAGGTAGCAAAAACGCGTTCCAAGATTGCGGCTGTAATTTTGAATATTTTATCGAGATATTTGGCACACGTATTCGTAATATAATAAAGAATGGCGGTACAGAGCCCAATTTGAAAAATATAGTAATATGTGGAAATTACTCTGTAATTAAATACAATATTAAAAAAACGAGCCTGTACCGCCATTAAGAAGAACAAAAAAAATACACTTTCTTCAAATAAACTTTTTTATCCGATGCCCAGATTTTGTGTCATTTGGGAACTACTAAAATTGTTTATTTCATTAGTAGTTCCAAAATGACACAAAATCTAGGCATCGGATAAAAAAGTTTATTTGAAGAAAGTGTATTTTTTTGTTCTTCTTATTGGCGGTACAGGCTCGTTTTTTTAATATTGTATTTAATTACAGAGTAATTTCCACATATTATTATATTTTTCAAATTGGGCTCTGTACCGCCATTCTTTATTTTATTACGAATACGTGTGCCAAATATCTCAAAAAAATATTCAAAATTGCAGCCGCAATCTTAGAACGCGTTTTCGCTACCTGTTGATCGCTACTGTTTCACCTTAATGGATAAAAATTATTATATCTATACTTTAGCATATTAACAATTACAAAAAACAAGAGTTGCCCGATCTAATCTTGTTCTAACTATAATTAATTAATAATTAAAAAATTACATTTTTTTATAAATTAAAAAAAGTATTTTTCGACCCGGGCAGATATTACTTAAGATTTTTTAGGTCTTTCTAAACAAAAAAGGTGTTTTGTAATTTTTCTATAAAGTTGATCGTTTTCTAGTTATAAACAATTTAATACTGAAAAAAAAACAAAAGATGACAATTTTCAAGGCTTAAAAACATAAGTATAAAATATCATTTTTGAAATTACGAAGTACCTAGATTCAAGTTCAAACCTTATTTTATCAGTGCTTGATAAGTCTTTTGGACTTATTCTTATTTCATTCTGAAACACTGCTTTTTAGTTGTTAATGCCCGAAAAAAAAAGTCTGAAGTTGACTCAACTGTTGTTGTGATGTCAACTGCTCGCATCACTTAAAAATGGTTGGGTGATACCTTACCATGACCGAATTTTATATGTTTGTAACGTCTAAGTGGTTGTTTTTACTGTTTTACAATTTTTAATTATAATTCAAATAATCTTTCAGCATCCGGAGTTGCACAACAGACCAACTTTCTTAATACGATGCACACACCTGCAACTCGAAGTAGTGGTATTTTTTATATGTTGGCCATTAGCTAGGAAGATGACATATATGTCGAAAGCGCTTAGATAAGGAAATTAAATATATTTACACACTTTTAATATACTTTTTTCACTTTCTTCAATTATGATTGTGATCCTTCGTCACGGAGATGGCACGTAAAGAAGAAGAAGGCTATAACATATTATTAAAAAAATCACTTAAATCCGACAACAGGTTTAGGAAATTCGAGACATCAAAAATGACCCATTTTGTGGGTGGCCCGTTTTCTCTGACGTGCAGTGTAGTTTCTCTTCTAAAAAAATCATGGGAGAGTCCCCTTAAAACATATAATCAATTGTTAAGAAATTTCTTCCTAATTATATTTCCCACATGACTAATTATTTTATTCTTTTGTTACAGTTATAGAAGCGCGAAACGCTGGCAACATAGAAACCGGACTACCGGAATCGGAACTACCAAGTTACACAATAGCATCAGGCCTACCAACATACGAGGAAGCGTTGCAGCAGCTCCACCGGGTCAAGGACCCTCCGCTTCCTGCCAAAACGGTAGACGTCGCGGACTGGACGCCGCAGACACCTCCGACGCCCGTCACGCCCGCTAGCATGAACGTCGTGAAGTTCTTCCAGGGATGTACCAACGACAACGCGGATTCCGCCAAAGCGACATGAAGTTAGTTAGACTTGAACTTGAAATTTGAAAGGATTTTTTTTAATTTTGTGGTTTCGAGCGAAGGAGATTTAGTTGAGTCTGACGGATTTTTCAAGTCGCCGAGATTGTGCAGTGGTTTGAAACGGATACGATGGATTGTTTTGCTATAAAAATTGCTCTGTCATGGACTTAAAATTAGTTTGGAACTGTAATATAGTTTAAGAACAACGAAATGAGCAGAAAATATGAATTTCTTGATTAGTAAAATTCAGTTGGCCCTGGTTTTTAATTTTGATAGAAATAATGATACACTGAGGTGCAAAAAAATCGATCCACTGAAAATTTGGTCATTTTTGATGTCTCGAATTTCCTAAACCTGTTGTCCGATTAGGGTGATTTTTTTACCATGTTATAGCCTTATTCATTATCAATATCGCTGAAATAATATTGTTGCTAGACAGGTAAACTGTCATTGTATACCGGTGTACGAATCAAACTGTGTTTTTTTCTCAAAGTTCGCATCACCCTGTGGACTATTCTAGAGTTTATAAAATACTGAAATTAAAAACTAACTATAGCCTCAGCTTTTCTTAACATTCTGTTGTTAGATCCATTCGCTTATGTTGGATAATAAAAAAGTTACGTACTTTAACAACTGGCCATGTTCGTCATCAGTACAGGGTGTTTCGAAATAAGTGCGGCAAACTTTAAGGGGTAATTTTACACATAAAAATAATGACAGTTTGTTTTATAATATGTCCGCAAACGCTTCCTTTCCGAGATACAGGATGTTTAATTTTTTTTTTACAAACTGACGATTTATTTATTGCTTTAAAACCAGTTGAGATATGCAAATCAAATTTGGTGGGTTTTAAAAGGTAGTTATTGCACATTTTTTGACATACAATTAAGAATTTAATATTTACCATTAACGCGCCAACGGGTATTATGACCGATCATATTACCCGATCATGCAGGCCAATGGTAAATATAAAATTCTTAATAATTGTATGTCAAAAAATGTGCAATTACTACGTCTTAAAACCCACCAAATCTGATTTGCATATCTTAACTGGTTTTAAAGCAATAAATAAATCATCAATTTGTAAAAAAAATTGAACATCACCTATCTCGAAAACGAAGCGTTTGCGGACATATGATTATAAAGTAAACTGTCATTTTCTCATGTAAAATTACCCCTTAAAGTTTGTCGCACTTATTTAGAAACACCCTGTACTGATGACGAACATGGCCAGTTGTTAAAGTACCTAACTTTTTTGTTATCCAACATAAGCGAATGAATCTAAAAACAGAATGTTAATAAAACCTGAGGCTATATAGACAACAGGTTTAGGAAATTAGAGACGTCAAAAATGACCAAATTTTCAGTGGATCGATTTTTTTGCACCCGAGTGTACATAAACAATACTACTTATAGTCCGGGCAGCACCTGTTTTGAATTGCAAAATTTGCATAGGGGTCTATTTTTTGCTTGAATCACTTCAGGATGTATTAACAATCACGATATGCGACAGTCGGAAACCATGTGCTTAATTTTTTATTTAACAAAATCTGAAAAAATTGCAAACATTTTTGCACATCTGAAAAACATTTTTGCTTTTGCCCCTATATCTTTGCTTGTAACTCGGGTGATATGGTTCCTATAAAAAATTATACAAGGTAAAAGTTTCACAAAAAGTGAATCGGTGTGTTTAAAATCACAACGCGCCTCAAAAATTGCCCTTTCTTGACTTACTCTCATCCGATTTTGAAATATTTTTTTAATTATGTCTCGGGCGACAAGGGTTTCAAATATTTTCAAACACTTATTGTTATTGCAAAACTTGCAAATTATATAATCATATCTTACCATACTTGGAATCCTTGTCGACCGAGAAGTCGATTAAAAATAAGATTAAAATCGGATGACAAAAAACAGAAAAAATGCAATTTTTGGAGCGCGTTGTGTTTTTAAATTCGACGATTTATGTTTTGCTTTGTGTGCTGGGGGCTACCCCCCTCACCATAATTTTAAAAAATTCCGTAGGCTCTTCTAGTTGACCGATTTCTTTTTCAAAATCCGTTGGAAATCTTGAGCCAGCCTATCTTTATCTGTAAAAAATTTACAATATATAAAGTGCTTATTTTCGGATCCAGCGAATTTTGCAAATTTGTACTTTTTTTACAGACTCTGGATTGCAAAATAATTAAGCAAAAACTCTTAAACTGACCCAACGAAATTTATCACACGTTTCAGTCGTATTATATAGTTTTCCTAGGCGGAACATGAAGGCCTTAAGTTATGCTTAAGGGGTCGAAAAAATTTAAAGGAGAAACTTCATTTTTTGCACTATTTTTCCAATTACCTATTGTTATTTTTTAAACGATAAACATTAAATATTCAAATTCTGGTCAGGTGTTATGTAAAACTGAAAAACGAAAATTTTTCCTAACGAAAAGTAATTTTTTGTAGAAACAATATCTTTCGAGTTATAGATCAAAATATGGACACAAAAAGCAAAAATTTTCCATTTTTTTTTTTTTCAGATTTTAATAAAATGAAGCAGAAGGTTTGCGAATGGCTCATATCGTGATTAATTGATACAAGGTACATACATACTGAACTGATTCCAGCAAAAAAGTATATTCATTTCTAGATAACAAGATATTTCCGTAATTTGAGCTGAGTTACATAGATTCTTTATGATTCGAATGAAAAGGGATGATTCGAATTACCTGATTATTATTATTGCAAATGACTTATTGCTCCACTATAGTAAGATATTTATGGCTCCTTTGCCATGCGTTTCGTCGATAGTTTATTTTGTATAATCTGTAAAAAGAGTACACAGTATATTCAGTACATTTGAGTATACTGTATTATACTCAAAGAATTTTAAAAATAATTTTTTGCTTATTTCGTTGATTGCCCAACATGATTATTGTAAATAGCAATGTGACAGATTTAGAAAATAATCTTTGTTTGAAATTAAAAATTTTGTAGAACAACATCACTATATATTTTTTAAATACAGTAAGAACAAAATTTTCCTGGTACGTTTGCGCAAGAAATGTAAAAACCAAGTTTATTCTTGGCGCGTGAAATTTAATTCTTTATACACTCAAAATAAGTAAAAAATTTTTAAATATACTGACTCCAAATAAATAAGAAAAGCTTTAAAATCCGTATAATTATTTTTACATTAATAGACTTGCATCTGTTTTGAGATCGTTGAGAGGTGACTCAAATTTTTTTTGCAGAAATTGCTTGAACATAACTCGGATAATTTTATTTGAGTTATCCTCCCACTCAAAATGGTCCGGAACACTGTTTAAATAATCAAAATGTCAAAATATGAAGGAAAAATTCGATTTTTTTATTGGTTTTTTGGTTTTTTGAATATAACTTTAAAACTATTCATTTCTGAGAAAAGTTGTACTGACATAAAAGTTGCGTAATTAAATTTCCTACAATATAGAGTTGGTTAAAAATTTAAAAAATAGTCACCCTTGTTGCAAAATAGCAATAATTTCGATAAAAAAAAACATACAAAAACAAGTATTTGCATTTTACGTTTTTCAACCATTTATGCTACACTTAGGACCTTAATATTTTACCCAGAAAAACTTTATGATATAGTAAAACCACATTGTAAATTTTATTAAGATCGGTTTAATAGCTTTTGCAAAATAAATTTTGCAATCCAGCTTTCGCAAAAAAAAAATTCATTTTTGTGAATTGTTGCAGGACTGAAAATAAAGCAGATAGCAAGTTGAATTTTTTTTGCTTATAGAAGTGTACTGTACCTTTCATTTGCAATTTGCAAAATTAAAATCGATTAATTACCACGGCGTGAGGAAATTTTTTAAATAAACACTGGCGGTGTTCGATTCACACAAGTTGATTTCCACCAAAATTTCTTCCAAACTTTATCTAATATATTATTTTCTTACTCTATATTTTGTTGTATTTTAATATTTTAATTCCACAAAAATCAAACTAATTTTATTATTGTTTGTGAAATATTGTTTAAACAATTGCATATATTTAAAAATAATAAACTTTTATTCTCTAAGTTAAAATATATGAACAAAGAAAGTTTTTGCTAAAAAAAGTGTTATTTCAAAGGATAGAGTATGTGTTTTTATTTTGCAATAAACCAATTTATTTATTTATATCGAAATGTAATAAAAATTAAAATGTATCAATCATTATCAAAGGTCATTGGAATGCCCAATCAGAGCAAACTATCCGCTGTCCTGCCCGTAGCACCAATAATTAATGTTAATTTAAAAAATTCCTGACGCCGTGGTAGTTAATTGATTTTAGTTTTGCAAATTGCAAATGAAAGGTACAGTATATTTCTATATGCAAAAAGAATTTCAACTTGCTATCTGCTTTTTTTTCAGTCCTGTAACATTTTGAAAAAATGAATTTTTTTTGCGAAAGCTGGATTTCAAAATTTATTTTGCAAAATCTATTGAACCGATCTTACTGAAATTGGCAGTGTTATTTTACTGTATCATGATGTTTTTCTGGGTGAAATATGAAGGTCCTAAGTGTAGCATAAATGGTTGAAAAACGTAAAATGCGAATACTTGTTTTTGTATGGTTTTTTCGCAATTATTGCTATTTTGCAACAAGGGTGATATGACTATTTTTTAAATTTTTAGCTAATTCTATATTGTAGGAAATTTAATTTCGAAACTTTTATGTCAGTACCACTTTTCTCGGAAATGAATAGTTTTAAAGTTATAATCAAAAAACGAAGAAAAAAATCGAATTTTTCCTTCATTTTTTGATATTTTTATTATTTAAACAATGTTCCGGACCTTTTTGAGAGGGAGGATAACTCAAATAATATTTGAGTTATTTTCAAACAATTTCTGCAAAAAAATTTGAGTCACCTCCCAACGTCCAAATGTACTAATATTTTTACCGATGCGCCCTGCTGTATAAATAAAACATTCATAATTAATAGGAAATACTTATCATTTATTTCTCATCTATTCCTAATGTTCTTCATCTTATTCTTCGCCGATAATATTTTTCTTTTGCCATATTGTATTATTTAGACATCTCTCCATTTATCCTAGCATTATTTCATCTGTATAACACAAAATTATAATCTCGTTTTTGCTCAATTTATTCTTCTTGTTTATGTGCTATATTACGATCAGGTGTTGCCAATCACCATGGAGAAGGCTTCATTGTCCTTTTCCATATAAAGAAGGCTATGCGATTGTTTGATTAGACTCTATAAATTTATAATTACCTTCTTCTTCTTCTTGATGTGCTTACGGATAACCACATCATTATCTGGCAATATTTATCTTGTTTGCAGCAGCTGGAAAAAGTAGCACAGATGTTGTGCTGAACCAGCTTCTGGGGTTATTTAACCAAGATGGTCTTTTCTTCCTGGATCATATCTGGCTCGTAGAAGAGCATATCTGAATTTTGCCTAATGTATTCGAAATATTGTAGCTTTCGAGATTTGATGGTGGTCAGTACTTTTCGGTTCTTCGTTATAAGGGACACGAATTTAATTTTTAGTAAGTACATTATTCTACATTTCTTCTGTAGAAATGTGAAAAATACGTAAAAGGAAATAATTTTGTATTTACTGATCAGTTGTTTACGGCAAACTATATAGATACAAACATTTTATCAAAAACCATTATAATTATAATTGACCATTATTTTTCTAAAACTGTTTTGGATGTCGGATGTCGTATCTATATATATTGCCAATTTGAATAAAAATTTCCCACATAATTACAACTTTCAACATAATAGGTAAAATTTTGACATTATTATGAGTTTTACTGACGTAGGTAACTTATTTTTCTAATTAACATTTAATTGGAGTTACAGTGGTTTGTTCAATGCAGATTTTTTTACTATACTAAAGTAAAAGTAAAGATAATTAGGTGTTGTTAAATTTAACAGTTAGATTTGACATGCTACTCATTAGCTATTTTTTCATGAATTTCCTTATCAATTCATTTAAGATTAAACATATTTGGACTTGTTTTACCAATTATTTTCATATATCTTTGTTGCAGACCATTTTCTTTTCTTCTTTATGCAAAATTTGTATGTTTTGAGTTTCATTTTAGTATATCTCTATCATCAAATTTTTTGGTTTTACTCTTCTTCTTCTTCTTCTTCTTCTTCTTCTTCTTCTAACGGTGCGTACCTTCTAACGATGTTGGCGTCCACATTGGTCCATCTTATTCTATTCAAGATAGCTTGAAATAGACCAGTTTGCGGTAGATCAGACCATTTTCTAAGATTGGCTTCAGGATATACATCTGCGTCCAGAGCCTATCTTAACCTAGATCTTGTCTGGTAGAATTAACTAGAGAAGTTGGTATTTATTATTACATATAATAAGGCCGAAGTAAGCCAATATTCTGTTCTTTATGGTATTAATAATTTTTTGTGGTCTCTTTGCCTCTGAATAATAGTTATATAAGTTGTGTGATGTATACCATGTTAACATACACGTCGGTAGCATCACCTTTCAAATGCCTCTAATCGTTTTATGGTATCTTTTGTAAGACCCCAGATGTTTTCAGAATATAAGATATGTTAAATAATGGTGGGGACAGCATGCTACCTCGTCGAACTCCATTTCGTACTCTGAAGACACCGGGCAGTTAATTTTCAAATCGTATCTTTGCTTTTTGTTGAAGATATAAGTTTAATATTAGTCTTATAACTGTACCATTAAGTCCTGATATTTTTAGGTGATTTGTTATAGCTTTAAAATTTCACCATGCACTTCGTCAGGTCCTGGTGATTTCTCATCTTTAATTCACTCAATTGCCTTAGTTACTTTTTCGTTTGTTATTGCTGGGCTGTAAGGATTATCTATTTTAGTCGGTTTTCTTAAATATCTTCGAATAATACTACACGGTTTCTTTCTTCTTCTTCTTCAAGTGCCATCTTCGTTCCAAAGGTTGGCGATCATCAGGGCTATACGTATTTTCGAAACTGCTGACCGAAACAATTCGTCGTTGCTACAGCTATACCATTCCTGTAGATTCTTTAGCCAGGAGTTTCGTTTTCTTCCTATGGACCTTTCTCCTGCTATCTTCCCCTGCATAATTATTCGAAGCGGTTCATATCTTTCGCCTCTTGTAATGTGTCCCGAATATTGCAGTTTTCGTTTTTTGATCGTAAATATGACTTCCTTTTCTTTATTCATTCTTCTCAAGACCTCGACGTTTGTGACTCTCTCCGTACATGATATTCTCAAGGTTCTGCGATACATCCACAGTTCAAATGCCTCTAATTTTTTGGGTATCAATGTTTTTTAGCGTCCATAACTCCATTCCGTAGAATAACATAGAAAGGACGTAACATCTCATCAGGCGAAGTTTCATTTCAAGGCTCAAATCTCTTCCACAGAACACTCTCTTCATTTTAGTGAATATGGATCTGGCTTTTTCTATTCTAATTTTGATTTCTGCTGAGCTATCGTTGTCTTCATTTATTAAAGTGCCTAAATATTTGTATTTGCTAACTCGATCGATAATTTCATTGTCTAAATATAAATTTTTACTTTTCTTGTTGATTTCGATATTACCATAAATTTAGTTTTCTTTATGTTCAAAGATAGTCAGTACATATTCTTCGCTGCAGTCTGCTATCTTATTCACCAATGTCTGTAGCTCTTTAAGTGTTTCTGCGATCAGAACGGTGTCGTCGGCAAATCTCGGATTGTTTAATCTAACACCATTTATTTTAATACCTATGGATTGCTCAGAGAGTGTTCTATTCATTGCGTCTTCGGAATAGAGATTAAACAGGGTTGGTGACAGTATACACCCTCGCTTTATTTCAATTTCTTCAGTGGTATTAGTCTCTACTCTCACTACTGCTACGGTTTCTTTCCATCTTCTCAATTCATCTTCAACTGTAATCAAAATCTGGACTTGGGTGTCTACAATCTATATTACGTTGTTTTCGGGTATTCTGTACCTCTGTAGTCTTTTCGTGCATATGGAGATCGTCATGTTTGCGTCATAGTGCTTCAATTTTTATACATTATTCCATCAGCCAAGCTACTATTCAAATTTCTATTTTTCAGTTTTGTTCGGTAGAGACATTTTATCAAATAGATACTTTAAACTGTAGTCATACAAAAAAGTCATAAACAAATGTTATTAGAAATATTTTGAACTTACTTTAAAACTCATACTAAGTCTTCAATCGTTCCTTTTACTTAGTGTATGTAAGTATAAATAGTTCTACTTCATTCAAAATTATAGTTTAAACATGTTAAATTTCCACAAATATTAACAATTATTGGTTGTAAAAAGTGAGCTATAATTCATAAAATAAGCACGTGTTTATTTGATATGGTGTCACAACAGTGGGACATTTATATTTAAAGTAAACTTTTCATAGATATCAGCTATTGGTCGCCTTTTCACAGCCCATTCTTAGTGCGCAAAATAAATGGTCAAGTTTTTTTCAATTTTTCATTCCACTATAGTTAGATATCTGTGATTTTATTAGGATCATCTATTTTATATACAATCTAGTCAATACTATAATCATAATCACCTCGACCTTGTCTCAAGTACTTCTTATTCGTCAGTCGATGCTGTCAACTGCCAAACGTTTCCAATTTGCAACGTTAATCTTTCTGGCAGCCTCGTCTACACCATTCTTCCGCCTCAATTTTGGCCTGTTCCCACTTTTACTTCTCATAGGTTGACTGAGAGGCAAGCAAGCAAGCAATTTGATTAAACCCGACCTGTGGGAGTGATGTCCATGCCCCATTCAAATAGTGAAGCAAGATTGACACCAACATACAACAGAGAGGTCCTAGAGAGAGACAGACAAGGTGTTGGAGAATTTAACAGGCCGTGTAATTTGAGTTGCCTATATAAATGGACCCGATTGAATCAGTATTTACAGTTCGTTGAATATTTTAACTTATATTTTAACTTGGCTAAGGCCTAATGCTGATTGGCAGTACATATTTCAAAATTTAACCACTTTTTTGTATTTAGGGGATAAATAGAGTACACAGTGCCATACTTGGTGTTTAGATACTTTTCAGAATTGTTATTTGTATTTATCAAAACAAATACCTACTTTCCTAAAGTATTTGGGAGTTAAATAATTTTAAAACTATTTAAATACTAAATTAGTGACTGTTTTATACAAAGTGAAGAAGTCCTTGATTATGTTTTCATGTTACTTTTATATTTAGACTTTTATATTTCCCCGATTTAAGTTGATATAGGCAACTCAAATTACACGGCCTGTCAAAGTTTCCACCACCTTGTCTGTCTCTCTCTAGGACCGCTCTCTTGTATCGTGGCTGCATTAAGTAGTTGTCTTTGTGCCTATTCCATCCGTATTGACAGTTCATTGGTTTTGACCCGAGTGAGAACAGGGATCACCCCACCTCGCTCCAATGCCCCAGGCCATCCCTTCCCCCCCCCCCCCATAGCACTTTGATGCGCGATGGGGGCACAACTAGCGTAGCCAAATGCTCTTCACAATGGAATCCTGGGTAATAAGGAACCAATGTGGTGTCCTAATCGAATTCAAAACTAGGCCAGCGTGAAGCGCTCTATGCCTTTATCTTCTGATTACTTATCCGCGGAACTAAAATTGCTTGCTTGGGCCCCAAATCATTGTACCAAGCCCCACTGAGCTCAGTCCAATGGCTTGGTGCTCCAATATTTTTTGTTTTTATGTTTTTTTTTGGTGGCTTGCGCCTTTTTTTGTTTTTTATATTTTCTTGGGGCTTGCGCCTTCTATTTTTCTAAGGGCTGACTTTACCTGATCGTGATGTTGAACCTACGCTTTGGTTACGTGTTTGACTTAGTGGGTAGCTTTCATTCGATCTTCACAGGTATCCGTATCTTAGACTAGGCAGCGGCGGCTCGTGGGTCAATCTTCAGGGGGGTCATTTTGGTTTGAAAACTTCAAACTGTTGATTTTTTAAAGTATTTAAAAGATCTTTTAGCATTTATATTTTAGATAAAAAATACAGACTTAGATAAAACTCAATACTATTTACCCTAGTTTTCCGAAAATTAAATTTGTCTTTTTTTAGAGTAAATCTTTTAAAAAATATAGGAAAAATGGTATGAACAGGTTATTGACTGATATATAGATAGGAATATTTATAGTATAATAAATTGTAAATTTATTAAAACGAAACTTACTTTAAATATTTTTATATTTTAAGTCAATTCTTCTATCCTTTAGTTCTGCAAAATAGTCTATGACCTTCTCATTGAAATTTGGAATGCTCTTGACAAGCGTTTTCTCGATGCTCAGCATAGACAAGGCACTAAGTCTAGGTTGTCCCATCGTATTACGCAGGAATGTTTTTACTCTTTTTAAAGTAGAAAAACATCTCTCACTTTCCACGGTTGTCATAGGGAGTGTGCACAAAATATTTAATAACTTCACTGCTTCAGAAAATGTTTCAGACAAATTCATGTTAATAAAAAGCTGAAGTATGGCTACTGCACCAGCACTATTGCGAAAATCCTCACGACAATATAAGACTTCAAGTTCCGATTTTAGTTTGGAAATATTCACTGTGGGATAATTAGCCGTCACCATTTTTAAAATATTTTGCGGAAAGTTGGTAGTGTATGCTTCAAATTTCTCTATGTAGAATAACTGTGAAATCATGAGATGATCATTGAAACTAAACCTGTGATTTATTTCAGATATAATAATATCACAAATTTCAAGTGCAGTTCGTCGCTTTGGATCCTCTGCAGTAGTTTTTCTTTTTTTTGCTGTTGATGTGCTTGGTACTTCTGATTCCAAAATAGTATTTCTAATTATTTGGATATTGTTGTTAAAAGACAGGATACAATTTTTGACAGATATAACATCAATGTCTCGCATTTGCAATTGTTTAAACAATATATCAACATGGGGCATTATTTTATGGAAAAAATTTAACCAAAATAAAAAATGCTCATCTTCCAAATGTCTTTTTAAACCAGTTGCTTGATTTATATTGTTACCATCTTGCTCCTCATCAATAATTTCCTCTAAGCAAGATTTTAAATCATCTTTATAAGTGTATACAATTTCAACACATTTTGTATTGAAAGCCCATCGAGTAGGCGCAGCTTTAGGTAGCCTTACTTTAACCACTCTATCCAGAACCATCGTACGTTTTGGAGATCGGCCGAAAAAGGACGAAAATCCGTGTAAATTTGCAAAAAATATTTTTATCGGTTTGTGTTGACTCGCCGCTTTTTGGAGGATAAGATTAAATTGATGGGCATAGCAGTGAATGAAGTGTGCATTTGGGTATATTTCTTTAATTTTTGTTTGTACTCCTCCCAGTTTACCGCTCATGACTGATGCACCATCGTAACTTTGGGCAATCAATTTTTCAGGTGCTTCATTAATTTTTAATAATTGAAGTTCTTCCAATATTACATTAGTTAAATGTTGTGCTGTAGTACCTAGGGGGTTAACAAATTTCCAAAATCTTTCATGTACAATACCAGTTAATACATATCGCAATATGATAATCATCTGCGTTTTATTGGAGCTGTCTGTGGTCTCATCTACTTGAATGGCCACAAAATTTGTCTGGCCAATCTCCTTCATGATATGAGTATGCACAATGGCTAACATTGATTCTTAAATATCGTTCTGAATTGTTTTCGATGTTCCTTTAAATACTGTACTTTTTTCAATGTGTTCTTTAAACATTAAATCCAGTTCAGAAACAAAATCGATAAGGCCCAGAAAAATTCCACGATTATTGGAGCTGTCACTTTCGTCATGACCGCGCAATGCAATTTCGAAAACTCCACAAAATTTTACACAGTCGATTAGTTTGTTTAAAATATACCTATTTTTAGATACCAATTCATTAAAGTCATGCACAGATTTACGATATACACTATCAAGTTGCTGTCTTATGTTAACACGTCCTAAACTTGCGTAACTCATTGATGAATTTATATGAGTAGTTGAAGAGGCATGTTTTGTAATTTTCACTTTTAAATGCTTAATGTCAGTTACTCCATTTTTCGCCCATACAGCGTCATTCGAAAACAGTAAACACGGATAGCAAAAAAATGCATTTCTCACACTGCAGCCACAAATCCAATCACACAAATTGTACATTGATTCTTTAAAATATCTTTGAATGTCCTTACCCCTATCCTTTGTTGTTTGTTTTAAATTCATGTTTGGTTTTGGTCGACCACTTTCTTTTTTCTCAAGCCGCCGTTCATAATTTAGTGTTCCAGCAGATTTTAAGGCAATTATTTCGTCAACAACACTCATCTTGTTTTTGTTACAATCACAAAAAAATCCAACAAAACAAAATAAATTACGCAAATACGCCGCGATCGATATAGACCTGCCGTGAAGTGCGGTCAGCAGACGGTAACTAACTAAACGTGAGGCCGTCGACTCTACTAGAGGTATACGACGGAAAGGTCACTCCCACTCTCGCCCACGAAATTGCTATCTGCCGTCTCTTTTCTATTTTACATGCATTTGTCCATAAGCCATAAGAACTGTATATAGACAATTTAAAATACGGCCCAGCCACGGGCTTGTGTATAGCGCGAGGCGCGACGTTATTATATCTATTATATTTGTTTTGCCAATGCAGACTGCTGAGAGAGAATTTTATATTTCAGAGTGAAGTTTTAGATAAAAGATATTTTTAATAAAATTGGTATTTTTATGAGATTATTTTAGGGGGGTCATTGACCAATTGACCCTAAGGAGGAGCCGCGCTTGAGACTAGGTCCCTATTTATGAAACACGTCTACGTGTACTAACCTCATGTGTTTCAAAGCCTTGCAAAAACAGCTTTTCAGCAGACCACTTTACTCATTATTGCACTAGTCTTATTATCTTGTCGAGTATGCTTCTCCATGGCTTTATATAGATTCCTATCAGTAGGTTCTATCCGTTGTGTCTAATTTCACATATTTTTGGGTACAAACTCACTCGTATCTTCTCCATTGGTCCCAAAATTCAAGTGTCCTCGTCTCTACATAGTGGCTGAGATCTACGAGTCTTTTATTCTCATAATCTTCAAAAGATAATCTTTTTATTCCACTTCTAATCATTCTAATCTTTTCTAAAGATATGATCTGCCAATTTTCTTGAAAATTGCACCACTTACTCTAATACTTTGGTCTAATTTTGGTCACTTTCCATATCATTACAAGGTTACTATAGCATTAGTCGACTTTGGGCTATTGAGCACATTAATTAGAGTACTATGTTTAATCTTGTAAGACTTTGGGTTTGAAAATATGCTTTTAACAGTAATTGTTTGGATATTATTTGTATGCGGATTGTGAAATTGTCATTATTTTTTTAAGTCTAATACAATCACTCCTTGTTTTGATGCATTTTGTAACATAGTTGAATGATATTGATATTGTTGTTCATTTATAATTTCAACATTTATTGTGTATAATTGTTATACAGTGATGAGTGCGCTAAGAATAGGCAAAATAACGCAAAAGATGGAAAACATAAAACGTTGTGAAAATAAAAAGAGATGGAACTATACTAAAATCACAATAAAGGTGCACTAGAAATAAACAAACCTTCTTCTTCTTCAAGTGCCATCTTCGTTCCGAAGGTTGGCGATCATCAGGGCTATACGTATTTTCGAAACTGCTGACCGAAACAATTCGTTGTTGGTACAGCTATACCATTCCCGTAGATTCTTTAGCCAGGAGTTTCGTCTTCTTCCTATGGACCTTTTTCCTGCTATCTTCCCCTGCATAATTATTCGAAGCAGTTTATATCTTTTGCCTCTTGTAATGTGTCCCAAGTATTGTAGTTTTCGTTTTTTGATCGTAAATATGACTTCCTTTTCTTTATTCATTCTTCTCAAGACCTCGACGTTTGTGACTCTCTCCGTCCATGATATTCTTAAGATTCTGCGATACATCCACAGTTCAAATGCCTCTAATTTTTTGGTAATCAATCTTTTTCAGCGTCCATGACCCCATTCCGTAGAACAGCACAGAAAGTACGTAACATCTCATCAGGCGAAGTTTCATTTCAAGGCTCAAATCTCTTCCACAGAACACTCTCTTCATTTTAGTGAATATGGATCTGGCTTTTTCTATTCTTATTTTGATTTCTGCTGAGCTATCGTTGTCTTCATTTATTAAAGTGCCTAAATATTTGTATTTGCTAACTCGATCGATAATTTCATTGGGTAAATATAAATTTTGGAGATTTCGTGTTAATTTCGATATTACCATAAATTTAGTTTTCTTTATGTTCAAAGATAGTCCATATTCTTTGCTGCAGTCTGCTATCTTATTCACCAATGTCTGTAGCTCTTCAAGTGTTTCTGCGATCAGAACGGTGTCGTCAGCAAATCTCAGATTGTTTAATCTAACACCATTTATTTTAATACCTATGGATTGCTCAGAGAATGTTCTATTCAAATGTTACTAGGAGCACCCTCGAATCATGTTTTACAATGTATATACCTACATTGGAAATCATGATTTGGGAGTGCTCCTTGTAACATTAACATGTCTTGGTTTGTTTATTTCTAGTGCATCTTTATTGCGATTTTAGATAAAATATAGAGGTATGGTGTAATAGAGGTGTACAATTATCGATAGGAACCTATAAATTTACACTACATTACAGAGTTTCTCACCTTTAGGTGTATCGGAGAAGTATGACAACTGTCACTGTGACAGAAGAATTTTATAAAATTCTTCTGTCACAGGCGTCTAAAAGTGGGAAACTATGTAATTGAATGTAAATTTATAAGGTCCTATCGATAATTTTACACCTCTACTAGTTTTATCTCTTTTTATTTCACAACGTACTATGTTTTCCATCTTTTGCGTTATTTTTTCCCGTTATTAGCGCTCATCACTGTATGTATACCGTTTATTAGTTTTATTAGGAATGGGCTTACATGGCTAAATGATAATGATTTTGTATAAAGGCTGTGATTAGTGTAGATATCAACGTCGAATACCATAAGTTTACACACAAGTGATAATTTTATTTAAGTCTGATGTAACGTCAGTAATCGTAATTTTGGTGTTCTTGTAAATATTTGTTATTTATGTTATCAATTAAAAAACTCTTGATAATTAGTGAGTTTTATTTTTATCTATTTAGTCATAAAATTTCATAAAACATGTTATAAAGGATAGCAGTTACAACTAAAGAAATGTTTAAACAGAAAGTCAAAAGCATATGGATTCAGTTTTGTTCCACTCTTGACCCTAGCTGCCCATCAACTCAAATATGGTTGGATAAGATGTACAAATTACACAACAAATACATAAACATTAATAGACAAGGCGAAAACGGCTGGTTCGTTGGTAAAAATATTCCCATAAGATTTTTTTGCATAATTACATTCGTGAGACATCCCAGAATAAGGTTCAAGGAGTCGCCCACGTGAAAAGTGGACCAAATTTCTTTTAACAATTTTTTTAATCAAATTGCAAAAATCAATATTTTTGGCCCGGACAATTTTTTTGTAGGTTTTTTTGGACCATTCTGGATAAAAAAGGTCACTTATAATTTTTCTCTAAAGTTGATGGTTTTCGAGTTATAAGCAATTTAAAATTGAAAAAAAAAAAAGAAAAATGGCGATTTTCAAGCTTAATAACTCGGTTAAAAGTTAATAGTATGAAAGTCAGAAAGTGACTAAATCAAAGTTTAATGCCCCCCTACAAGATCCCGAAGAAATTTTTGTCAATATTTTATTAGGTACTAAGCTGTTATTTTTAAGTAATAATATTGAGCGCCATGCACGTGGTAGCCGGCCGTAAATGCTGAGTGCGAGTGAGATGCCACTCCGGCAGTCCAATTGTGCATCTTACTTGCCACTCACATTTACGGCCGCCTACCACGTGCATTGCGCTCATTATTATTATTTAAAAATAACAGCTTAGTAATAATATAATGACAAAAATTTCTTCAGGAACTTGTAGGGGGGGGGGGGCATTTGATTTAGTCACTTTCTGACTTTCATAATAATAACTTTTAACCGAGTTATTAAGCCTTGAGCCTTGAACATCGTCATTTTTGGTTTTTTCAATTTTAAATTGCTTATAACTCGAAAACGAATTATAAGAGACCTTTTTTATCCAGAATGGTCCAAAAAACCTACAAAAAAATTGTCCGAGCCAAAAATATTGATTATTGCAATTTGATTTAAAAAAATTGTTAAAAAAATGAACCACTTTTCACGTGGGCGACTTCTTTAACCTTATTCTGGGATGTCTCACGAATGTGATTATGCAAAAAAATCTCATGGGAATATTTTTCCCAACGGACCCGCCGTTTTCGTCTTGTCTATAAACATACATAAACAATAAACATACCTACTTCAGTTGCAGAAGATATTCTACAGTAGCTAAGTCATTTTGTTGAGAAACATATACCTTACCAAGGTTCACCTTCAGAAGAATATTATTCACTAAAAGAAATAACATACGAACTGGAATCTGCCATTAAGATATTCAAAAATACAGCTCCGAAAGAGGCTGGCTAAAAGATTACTACTGCGTATTTATAATTGTGTATTGTGTAAATGTAATGCTTGGCAGACTACTTTCAATCTCCATTTGCTAAAAGCGACGATAATGAACCACCAACATCTGAAGTTACGACAAAAGAAGAAATAAACATCGAGGAGGGAGAAGTAAAGGAAGCATTAAGGAAATTAAAAAATAGAAAACCTCCAGAAGAGGACAGAATGTAAACGAACTCTTAAAGTAATGAGGACAAGATCTGACTAAACAAATATTAAAACTATTTCAACAAATAATATAACAAAATAGAAGATCACAAGATGGGAGATTAAGCATCCTGATAACTCTCTTCAAAAAAGGAAACAAATGGTACCCGTAGAATTACAGAGGAATTAATTTATTAAATACAATACTAAAATTAACAACTAAAGTGATAACAAACAAACTAGGGTCAAATTAAAGAACGTTATCCATTTGTTATACTCAAGAGAGAGGTACCTCTAGGAATAATTAAAACGAGTATACAAGGTTTCTCCCCATGTGACGCGCTCGAGTAACTGAAAAAATCCCCGCTTGAAAATGCGGGGAGAAAAAAATGATGATTCTTGGTATAGGTACATGCCATAAATGACGATTCTACTGTTCGATGTCCTGGAGAAGAATTTTTAAGAAGCACTGAGGAAAGTGCTAAATGAAATCCCAAATACCCGTAAGCTGATAATTGGAGGAAATCTGAATGCTAGATTGGATAAACAGATAGACTGTCTATGATAGTTGATGATCATATTAGTAGGGAGACATGAATAGTGGAAAAAGATTGTAAACTGTAGACAACGCCAGTAGACGATCTCTATACTACAATTTTTATCCCAATATCCTGAAAAAAATATTTTTTGTACAGTATTTTTTCTTACAAGGTAGATTGTTTATGTTGAGTCATAAACACAAATTCATTGTTTGTGTGTAGTAAGTAACAACTGATTTAAAAAAAAAAGAAATAACATGATTAGTGTGCTATTATACAGCAAGTTATTAAACTAAAATACTTTGTGTAAGAGGAATCTTTTATAAGCAGGAACTTAATATTACTTATTCTTTCTATCGTCAGTAGATGGCGGTAAAGACTTGTTTAATTCCATTATTAATTATTATAAATTGTTTTTAAGTTTGTTTAAAAATTACATTAGCAACATTAATTTGAGAGTAGGTACCCACTTTATTAGGAAAATTGAATGCTAAAAAATAATTTAATCTGGAATGTCAATTAGATACAGTGGTTACAATAATTATACAGTGCTAGTCAAAAGTCCGTACCCCCCCTCGTATCTTTTGAACGGTTATACCTATAATAGTGAAATTTGGAGGAAGAAAATAAACGGACGTAAGCTTCTTAACTAGTCATGACAGGTGACGTAATAGTGACAGATGACGTTACAGAGCCACTGTGACCGATAATTTTAAATGGGACCTTATGGCAAGTGATACCTCGTTTGAAAGGTATTGAAAATACCTATTCAGTCATACTAATTTTGTTTGAGTTTAAGCTAATTTTGATGAACAAATGAAATAAATATAAGATTGTAGTTTCGCATTTAATTAATAAAAATTCAAAATTCCGCCTATGATTACTTGTCAAACAGGTTGACGTTGAGGTAAAAACTACTAGAGAATTAAAAAACGTCAACTTTTTTGCCAAAAAATTCATAGGCGGACATTTAAATTTTTATTAATTAAATTCGAAACTACAATATTATATTTATTTAATTTATTCACCAAAATCAAAATCAACGTAAACTCAAAAAAATTAGTATTACTGAATAGGTATTCTAAATACCTTTCAAACGAGGTATCACTTACCATAAGGTCCTATTTAAAATTATCGGTCACAGTGGCTCTGTAACGTCATCTGTCACTATTACGTCACCTGTCATAACTAGTTAAGAAGCTTACGTCCGTTTATTTCCTTCCTCCAAATTTCACTATTATAGGTATAACCGTTCAAAAGATACGAGGGGGGGTACGGACTTTTGACTAGCACTGTATAGAGACCCGGCTTTGGTCGCTAGGTAGGTTTGTACGCGAGTGGTCGCGCATGAGATTTTCTCTCACATATCCAACTTATGCCTTTTTTTACAAAATAAAATTTTTAAAACAGATTTTAAACTTTTTTTATTTTTAACTAATAATAAGAACATAATAATAGGTAGATATAATAATATCTTCTTCTTATGGTGCCTAGCCGTTACGGATGTTGGACACTAACATGGCTATTCTGACTTTGTTGACTGCTGCCCTGAAAAGTCCGGTAGTGGTTAAGTTAAACCATTTTCGCAGGTTATGCAGCCAGGATATTCTTCTTCGTCCTGGACCTCTTTTCCCATACACTTTACCTTGAAGTATGGTCCGAAGTAGGTCATATCGTTGTTCATTGCGCATTATATGGCCGAGGTATTCCAGTTTGCGACGTTTTATGGTTACGACTAGTTCGCGCTCTTTACCCATTCTATGTAGAACTTCTTCGTTGGTAACTCTGTCTATCCCAGGAAATCCTCAACATGCGTCTATAGCACCACATCTCAAATGCTTCGAGTCTCTTTTAGTGATGCTTCAGTTAAGGTCCATGACTCCACGCCATATAAAAGAACGGAGAATACGTAGCATTTTAGTAAACGAACTTTTTATTTCCAATTTTATATCGTGGCTGTTAAAGATTTGTTTCATTTTGACGAAAGCTGATCTTGCCTTCTCGATCCTTATCCTAATTTCCGTCGATTGGTCCCACTGTTCATTTAAGTTTGCACCCAAATAACAAAAGTTGATGATTTGTGTTATAGGTGGTTGGTTAACTAGTAATTGACCAGGTGGTATCCTATTTTTGCTTATAACCATGTATTTGGTTTTTTTGATGTTAAAATCAAGCCCAAACCTGCTACTTACTTCTGCCACCTTGGAGACAAGTGTCTGCAGACCTTCAAGACTGTCTGCAAAAATGACAGTATCGTCAGCGTATCTTATGTTGTTTAATCGTTCTCCATTTAACATAATATACATAATATAAATATAAATAATATAAATAAGGTACAAAAAAATGATAGGAATTAAACCAATATTAACCTTCCGTGACTAACATTGGGTCTGTGAGACCGACCAGTTAGAGTTTTTACGATTATGTCCAAATCGTTCGTTATGAATCTTCGCCGCCATCAGTAGCCGCCTGATTTAGATGCCTGTTTTTAGTGTTGAAGTTTGAGTTTTCAGTGTCAACTGATTATGCAATTATCGGCAAATCTTGTCTCAGCAGAGACCCATGTTGGACTCATGATCTACTCGATGAAAAATATTTAGATTAACGAAAGACCGTGCAAACAAGTGCCGATAATTTACTAACCCAATTGCCAAGAGTAAAATGTGATCCTGGGCCCTGGGTACAAGAAAACAGCAAAAGGATATATTGAGGTTATTTTTGACAAATCAGATGTTATGTGATTGTTTTATTTTCTTTGGTACTTTATAAGAGGTTTAATATTTTAAAAATAGGTATCATTTATGTTTAATTTTACTCCTTCAGCTAGGGGTCGACAAGACAAGAATTCTTGTCTTGACAACAACTTCTTGTCTT
This sequence comes from Diabrotica virgifera virgifera, assembly GCF_917563875.1. Lineage (NCBI taxonomy): Eukaryota > Metazoa > Arthropoda > Insecta > Coleoptera > Chrysomelidae > Diabrotica > Diabrotica virgifera. The sequence goes on from NC_065446.1 coordinate 33,556,074, forward strand.
GTCTTGAGAAACAATCAAGAAATTTAAAAAATCTTGTCTTGACGTTTTCTTGACATCTTATATCTTGTCTTGACTCAAAAAATTTCAAGATCTTGAAATTTCTTGATTATCCGGTCCGCTGATTCCCTGGCGACCTTTTTATTGCGTTGCGTGCTAACACGGAATCCACTGCCACTGGGGGGAGTCCCCGATCTGCATTTGTTTCCTGACGAACGCAAAATTGATGTGTAGTTGGATGTTTATAATAAGCATTTTGTATGTTTCGCACATATTCTAAACTTCTTATTCTAAACTGTCCAGGATTTGATAAAAAATATTGAACCAAATCGAAATAGTTTAGACATTGAAAGGAATTTTGATTATTTGGAGGATAAGATCGAAGTAGAAAATCATATGAATGATACTGCTTTAGATTTCAACTCTCCTGTAAGTAAAATTAAATACCTTGTCAAAAAAGATCAAAAACTCACAACTCAGGGCAAATATGCAACTTAAACTTAACAGTGCTTGCGAGGCCGGAATGGGACGTTTCATCGCCGCCGGTTCATCGCCGCCGTTTCGATGCCGCCGGTTCATCGCCAGTCCATTTCATCGCCGTCCGTTTCATCGCCGGCCGTTTCATCGCCAGTTAGGTTTCATCGCCAGTTAGTCAGTTGATTTTGTATTATGGGAGATGACACGACACGACGTTAAATTCAGTTCAAAACTTATGACAAATTAAAAGATAAAAAATATTATTATAATAATTTACTGTTATATTTCTACTTCCCCTAAATTTGATACTAAATAGTATTAAATTTGTAGTGTTAAATTATATTTTATATTATAAAAGTTTAAAAGTCTATTAAAAGATTAAGTATGGCCACGAGAATGGTCATATCTCGCATTTCCTAGAATTCCTAATTAATACTAAAAATAAATGATAAATGTAACTGTCGAAAATTCGGAAATATATCAGTTAGCGATTAACTGACTGGCGATGAACCGGCCGGCGATCAATCGGCCGGCGATGAATCGGCCGGCGATGAACTGGCGGCATCGAAACGGCGGCGATGAACTGGCGGCGATGAAACGTCATAGACCCTGCGAGGCTATAAATTGTAAGATGACTATGCCAAAATTAGATGTGCCTACAAAATGGCATTCAACTTTCGAGATACTAACATGGGATTTGAGTGTAAAAAATGCTTTAACCATATTTTGCGACAACATCGAAAATCTAAATAATTGCAAAATGTTAGATAAAGAATGGGTTCTGATCAGTAAATTTTGTCAGTATCTGAGAAGCTTTAAAACACTTTCTTCAATACTAGAAAGGGAAATATATTGCACACTCCCATTGGTGGTCATTGGAGTAACCTTACTTTTAGACAAACTGGAAATATTGGGCTTATGAACTTGATAATAAAATTGATAGAGACGCTACCGATGAGCAAATAATTTACCGCATTCAAGCTACAATAGATAAAATACTGAAACACTACAACAAAACTAATTGGATATACTGTATAGTTCTTATTTTGGATTCTCGGCATAAAGTAGAGGCATTTTCCTCTTCATCTTGGGAAAGCTTCTACAATCAGAGGCATTACAAAAATTTGAAGAAATATTTAAAGCCAACTACTTTAGATCCCAAATAAATCCCAGAATGATCTTCTTCTTAACGTATCCTATCAAGTCCCCTTGACGTTGGCGATTAACATGGCGAAACTGTCTCTGTCTCGAGCTATTCTAAATAGGTGTTCTGCTTTCTTTATTCCTGTCCACTCCCGGATATTTTTCAACCAAGAGGCCTGCTTTCTACCAATTCCTCTGCGTCCTTCGATTTTACCCATCATAATAAGTTGAAGAATATTATACCGGTCTCCCCTTACTACGTGTCCAAAATAGGCCATCTTTCTATTATTTGATGTTATCAAGCAGCTCGCGGGTAGCATTTGCTCTCTTAAGGACTGCCACATTTGTCAGCATAGCCGTCCATGGTATTTTCAGAATACGTCTGTGCAGCCACATTTCAAAGGCCTCCAAACGGTTAATGGTGGATATTTTTAATGTCCATGCTTCGACACCATATAAGAGGACTGACCAAATGTAGCATTTAATCATGCGCTTTCGAAGTTGAAGTTGCAAGGTATCATTACAGAAGAATGACCTCATTTTTAAAAATGTCGTGCGGGCTATCTCAATTCTACATTTTATCTCTTTATCTGGATCCAGTTGTTCAGTAATATGGCAACCTAGATATTTAAAGCTGGGTACTCTTTGAATTATATGACCATCAACATAAAACCGTGAATCTTGATGGGCCAAACGGCTAAATACCATGTATTTTGTTTTTGAACAGTTTATATTTAGGCCAAACTCTCTTCCTACTGTATCAATGGCATTTAAAAGGTGTTGTAATCCATTCATATCATCACTTAAAATAACTGTATCGTCTGCATATCTGATTGTATTTATCAGAATTCCATTAACTTTCACATCCCATTCCTAATTATGCAGCGCTTCCTTAAATATTCTATCTGAATATAAATTGAATAACAGTGGGGACAGTATACAACCCTGTCTGACACCTCTTTGTATTTTGCATATTTCTGTTGATTTTCCATTTATACAAGCTGCCGCTGTTTGACGCCAGTATAATTTTTCTATGATTCGTACATCTTGACTATCAACTCCTTTAGCCTTTAATATTTTAATTAATTTATGATGTTGTACTCGATCAAAGGCCTTCTCATAGTCAATAAATACAGCAAAGACGTCTTTTATTTGATCTCGGCATTTCTGCAATAACACATTTAATGCAAAGAGTGCGTCCCGGGTTCCCAGTCCATTTCTGCATTCTTTCAGAATGATCTACAGAATCCAATACCAGAGCCAGCACTTAGTCTGAGAAAAGAGGATAACAAATTTGATGTAGATATTACTTATCTATTTAAGAAAACTGATAATGATAACTTACAATCTTGGAAGTACTTACTTACTTAAGCCGTCCTCTTGTACCTTACGGTGTCGAGGTAAGTGGAGAAATCAGACGTCTCCATGCCTTTCGGTCAGTAGCTAGTCTTTCTGCTTCTCTTCACCCAATATTCCTTTTTACGCAAGCCTTTCCAATATCTGCGTTCCACGTTCTTGCTGGCCTGCCTCTTCTTCGTTTGTTGTCGGATGCCGCTTTCCATACCCTCTTTACAGTTCTACCTTCACCCATTCTCGTCATATGTCCGAACCACGATAACTGTTTCGTTTCAAGTCTGTCTAAGGTTCTTCCAATACCGCACCTTTCACGTATGTCTTCATTTCTTATACGATCACGTCTGGTCACCCCGGATACCGCACGTAAATATCGCATTTCGCATGCTTGAATTTTACTACGGATGTTGTCACTCATTGTCCACGTTTCACTACCGTAGAGTAGCACCGGCTCGTATACAGTTTGGAACACTTTCATTTTTGTTTTCAGGCTTACTTCTTTCTTCCTAATAAAACTTTTATTTAGCGCATAGTACAATTTTGTTGCACTCATTACCCTGCTGTTTATTTCTGGTTCTATATTTCCTTGTCCATTCATTGTTGATCCTAAATACTTGAAGTCCTCGACTTGTGTAATGGTCTCATTATTCAGCTTTACATTTATATTTTCTTGTGTTTTCGATATTACTAAAGCTTCTGTTTTTTCAATATTTATTTCCTTGGAAGTACGAAATAAAAAAAATACATAAATGAGCCTAGGTCAGAAGATTCTGAGAATATACTTGATTGGTGGAGAAGACACGAAAATATCTACCAGTTATTATCGAAAATTGCCAAGGATTTTCTCGGAACGCCAGCAACATCTGTACCTGCGGAAAGGCTATTTTCAAGCGCAGCTTTAACAATAACAAAGCCAAGAAATCGGCTAGGCGTTGATTCCATGAGACGTGTTATCTGCCTTAATTCATGGCTTATCAATTCCGATTTAAAAATATGCTAAAGAACCCCACATAAATCTTGTGGGAAATGGCTCTCTGTCAAATGCTCTGAAACTTTGGGTTCTGGTAGTCCTTGATGTGTAGAACAAAATACTCAGTGGGCGCGTAGCTCCAAAAAATCATGGTTTCAAGATATATGACTCTGAAATTATAGGTACAGTGAGGACGTTTGAGTTGGAATAAATTCATTTTCTCAAGAATGGGCGACTCTGGGGATAAATTACGAGTCAGGTGGATTTTTATGTTTAAATTATATTTTATATATCATACTAGGAACGTCATCCATCTGGGCGTGATGACGCAATAGATGATTTTTTGAAATGTTATGTTGTAATAGCTCATTTGAAAGGTTATTCAATTCTCAATGTTGTTCTGAAGCTATTTCCTTGTGACATTTTTATAATGAACTATTTTAAATGGGAAATAAGCCACAATTTTACCAAAAAAATGATAACGTTTCGACGCCTAAGTCGGGTGTCGTTGTCAAAATACAAAATAATACTAAATAAACAAAAATGTTGTTGCTTAGTAAAAAATTCTTCTAATAGTTTATTTAATCTGACTCATTAATATCGGCAATTCAGGCACGTATTATTCATTTTAAAGTAGAAGACTTTAAAATGATATTGCCAATATTGATGAGTTGCGTTCCTGGGACGACTTTACTAAAAGATAGTTCATTCGATTACATGAAATCAACCCCAACTCAAGAATATCCGCCACAAAAACGTTAATAAATTCATTTTTTTTGGTAAAATTGTGGCTTATTTCCCATTTAAAATAGTTCATTATTCAATTCTCTAGTCACTAATATAAACAATAACATAACTATTTATACATGGTGCCCAAAAAATTTTTTTTTAAATTAAATTAATTGAGACAAAAAGAAGAATGTACCTATATAATTTATTTAATTCTAAATACATTTTACTGTTGTCCGAAAACAGGAAAAAATGTTTATTTGATAAATAAATATTGTTTTTCAAATTCAATATTAAAGCTGCCACCCACCTGCCCCAATTACACAAAACATTCCAGGAATGTTCCTAGAAGGTACACACAGGACATTGAAAACATTCCTGGAATGTCCCTAAAAGCACATGAACGTCCCTGGAAAGTCCCAGGAAAGTGCTGTGTCAGCATTTTAAACATTCCTTGAATGTCTTGTTGGAACATTCCACGAATGTCTACGAATGTTCTTTGAACATTCACAGTACATTTTTTAGACTGAATGTCTTGTTGAAACATTCCATGAATGTCTACGAATGTTCTTAGGACATTCAAAGTATATTTTTTAGACATTCTCTGAAATATATCGTCAGTGATGTGACAATACCTCCTATATGTTTTTTCATGAGTTTTGCAGGAGACGAAAAACATTTTTTAAGGTCATCTCCTGTTTTCATACGTAAGTTTTGACTTGTTTTGTAGTAAATAGATAGTTGAATTTGCTACGAAACAAGTCAAAAAATATATGAAAATAGGAAGTGGTCCAAACTTTCATCTCCTACAAAATTCATGAAAAAGCAGATAGGAGGTATTGTCACATCACCGACGATATACCAGAAGTATATGTGGCCATACCAAATAATACATCCTTGATAAATATAAACATTTTTATTGCACAAAATCTTGTCATATATTTTTTTGCATAATCATCACTTCGATGACGATTCATTGTATTGAATTGTACATTACAATTACAATCTGGTCATAACTCTGACCAATGAGCAATTTTAATTTAACCTAAATTACTACTATTCCTTAAAATGAAGAGCTTACCCCATAGCATTTCTTATCTAATCTAACGGGCACACAAGCACTATGCTCTGCTTTTCTAACCGCACTAGTCTAACATACACAGGCACACAAGCATTATGCTCTGCTTTTCACTATCACTTATCACTCAAATTAGTTCAAAAGGCTTTGTCCTCTGCAATCTTCTAGTTTGCCCAGTAGTATCGAGGAGCTGGATTTCCTCAATATTCTTGTAGGTACTTATGAAGTTGTTGCTTGTGACTTGCAACTTTGCTCCAACTTTAAAAACAAATCCAGCTGTAAAATATTTATGTGCCTGAAGGCTTTTGTATGCTTTCATCTGCTGCTTAGAGTAGTAACTGCAAGACTCCACCAGATATGTATAAATATCTATAATAGTAATTTGGTGGAATGCACTTTATGGTAAAATCAAATTCTGACTGAATTGTATTTGGATCTAAATCCCCAATTATTTTCAGCTTCAATAAATATCTAAAATAATAAAAGAAATAATGTTATTGCTTGCAAAATTCATTAATATTGATAAATATCAGAGAAAAATAAAGAGTAAATAAAAATTGTTTCCCCTACCTTTCTCCAAACATCTGGAGTTTGCAATAATTTCCTTAAATAATCACTTTGCAGTGTGGTAAAGTTTATAAAGTTCACAAAATACAGCAAACAAAATCCAAATGAATCCAAAATAGACAAAATACGAGGATAAACAATGAAATGAAATGATATTACAAACATAACCTCTGTAACCTGTAACTTATGCCAACCAGAATCAGAAGTCACGTGGTTTAATATACACGCGCGGCAAATTTGACCATGAATGCAAATTAAATAGTAAATGGCCTCTCTTAACATATAGGACATTGGTAGTATGTTCATAGAATGTCTTGTGGTAACATTCCACGAATAACTTAATCAGATGTTCACCGAATGTTCCTTGAATGTCCAGGACATTCAAACATTAATAGAACTTTGATAGTACATTCCTGGAATGTTTTGTGTTGTTAGAGTGCCTCTTAGCAGTTAAGAGGCAGATAATTTAAGCCTGTTTTTAATTTAAGCGAAAAGCAATGTTTATTTTTCAAATTAACATTTTTTCTGTTTTCTGACAGCAGTAAAATGTATTTCGAATTAAATAAATTATATATATTCTTCTTTTTGTCTAAATTAATTTAATTCAAAAAAATTTTTGGAGGACTCTGTATAAATAATTATGTCAATGTTTATAATAGTGAATAGAGAATTGTATAACCTTTCAAATGAGCTATTACACGACCCCTATTATTATTTAAAAAAATCATCGATTGCGTCATCACGTCCAGATGGATGACGTCACTAGTATGACATATATGCCAAAAAAATTAAAATTTAAAAATAAAAATAGACCTGATTCGTAATTTATCTCCAGAGTCTCCCATTCTCGAAAAAATGAATTTATTTCAACTCAAACGTCCTCACTGTAACTATAACTTCAGAGGCTTATATCTTAAAACCATGATTTTTTGGAGCGAGGGGCCCAGTGAGTCTTTTGTTCTACACATCAAGGACTACCAGAACCCAGAGTTTCAGAACATATGACAGATCTTAGACCATAAAAACTGATAGACACGCCTTGTACCGAACCGTTGAAGCAATGACCTTCCGCGAAAGTGACGTCACAATACGGCAAGAACTCGTTTGGATTCTTAGCAAAGCACTAATAAAATTTCCCAATTTTAGATTAATTTTAGTATAACTTGAATATTTTGTAAAAAATATGGAAGAAAAATCATTTAGCAAAGTAATTAATAAATATTTTTGACTTAAAGTAATTTTGTAAAAATAAATGTTTTATTTGAAAGTATATCGTTGGTATATCTCTTCTTGTTTGATAATCAAAAATAAATTTAAAGGAGAGTAATTTTCTTTTGGGTGTAAGTTTCACGTTAGGTGAAAAAATATGTAGGAAATCTATTAATTAATGACCACAAAACAAAATAGCTTTTGTTAACTTCTAACTCTTATTACATTATTTAGTTTTTTACCTTCGTGGTACAATCTGATGTAGCAATAATACAAACAAATTATCTTTATTCGATTAAACAAATGGTTTGTTTCAAAATCATGATCAAACATTATGTTCTTTGTATTCGTTAAACACAGAACCATGCACGTTTAAGATCAATTTTGTCATAATTTAGAATCGTTCAATTTTTTTTGAATTGTAAATTGTACCTACATAATTCTAATTTCGCTTTCAGCAATTTTGCAAATATGAATGACGTCTTTAGAAGGTTGAATTAAAAAATTTTTGATATGCTATAATTTTTGTGTCTTATGAATGGACATTGTAAATTATCACATTCAATTGCACACAAACATATTATGTCACAATCTAATGTTTTCTTAACTTTCTTAACAACAAACCCAGCGATATAGTCAATACAACAACATCACAAACATAAGATGACTGTTTTTGAAAAACTTAAATTATTTACAGTATAATCATGGTTAATACTAGTTATTATTTCCCTGTTATTTTCATCAGTTATAAAGTTGTCAATGAGTTGATGATCAACAGTTTTCATTTTCACAGTATTTGTTGTGCTCATTGCGAAAATTGTGGAAAGTGCCTGTTCTATACAATTAGCCTGGGTAGATCCTGTAACACTTGTGTGCATTAAGAGTCTTTTATATGCATCTTTAAATTGTTTTGCCGTTGGGTTGTTGTTGTAACCTCCATGACTCCTATAATAGAACTAAAGAAAACTTCTAAGTGATCCTGAGAAACTTTATAGGCCGAAAGATACTTCAGACCTCCATCCATATTATTCTTCACGTAATTTTTCCAAATTCGCATTAGTGACTTTAAATTAATGATCATACCAATAAAACCCGTTTTTTTTTTGGCTTAGATGCAGTGGTTCACCATTGTTGGAATATTTGAGTGAATTAAGATACTTTATAAATTCTTCAGTTTCTGGATTTTAGGTGTTTTCCCCCTTTTTTTTTTGTCGCTGCGTATAATTAAATGCTGTGCAAGATAACACCATATTTAAAAAATTATTGTATTGGAAAATTTTTAAATTGAAACACTTTAAAAAGTTTACAACGCCTATAAACACTTCTAATCTCTAACGTTTTCTGCCGTAAACTGACGTCACGCACAGCTGTGTGAATCGTTTTATGTTGGCTTCACTCTTCGAGGCGAGAGAATAGCATTACGGCGTGTCTATCAGTTTTTATGGTCTAAGTGACAGATAGCCATTTCCCATAAGGTTTCTCCGGGGTCCTTTGTTATTTAAAATAAAATATAGTTTTTAATTTTTTTTTTTTTCAAGAGGATTAGGTAGGAGTCATTAATTATTATTTTTAATTTACATTTCTGTAAATCGTTTTAGCAAAAAAAGTGTTCAATAAATTCAAATTTGTTATGTTATGTTTAAATAATTTTATCTTTTTCACAAATAAATACGTTTTAGAGTTTTCATTATTGGTCAAGATATTTCAAGATTTCTTGTTTTGTTGACAAGAAATCTTGGTATTGACATAAAATTTCTTATCTTGTCTTGATCTTTTCTTAAAATCAAGACAATATCTTGAACTTTTCAAGAAGTTGGCGACCCCTACCTTCAGGGAGTAAACACAATCCTACGCTTGAAAGTGTGCCAATGGAAACATTTTTTTATGTCGGTCTCTGAGACCCGATGTTAGCTTTAATGTTCAGAAAACCTATCTTAGTTGCGGAAGGTTATTGAATCTCCATAACTTTATAATTTACGGCACCTCACTTTACACAAGTATAACAAGAATGTTCTGGACAAATTGGTTCATGACAAGAATTACATTTTTTTTTTACTTTTCTATATTTGCAGCGAGGGCAAAATGAACAAAACTCAATATCCGATGTAGTCCAGGAACCGAAGCTTTTCAGCTCGCAATTTTTGCAGAATGGATCAATTTGCTTGAAAATTTGAGAATAAGTAGTGGATAGTCCAAGGATCAAAATCTATATGATGCCGAAAGGCGCTTTTACCATGGGGGTGGTTGCCACCCCACCTTGGGGGTGGAAATTTTTTTTTATATTTTGACCGCAAAAGTTGATAAAAACATTCATTTTAAGCAAAAAATGTTCCATACATTTTTTTGATAAAATTAATATTTTTCGATTTACTCGCTATCGAAAGTGTTAGTTTTATATCGAAAAAAATCAATGTTTTTCGATATTGTACTCATTTACGATTCACTCAATTTTTGCCGTAGATAAATTTTTTTCAAACCAAGTTCTTGGGATTTAAATAACCTACAATTTCATATTTAAACATTTTTTCCACTTACCTCTACCGAAAGTATACTTTTCCAGACCTGATTGTAGGGAGCAAAGTTGTACTTTTCCTCCCTAGGGAGGAAAAGTAAAAGTGACGTCATGGTATTTCATTCATGAAATATAACTTATTGACGCCCTGTACAATATCTATTTTCTATTACGAAGTATCTATACATTTTAACGTTTATTTATAAAACACCCTGTATTTTGCAGAATGGTAAAAAACAGTAAATTGTTATTTTGATTTAACAATGCTTACATTAATAATTTGACTTATATTTGACGATTGACAGTTATATTGTACCTACTTGTTAGTTTTAGTTCTAATAAATTTTGTTGGTTAGTTACATAAATAAAGTAAAAATGAAAAAATGACTTGTTATTTGAGGAAGGTGGAAAAACCATATGTATAACACGGGAGTAAAGTGTCTTTTCCTTCCTTGAATGATTACTGCCCTCCGCTACGCGTCGGGCAGTAAACTTCATTCTCGGGAGGAAAAGTTACACTTTACACTTTCCTCCCTTGTTATACAAATAGCTATTTCGTATCTCTGATGCTAATCTTTCTATTCTGAAGAAAATGGCATTTTTTACCAAATTACAAAAATTCGTTATTCGCTTTTAACTCCAGTTTTTTTCAAACTGATCACTCTAAGCCAGTCAAACTTCTGGTATCCACTACTAATACAATAATAAAGACGTATGAGAAAGGCCAATGACTAAAAACACCGCTAACTTACATTATTAAGCTTCCAGTTGGATTTCTCCTTTTTTTTTTCAAAAAAATATATTGATTTTTTAACCGTAACTTTTTTATTGTTTATCCTAGAAGGTTTGGTAAAAAATAATTTTGTAGGTCTCTACAAGATTTATAAGGCTGTTAATAGTAAATCCTTTTAAAATCCTAAGTCGCAAAAAGAGGTGACTATAAAAGGGTTGGTAAAGGTGGTTTTTGCATGTTATTACAAGTTTTAATTGTCAATAACTTACTCAGTTTTTGCCATAAAAAAAATTTTGCTAACACGGTTCTTGGGAATTAAATAAGCTACAATTTTATATACACATATTTTTTCGTATCTCTGATGCTACTCTTTCTATTCTGAAGAAAAGGGCATTTTTTACCAAACTACAAAAATTCGTTATTCGCTTTTAACTCCATTTTTTTAAAACTAATCATTCTAAGCCGCTCAAATCTTTAGAACCTATAAATAATACATAAATATAGAAGACCAAATAAGATCAATGACTAATTTTAATTAGGGTGGTAAGTAGGGGAACTCTCCGATCACTTTTTCGCTGAAAAAAATTGGGACTGATATTATTTTCATAATAAGTCACTTAATTTTTGAGCCAGAGACTTTTTTTATTTCTGTATATAGATAATTTTAAATACTTTAAATTAGTTTAAACAAGTTGTCCTCGAAACATGCACAGTTTTCCCGTCTTTTGAGTTTGAAACTACAATATTTAGCATTTGACGAAGAAGAGCTAACATATTTAATAAAGTATAGCTCGATTACTATTGGTCTTAAAGAAAATAAAAAAATATATTTTGTTTACTTTTTCAAGAGGTACATTTTTGTTAAGCAAAGTTGTTTTGATAAAACGAAAACTTTTTGAGTTATTATGGTAGGGGAGCCCAAGCGGGGATTTTTGCAGTTACTCGAGCGCGTCAGATTATCATATGGAGAGAAACCTGGTATCCTGCAGATGTACCTCTACCATATATTGGCTCTTAACACAGGGGAGTTCGTTAAGGGGGGCCCGAAAAAAAAATCTATCCTTAAAAAAGCTCGAAATTGTCAGATTAAGATAAGGTAAGTTAAGTACATGCAAAAGAGTGTATATTTCAAAAATCTGACGATATGAGCCGGGCCTAAGGAAATGGGTGAGTCCCAAAGTTTCACAAGAAAAAAGCGAATATTTCGCGAAATGAATGACAGATCGAAAAACTAAAAAATATGCGCTCAATATTTTTTAAAAATCTATCGAATGATACCAAACACAACTTCCCACGGAGAAGGGTGGGGGGTAAATTTAATATTTTAAATACGAATCCCGCGATATTTCGCGAAATGAACATCAGATCGAAAAACTGTAAAATACACTTATTTATTATTTTTAAAAAATCTATCGAATGGCACCAAACACGACCCCCTACGGAGGTGGGGTGGGGGGTTACTTTAAAATCTTAAATAGGAGCCCCTATTTTTTATTGCAGATTTGGATTCCTCACGAAAAAAAAAGTAACTTTTATTAGAAACATTTTTTCGAATTATGCATAGATGGCGTTATAATCGGAAAAAAACGATTGTTGGAAATGGAAAATTAAATTTAAAAATGTCAAGCGCTCACTAAAATGGAAAATTTTACTTAACTTTTTTTGGTTTTAGGACTTACTCTTCACAACCCACTAGGTCTCCAAAGCGCTCGAGTGACTGCACATTTAGCATACTTTGCTCCCCTACCATTAGCAGAAAACTGATTAAAAACATTGATTTTTTCTATATAAAACTAACACTTTCGATAGCGAATAAATCGAACACTATTAATTTTTTCAAAAAAATGTATAGAACGTTTTTTGCTTAGAATGAATATTTTTACCAACTTTTGAGGTCAAAATAAAATAAAAAATTTCCACCCCAGAGATGGGGTGGCAACCACCCCCATGGTAAAAGCGCCTTTCGGCCTCATATAGATTTTGATCCTTGGACTATTTACTACTTACTCTCAAATTTTCAAGCAAATCGATCCATTCTGTAAAAATTGCGAGGTTTTGTCCTATTTTAAGCTTCATTACTTGGACTAATGGTTCAGGTGGTGACGAGTTCGGTAATGTTATTTTGACAATTATTCTTGCAATGGAATTAACTGCTTCCCGAACTCCCGCTTCGCGTCCTTCGGCAAACTGCAGTCGCGTGCGGAAAAGTATGAATTTCTGCACTTGTTAGGAAAATAACTATAGTATGTAATATTTATTTACCATTTTTGATAAAATTGGTTAAACAAGCAATAAGTTGGAGTGTCAAATAAACGTCAAATTAAAAAGCGGATATTTGAAAGTTCTCTGACGAAAATATCAATTTTAAGAGTTTTTCTTCACTTTTTCGTTATAGTTTAGTTGTCGGTGTTAACATTAATTAAGTGTACATCGAAAGCAATTAGGCAGTGTGAATTATTAGTACCAGATTTTATATCATTATACCATTAGCTGGGTCTATTGAACTATCAATTTTGTGTGAGTCTGTAACACAAAATGGAAATAGATGACGATAGGAATATACTACCAGATCGGGGAAGGAAAGAAGGTCAGTACGAAAATATAAATATAAATAACAAAAATCAAAACGGCAAGAATAAGGAAAGCGAAATATCTATTGAAAAAAATTATGATTCAGTCATTATATTCGCCAAAGGAGTCATATTTTGCCGCTACGGACGCTGGCGTAGTTTCGTGCATCCCCACCATGGTCACGCACGGAGTAAATCGGTTTTTTTTTATATAACTGCAGAATTAAAATCAAAAAATTAAAGGAATGATGGAGAAAATACAAAAGTCGTCGATATAACTTAATTAACCTGTGAATTTTAAATGCCAATAGTGTCAAAATTTCATAAAAATGTCAATAGTGTCAAAATTTCATAATTTAGTGGAGTAAACTTGTCTGCAATTGGACCAATTACAAGCAAGCATTACGGCGCGGCAAGTTGAGTATAGAGACAAACTGCTATACTATGCAATAGAAATATGCTTTATTGTCATGAAAAATTTAACAATTTTATAGACAAAGCTTACAAGAATCATAAATAAGAACAATAACAAATAACAAATACAATTTACTAAAATGATATAATTCGTCAATATAAATAAAATATAATGAGTGAAACAAAAAACAGTAACAATCTATTGCAAAATTTAAAAAAAAATTGCAAATTGCATAATCTACCTTAAGAAATTTAATAAGTTAAGTTAAGCTGCTGCATATGACACTCAAATATACTTAGATTAAGATTCTACTTATAAATAAGAATACTGTACTTTCTTAGTTATTAGTAGAGCTCGGGAAATATGCACTTAAAAAACCCTAAAATATGCATGCAAATATGCACAAAAAACAGTTAAAATATGCACTAAAATATGCTTTTATGCATTTAACGCATATAAATAAAAAACATAGTAATCCTTATATTGAAGGTATTTAATTTATTTTATGCTAAAATCACAATAAATATTAATTGAAATTTCTATTACCTACATCATTATATTGATTTATTCTTTATATTCATCATCATTATTTATGATTATTACATTTAAAACTATATTACTAAATGTTTTTATAAATTTTCTAGAAAAAAACTGTGCCATCTATCTGTTTTTCTAACTACGTTTTTCTTCACATGAAGTTAATAGTCCTGTCGCCAGGGGGGGTACAACGGCCTCCTGTATTCAGATGGACTTACCCAAGTTTTTTTATGTATTTTGACCTGTAGAACACGAATTTTTTGGGTAACAGTTGATCCGGATGTTGATAAGATTGTTATAAACCAAGAAGTTGAGGAATCACATAACAGCGATTTCTCGCAAAACAAAACATTTTTTTGTATTTTTTGGGCCATTCTAACCAAAAAATGTTCCTACAAATTTCCTAGGATGCATAGTTTTCGAGATAAACGCGGTTGAACTATCAAAAAATCGAAAAATTGCAATTTTTTAACCCGAATAACTTTTGATTAAAAAATAAAATAGCAATTCTGCTTACCGCATTTGAAAGTCCAATTCAAATTATATCGGTTTTAATTATTTGTATTGCTAAAAATTTATTATTTTATTGTTAAAACAAAGCTATAAACACCTAGTGCTTGAGTGATGTTTTCAATGATTTCTCATTTAAAATCAAACTAGTAGGTAGAGGAGGTAAAAGTGCAAGCGGGGCTATTTCTACGAAAAATGCATTAAAACACATGTATTAGGCACGGGAAACACTATGTGTTTATAGTTTTTAACAAACAAAAAATAAATTTTTAGCAATGCAAATATTCAAAACAGATATAATTTGACTTAAACTTTTAAAGGCGGTAAGCAGAATTGCTATTTTATTTTTTATTCAAAGGTTATTCGGGTTAAAAAATTGCAATTTTTCGATTTTTTGAAAGTTCAACCGCGTTTATCTCGAAAACTATGCATCCTACGAAAAAACTTGTAGGAACATTTTTTGGTTAGAATGACCCAAAAAATACAAAAAATTGTTTTGTTTTGCGAGAAATCGCTGTTATGTAATTCCTCAACTTCTTTGTTTATAACAATCTTATCGACATCCGGATCAACTGTTGCCCAAAAAATTCGTGTTCTACGGGCCAAAATACATAAGAGAAACTTGGGTAAGTCCATCTGAATTAAGAAGGCCGTTGTACCCCCTCTGGCGACAGTAATATAAATGAGCCCATCGTAAAATGTTGTATAATTGAGGTTCTACGTGTAAAATTAAATTACCTTCACAATTCCCAAATCTTAATAAGATTATTTTTTGAATTATTTTATGATATCTGTCATCTTTCTTTTAACAAAATTTGCCGTAGAGACTTAAATTTTAAGTTAAAAATACGACTGCTGAGGTGCTATGTGCTATCCGTTCTATACTACAGGATGGAAGCGTGGATACAGAAGAAAATTGACATGAGGAGACTGGAGGCATTCGAGATGTGGATGTAGAATAACCAACGTAGAGATAATGAGACGTATGCATAAGGAAACAGAAGTACCTCTAACAATAATTAAGAGAAGAAAACTAGAGATATATGGAATATGTGATGAGAAGATATAAATATCTAATACTATAGGCTGCATTACTGTCCAGTAGGGTATATTGTCATATTATGCTATAATATGGCAATTATGACAATTTTAATACCAATAAGGACAATTTCCGAGGAACATTTTTACCTACCTCGCTAAATTGCATTATTTGTGTCCTCAGATATTTGTAATATCGGGATATATCTAAAAATATGCACTTCTAATAAATGCATATGCATTTATACAATTTATCCAAAATATGCAAATATGCACTTAATATGCATTTTGCATATTTCCCGAGCTCTAGTTATTAGTTAAAAAACTCTGCTATTGAATAATATGGTCTTTCAGATAAATAGGCTTTAGTCATTTTACGGAACTTGGGGAAAGATGTTGCAGATTTAAGTTGTAGAGGGAGATGGTTGTAAAGTTTTTTTGCAGAATATAATATAGATATCTTTACTAACTCACTAGACGGGATCGGTAAATAGATGTCAAAGGTAGAATTTCTTGTGGAATAGTCATGTCTAGGTCTTGCTGGAAAGACATGTAGATATTTACGAATTAAGCAAACAGTTTCTAAAATATATAAAGAAGGTAGTGTTAGAATCCTGTGATCTTTGAAGTAGCTTCTGCAATGTGTTGTTATTCTGAGGCCAAACAAATATTTTATTGCTCTTTTTTGTAATTAAAAAAAAAACATCGGATTGGGCAGCCGTACCAGAACCCCAAAAAGGGAGACCGTGTCAAAGATGGGACTCGACCAAAGAAAAGTATGTTATTTTGGAAGAGGCTAAATTCATTTCCTTCGAAACAGATCCTATTCCAAAGCAAGCTGAGGACAGTTTTTTGCTTAACACATCAATATGAAGGGACCATTTAAGGTTGCTATTGACGAATGGATTTAGTGTCCGCAGTCATATAAACCCAAATAAACAACAAGGTTGCTATCTAAAAAAAATACCAAGAAACTTTACAGAATCATAATCAACCAACGATACTGATCTGGCTGTTATGAAGAGGTAAGGGTTGAAGAGCTCCTTTATAGGATAATGCTACTGTTTTATCTACGTTTGTAAATTTGAGTAAATTTCAATCGAACCAGAATTTTATTGTGAGTAGATCAGAAGTTATAGTAGCATGAAGAGTTGCGATATTTGAGTTGCTCCAAGTGATAGTGGTATCATCACTAGCATCAGCAAAAAGAAAAACTTTTCTCTCAATTTTTAAGCTAGTGATGTCATTAATAAATATAAGGAAAAGTAGAGGAACCAATACTGAACTTTGTGGTACCCCACATACAACATTTTTGAGACGAGAGTCTGTATCATTTGCTCTAACCAGTTGTTTCCTATTATCCAAGCAAGATTGAAACCAGTTCGAAGAAATACCTCGAACTCCATAGAAATCTAGTTTTTTTTATCAAAATTTCGTGATTTACACAATCAAAAGCTTTGGCATAATCACATAAAACAGTGACAGTGTGCAGATTATTGTTTAATGCTTGATAAACCTCATGTAGTACAGAAAACTTGGCATCTGTGGTACATTTATTACTTAAAAAGCCGAACTGATTTTGTGATAACTGATAAAATATTTTTATCAACGAGAAAGGACATAAGTCGGGCTTTTATGAGTCTCTCAATAATTTTGGAGAGTACCGGTAGTAATGCAATATGTCTATAATTGCAGGCATTTGATTTTTCACCACCCTTATGAAGAGGAATAATGATGGCCGTCTTTAGGCACTCTCGAAATTTACCTTTCTCAAAAGAATCATTAATTAGAGAGATGAGGACTCCCAACACACTGTCTGGGAGATTTGATAAAATTTTTATGGATAGTCCATCGGTACTACAGGAAGATTTGCTTTTGATACTATTGATTGTTTGGATCAGTTCAGATTTATCAACCGGTCTTATAAAGAATGAATTCGAGACCCTTCCTGAATTAGGGAGATTGGAAATGGGATCTCGTTGTGACACAATAGTTGATGTTATATTTTTACTCACATTAACAAAGTATCCATTTAGATTTTCTGGGTCTGGGAGGGAAAATGTTTAAGCTATGTGAGTTTTATTTCTAAGATCGTTTATTATGGACCAAGTTTCTTTTGCAACACTTTTAGAGCTTCTCAGACGATTTTGATAGTACAATTTTTTAGCCGATTTTATAAGTTTTTAATAGATTGCCCTGTACTTGGTGATATATTCAGTAACAGAGACGTTGGTAGTAAATTTCTTGATGTACAGTAGTGAACGCATATTTTTGGCTGATATGCGGACACCTTTGGTAGTCCAAGGTCAAGGTTTGTGATGTTTTGGCTTAATTGTGATTAAAGGAAATGCTTTATTGAAGATACAGACAAGCTTATTCAAAAAGTCACTGAAATTATTATCGACGTTCATAGAAATGACCATAGCTTTATCGCGTCATACACGAAGGGCTGAAAAAATTTTAGTGGCTTGTTATACTATTACTTTAACCGAGCATAGCACTAACTTTTTTGAACTCATGTGTGGCTTGTCATTGTTTCACATTATCCCGTTCTTGAAAATAAGCACATAAACAATTTTATTTCATGTTTCCACACTGTATAAGTAGTGGTTTCTAAAAGGAAGCAACTCTGTTGTAATAAAAATAACAAAATTAGGTTAAAAGTTACAAACTTGTTTTTTGAATAATGGTTTAGTAGATCAGTTTAACAATTAATAAACTTCTGTAAACTGTTTATAAATAATTCACGAAATACCAAGCAAGGATACTAGTATTATTTCTTACTTCTAACATTATTTATATTTTATTACAGACAAACCCAAAACAGTATTTTAATGAATGAGTCATCAATTTTAATCATTACCTAAATATTTACCTAAGAAAATACTTATAATAATTAACAGCCAATACGAAATCATCATTACCTAAATCATCAAAAAAGTCATCAATTTTAATCATTACCTAAATAATTACCTCAGAAAATACTTATTGCCAATACGAAAAAATGTCTTTCTTTTTATTTAACTTAATTATATCATAAAATGATGAAAGACAGTTAATATTTTATTCCGAGACAACCACCATTCTCTTACGCAAGTTTCACCCTTTTGCAATCTTCAGAAAGGCATGCGGTCTGCTATGAATTGTAACGAAAACCAACCGTTTTACTAATAGTCTAGTCGCAACATAGAGGGTCCCGTGGGCACTTTTAGGTCGCCGCGATTTGATGGTGGTATTATAGGTTTTTTGGGACGCTGAATCCAATGGAAGTGGTCTGGAAGCCCAAATGTGGTGCGTTTAATTGTTATTTACAAATTATGGTAAAATTAAGTGTTTTTCAGGAATTATTAGAAGCCCTGTAAATAAATTGATAATGTTAAGGTCTTCTCTGGTGTATTTTTAGTCGCTGAATCGAATGCTACTAGTCGCGATTACTCAAAATATTTTCTTATTTTGTTAATAACATAATAATTGTTTATTCTCCGAAAAGCTCGAAATGCGCTAACTACATCAAGTTTGCAGTCTTTTTCATAGTATTTTTATACGCTAAATCGATTGCCACTAGTCGTGATAGCCTAAACCACGTTCAGACTTATTATTAATAAATTATTCCAAAAAATAACGGTTTATAGTACGTTGACTCACGATTTTTGCTCTAGATTTAAAAAAACCACTTGGATTGACATTAAATTTGGCATACACGTAGCTAACATGTCAAACAAAACAAGTGATATTGTGCCGATGTCTGCTTTTACCCTGGGGGTGAGTTTTACCCCTTTTCGGGGTTGAAAAAAGAAACCTTTAAATAAGTCCGGAAGTGGATAAACTGGTTAATTCTAAGCAACTTTTGTTCTATACAGTTTTTTGTCAATACTCTGAGTTATTTTTGTTTTTTGTTGAAAAATGAACATTTACTCGCAAATAACTCGAAAAGTATTGACTTGGTGAAAAAACTGTATAGATCAAAAGTTCCTTAGAATCAGTGTATCCAATTCCGGACGTATTTTAAAGGTTTCTTTTTCCACCCCCGAAACGGGGCGAAACTCACCCCAGGGTAAAAGTACAAATTTCATGTCATTCCAGGTGGTTTTTTTTTTAATCTAGAGCAAAAACCGTGAGTAAACGTACTATAAACCATTATTTTTGCAACAATTTATTAAGAGGAAACAGTAGCGATCAACAGGTAGCGAAAACGCGTTCCAAGATTGCGGCTGTAATTTTGAATATTTTTTCGAGATATTTGGCACACGTATTCGTAATATAATAAAGAATGGCGGTACAGAGCCCAATTTGAAAAATATATTAATATGTGGAAATTACTCTGTAATTAAATACAATATTAAAAAAACGAGCCTGTACCGCCATTAAGAAGAACAAAAAAATGAAAAAAAAAATAAAATTTTTTATTTCATTAGTAGTTCCAAAATGACACAAAATCTAGGCATCGGATAAAAAAGTTTATTTGAAAAAAGTGTATTTTTTTGTTCTTCTTAATGGCGGTACAGGCTCGTTTTTTTTAACATTGTATTTAATTAGAGAGTAATTTCACATATTAATATATTTTTCAAATTGGGCTCTGTACCGCCATTCTTTATTATATTACGAATAGGTGTGCCAAATATCTCGAAAAAATATTCAAAATTAGAGCCGCAATCTTGGAACGCGTTTTGGCTACCTGTTGATCGCTACTGTATCACCTTAATAACACAAGTCGGAACGTGGTTTAAGCTATCACGACTAGTGACAATCGATTTTGTGTATAAAAATACTACGAAAAAGACTACAAACTTGCTGTAGATAACGCATTTCGAGCTTTTCGGCGAATAAACAATTATTTTGTTATTAACAAAATAAGAATTTATTTTGAGTAATCGCGACTAGGCGCATTCGATTCAGCGACCAAAAATACACCAGAGAAGACCTTAACACTACCAATTTATTTACAAGGCTTCTAATAATTCTTGAAAAACACCTGATTTTACCATAATTTGTTAATAACAATTAAACGCACCATATTTAGGCTTGCAGACCACTTCCATTGGATTCAGCGACCCAAAAAACCTATAATACCACCATCAAATCGCGGCGACCTAAAAGTGTCCACGGGACTCCCTAAGTTGCGACTAGACTATAAGCAAAAATATAGTTCGTCTAATTTACTTACCGTTGCACGTCATCCGCGTAATAGCCTGTGACGTCACATGATACCAACACGTAATATTTAGGCGGTAGGTGTGTTCTTTTTTAGAATGATTTTGCCGAGTACACTGGAATTACAACCACTAGACATAGTTTATTATATACGCGTAGAAATAATATTTGAAGATTTCTATTAATGTTAACCTAAAGAAATACACAATAATAATATGTTTTATTTAATTTGTATAAATAATGGAATATAAAGCGTTTTTATGAAGCACATTTGCTCGGAACCCACTGTAACTGTAATCGAACGAAGGTGACATTTTAGAATAAATTGGTAACATTTATTTGACAGTTGCGGTGATGACACTTCATATTTGTTTATATTCTTTACTGTAAGTATTTGTGTTTTTATATGTACTGTTTTTATTATTTACTTTAACGTAGGAATATAACTGAATTTCTTGTTTTCTATTTCTAAAGTTTTTATTTATTTACGTTGAATATTAATTTGTTTTGTTGTATAATCCATGTTTACAATAATTATATGATCTATTTGATTTAAAATGAATTCAGGATTTTTTTATACTTTGGCAACTATGTCAACTTAGATCTCTGGCGTAGATAATGACGTGCAACGGTAAGTAAATTAGACGGACTGTATATGAAATAATTTGCTTCTGGATGCTGTAGCGACATCTATTTAAAACAATGAGAAGTTTTAGATCCAAAAATCTAAAACTTCTATCGTTGAAATCAAGATTGTGGTGATAACCTGAATTCGTTCATTCTAAAATTTGTTTTAGATAGACGAACGACGAATAAAGCGGACTAGACTTGACTGATACCACCAGTCAATTCATCCAGTTAAAATTCCAACGAATCTTGATTCCTTTTACTCAGATAGGTGGTGGAATGCAATCTTAGATCCCCCTAGTCTGCTTTATTCATAGTGTTCATCTGTTCGTTTTCCTTGCAAATTTTCTTCTTCTTCTTTAAGTACCGTGCCCAAATTTTTAGGCGTGGGTAGCTTCCATAACAATTTGCCCATATCAATTGATCTGCTGATAAGCCAGTCCATTGACGAAGGTTTCGGAGCCATGAATATTTCTTCCGACCAATTCCTCCTTTTCCGTCGACCTTTCCATTGAGTATTAACTGCAGCATCCTGTATCTGCTACCTCTCATTATATGCCCCAGATATTCAAGTTTTCTCTTTTTTATCATCTTGGTTAAATCACCTTCGCCTTGGCCTACTCTGTTTAAGACTTCTCTGTTTGAAATGCGTTGAACCCAAGATATTCTGAGCATTCTACGATACGACCACATCTCAAAGGCTTCTAATTTGTTCATCATGTTAACCTTCATGATCCAGGTTTCACATCCATATAGTAATACAGGATACACATAACATTTTAGGAACTTGATTCTTAGTTGTATGTTCAGCTGAGAGTTGCTCAGAATAGATCTAAGTTTCATAAATGCTCCTCTTGCAATTTCTATACGAGTTTTAATTTCTTTATCCGGATTTAGTGTCTCGTTTATCCAACATTCTAGGTATTTAAAATGGTTAACTTTTGTTATTGGTTCATCACTGACAATTAGTTGCATAGGGCCGACGTCTTGTTTACTATCCACAAGTAACTTTGTCTTTGTTGCATTTATGTTAAGTCCGTTATTGGAGCATTCTCAAGTGACTCGATCTATAAGGAATTGAAGATCTTAAATATTTTCAGCCATGATCGCGGTGTCATCTGCATATCTGATGTTGTTAATAGTTTCTCCCCCGATTCGAACTCCACATTGTCCTTCCAGAGCTTCATTAAAAATTATTTCTGAGTATACGTTGAACAAAGTTGGGGATAACACACAACCCTGTCTGACACCTCTTTGAATGCAAATTGTGTCTGTTTCTTTGCCATCTACCAGAATAGAAGCTTCTTGACTCGAATATAGATGTTGTAAAAGTCTCAGATCTTTATCATCTATTCCAATCATTTCTAGATATTCAAACAACCTATCATGTTGAACTCTATCAAACGCCTTCTCAAAATCTATAAAGCAGACGTAAATTGGTTTCTGTACTTCCCATGATCGTTGAAGTAATGTTAACATTGAGAACAAAGCTTCCCTTATTCCCAATCCTTCTCTAAAGCCGAATTCTTTGTTTCCCATTGTCTCTTCACATTTCTGCTTGATTCTATTAAGAATTATCTTAAGAAGTAGCTTGAGAGAGTGGCTCATGAGACTAACTAGTCTAATTGAGCAAATTAGTCTATTGCAAATTTTAGAAGGCACGAATTCAAGTTGTCACCAGAATCTTGATTCCAACGATAGAAGTTTTAGATTTTCTGATCTAAGACTTCTCATTATAGACGGAGAGCTAGAACCGAAAAATCATCGTCATAATATAAGTAATATGAAGTTTTCCGGTGAAATGCGTCCATTGTATATTGATAATTATGATTCCTTTCAGGCTGACACCTCAGTGAATACAGGAAGTAGCAATAAGGGGTGAAAGTGGAAAACTAAAGCAGTCACTAAAGGTTTTCACCTCCGATTTCGTCGAACCTCCATCGATTTGCATAAAAATTGGTAAGTAGTTAGAGCCTACCTAAAGAAACAAAAGTGATATGGTGTTAACTTGCGCTTTTACCCTGGGATGCCACCCCTTCCCGGGCGTGAAAATTATTTTATTAAAAATATCCCCACAAATCGATAGAGGAACAAATATTAAGCAAAATGTATGATATAAAGTTATTAAAATAAACCAATACTTTTTGAGTTATTAAAGATTAAATATTCGAATTTTTCGTGAAAAAAATGCATGGTGTAAAGCGGTTTTTCATAAATAATTCAAAAACTATAAGTTTTAACTAAATAGTAGTTATGATTTCCAAAATTGAAGATGATAAAAAATTGAATAGATTCTTTACTTGAAAAATCTTAGAATTAATTACTTAAAATGAGTTATAGGTGATTGAATGTATATTTTTTTAGCTAGTATTCAAATCTATGTATTCAAGCTTAAATAACGGGAAAACGATGCATTTTATAAAATATACTTACTTACTAAACACTTGTCAAAGAACTCTTGTCAAGGAAATATCTATCAAATGAGCTCCTGGAGAAGTTGGTAGCATTAAAGTTTATGCTCCAAAAATTTTTCCAAACAAATGTTTTTTTTATAATAACTCCATTATTTTTTATGATGTCGGGTTTAGCTAAAAACCGTTTAAACCGGTTAAAGGTTTAAACCGTTTCAAGGGCTATAAAATAGTATTAAAATTAATCTTTTACATCCCATATTTTTTTTAAGATAAAAGGTTAACCATCCCGGTTACATGGTTCTCTCAGTAAAATTTACGTTTTAAACGTTTTTATCTCGTTGAGTTTTTGTCCACAAAAATAATAAAAAAAGTGAAATATTTGCAAAAGAAAAATCTAAAATTTGGTTTTTCATAATTTTTTACATATATTCATTATTTTTGGAATTATTATCAAAATAAAATGAAATTTACGAAAATTTGTAAAATTATAATTTTTTTAAATCATTTGTTTTTCAAAAACAGGCTTTCTAAATCGGCCAAAATGTTTTTGAGGTTATTACTTATTAATAAAGAAAGTCTTATAGAGACTACTATAAATTTTAATTTTTGTGGACATTTTTCCCGTTATTTAAGCTTGAATACTTAGATTTGAGTACTTAGTTGAAGTTTTTCAAGTAAGAAATCTATTCGATTGTTTATTATCTTCAATTTTGGTAATCACAACTTTTTTGGTAAAATTTGTAGTTTTTGAATTACCTATTTCTGAAAAACCGCTTTACACCATGCATTTTTTTCGCGAAAATTCAAATCTTTGATATTTAATAACTCAAAAAGTATTGATTTATTATAATAACTTGAAATAACAAATTTTATTTATAATTTGTCTTTCTAACGATTGGGGTTATTTTTAATAAAATAATTTTCACCCATGGAAAGGGATGGCATCAATCCCCAGGGTAAAATCCCAAGTTGACACCATGTCACTTTTGTTTCCTGAGGTATGCTCTAACTACTTACCAATTGTCATGCAAATCGATGGAGGTTCAACGAAATGGGAGGTGAGAACTTTTTGTGACTGCACTAATTTTCCCCTTCCACCCCTTACTGCTACTTCCTGTATCCACTGAGGTGTCAGCCTGCAAGGAATCATAATTATGGGTCTACCCCAAAATCCCGACAGCCAAAATCCCGACAGCCACAATCTCGACGGCCAAAATCCCGACAGGCCAGAATCCCGACAGGTTTGATAAGTTTCTTTTTAACATATAATTACATTTATTTCTTGTTTTTTGTTTTAGTATAGTGTAGTTGATCCAAAAGATGGCATAACCCAGACATCCAAAGTGAAAGTTATCCTTCAACACCAAATTGTTCTATATGGTCCACACAATATCCAGAAAAAAGTCACACCATTTTGAGCGTCCGGTTTGGGAGGGAGATTGAAGAGAAGCCGGTAAATTAGTAATTTTTTTTAAGTTTTTGGTCAATATTTCTAAAACTATGCTTTAGCGTAAACAATGTTATATACAAGAATGTTTTACATGAAATTTAAAACAAAAAATGTTCTATACATAGTTGTTATAAAATCAGCGGTTCCAGAGTTACGGAGGGTGAAAAGTCGAGGTTTTCGATACTTTTTATATTTTTTGGGCAATATTTATGATATAACTATACCAAAAACCCAGACATCCAAAGTGAAAGTTATCCTCCAACACTAAATTGTTCTCTATGGTCCACATAATGTTCAGAAAAAAGTCACACCATTTTGAGCGTCGGGTTTTGGGGGGGAGAGGGGGAGAAATCGGTAAATATAAAAAGTATCGAAAACCTCCACTGTTCACCCTCCGTAACTCTGGAACCGTTGATTTTATAACAATTATGTATCGAAACTTTTTTGTTTTAAATTTTATGTAGAACATTTTTCTATAGAACATTCCTTGCGCTAAAGCATAGCTTTAGAAATATTGACGAAAAACTTAAAAAAACTACTAATTTACCGACTTCTCCCCCATCTCCCCCCCAAACTGGACGCTCAAAATGGTGTGACTTTTTACTGAACAATATGTGGAACATATAGAACAATTTGGTGTTGAAGGAAAACTTTTACTTTGGATGTCTGGGTTAGGCCTTCTTTTGGACCAATTATACTATACTACCTCCGTAACTTTGGAACCGTTCATTTTAGAAGGGTTATGCATAGGGCCTTTTTTTATTTAAAATTTAATGTAGAACAATTTTGTGTAGAGAGTTGTTCATGCTAAACCGCTTGGTTTTAGAAATATTGACGTAAAACGTAAAAAACTACGAATTTGCAGATTTCTCCCCCCTCTCCCCCCTCCCAAACCCGACGCTCAAAATGATGTGACTTTTTTCTGAACATTATGTGGACCCTATAGAACAATTTGGTGTTGGAGGATAACTTTCACTTTGGATGTCTGGGTTTGGGTCTAACTATACCATACTATTTATGGCCATCTGTTTTTTATTTTTTGTTACTAAACAAAAGTATTTACCATTTAATATGAACTAATTTTCTAAATAAAATTTTTAACATGGGTATATGAATGAAATTATTTTTTTGCCAATATATAGTCCAATAATATATTTATGTATAATCCAATCGTGAAATCAAGTTTACTTTCATTCAATAAATATTATCATGTCACTTACAACCTTCTATTTCAGTAAGTATAGCTTTTATACAGGGTGTCTGCGTAACTTGGAACCATATGGAAAACTTTTTTAATATCAATTTTACGAAAAAAAGTCATTCTTTATAAAGTGCTCTGCATAGTCTAAAACCTAAGATGCAATCATCAGATATCAAATTTTGTCAACAGTATACGAGGTATGTCAAAAAATATGAATTTCGCCCAAGAGCAAACTACCTCTATATTTCAAAATATCAAAAAATTTTATTATGAAAAGTTATTTGTAATTAAAAACCATATTCAAATATGCAATAACAGCCTGCTACTTGAAAAAAAAAATTCTGAAATTTTCCTAAATTACCGATTCCGAACATCATTTTTATTTGTTAGACATGAAATAACTCTTTTACTAATAATTTTAGGAAAAAAAGTTATTCTTCATAAAAATCTGTGCATGGTCTAAACCTTAAGATGCAACCATCAGTTATCCAAGTTTGTTAATTTTATACGAGGTGTGTCAAATAATATGAATTTAAAAAGGATTCTAGAATTCTTTCTAAATTCGTATTATTTGACACACCTCGTATAAAATTAACAAACTTGGATAACTGATGGTTGCATCTTAAGGTTTATACCATGCACAGATTTTTATGAAGAATAACTTTTTTTCCTAAAATTATTAATAAAAGAGTTATTACATGTCTAATAAATAAAAATGATGTTCGGAATCGGTAATTTAGGAAAATTTCAAAAAAATGTTTTTCAAGTAGAAAGCTGTTATTGCATATTTGAATATGGTTTTTAATTACAAATAACTTTTCGTAATAAAATTTTTTGATATTTTGAAATATAAAGGTAGTTTGCTCTTGAGCGAAATTCATATTTTTTGATATACCTCGTATACTGTTGACAAAATTTGATATCTGATGATTGCATCTTAGGTTTTAGACTATGCAGAGCACTTTATAAAGAATGACTTTTTTTCGTAAAATTGATATTAAAAAAGTTTCCCATATGGTTCCAAGTTACGCAGACACCCGTATTATAAAATGAACTGTTTAATAATTTTTTCTTTTAAAATACACAATAATTAGTACCCGTACTTATTAGTAAGTAATTAATTTTTCAATTCCAATACTCTATAATATGATTTGGTATTGCATTTGAAAAGAAAACAATAAATATTCAAAATGTAGTGGTCTGAATTTTTACTTAAGCGAAAGCGAAGATTGTTGCATGTCGGGATTTTGGCCTTTCGGGATTTTGGCTGTCGGGATTTTGGGCAGCACCGCATAATTATCAATATACATATACAATGAACGCATTTCACAGGACAAACTCCATATTACTTATGACGATTATTTCATTCATAGGAGATTCTGACCAATAGAAAGCTACAGAAATCTGAATTAAATCGATAATTTTTGATAATCTCCCGTCGTTAAATATATTACGTCAAATGCCCTTTGTTGCTACGAAAAAATACATTCAGTGACATTAATGACAATTAATGTTTTAAAAATTATAAGTGATGACTTTCAATCGTCAAATATTTATAAAAACTGTGTGTTTAATGGTACTTACATAAATAAATTATAATAAAATTTTGGTTTTGAACAGTTTTATTCATGAAATAATCGCAACAAATTGCACTCGACCTCTGAAATTAATATAGAATTTTTGCTCTCGTGACACTTTGACATAATTTCACTCGCCTTCGGCTCGTGAAATTAAAACTGTCAAAGTGTCACTCGGGAAAAATTCAATAATTTCAGAGCTCTTGTGCAATTACTACTGATAATTTTTCGGCTCTAGCTCTTAGTCTATTATATTATTATATCAATTAGAAATACTGCTAATATTATTTTGTGTTAGTTTCATTGTTAGCCTTTTTTACAGCCAAATGAAGACATAAATCACTATCAGCAAACTAGTATAGAATACTATTTAGTTTTAAAAAATGGAAAAAATTATTACGTTCTTGTTTGGAGAGCTACACACTTTTGAAGGTAATTTCATTACTACTCGTATATCTAGTTCATTCATAGGTTTGGTTTCTCGTTGTAGTCCAGTCGGGTTAGACGAATAACAGGCCTAACCTTGCATTAGGAGCTGCCCCAAATTTTATTTTTCTAATCTTTAGGGAGGGTCAATATTAGTCCAAATTAAAAATCTCGACTGAATTCCACCGTTGCGTTAGCCGCCATCTTGATTTTAAACGAGAACTGTTTTTACTCAATATCTCCGCCATTCTCAACTTTTTGACAAAAAGTGTAGAAACTAAAATTGTTGGAAATACGATTTTCTATAATTTCATTTATTATAATTTTTTTCGTGCGGTCGATATTTTCCGAGTTATAAGGGGAAAATAGTGACAGTTGGAGCATAATTATTGTATTATTGAATTATCTCGTTTATTGTTAGTTTTACAACAAATATGTACCTATACAAAAATGAAGAGAATTAAATTCTACACAATTTTGATTTCTTTCATTTTTTTGCTAAAATTAATATTTAAGGTAGTACGTATGCGTTAATAGCCCGAGCGTAAGACCGGATTGATTTTATAGCAAATGTTTTTGTTCAATATCTACGCCATTTTCAACTAAAATTGTTCAAAATATAATTTCCTACAATTTCTTTTTAACAATTTTTTTCATGCGGTTGATATTTTCCGAGTTACATGGGAAAATGGTAAAAAGTGGTGGGGGGAGCATAATTATTGAATTGAATTTTGTTTGCGAGCTGCCCCAAATTTTATAATTCTATCCTTTAGGAGAGATCAATAGTAGTGTAAATTTAAAATCTCGACTGAATTCCGCGGTTGCATTAGCCGCCATATTGATTTTAAATGAGAACTGTTGTTGCTTAATATCTCCGCCATTTTCAACTTTTCGACATAAATAGTGGGAGAGAAAATTGTTGGAAATGCAATTTCCTACAATTTTTTTGGCACAATTTTTTTATACGATCAATATTCTCCGAGTTAAGGGGGACAATAATGGAAGCGGAGGGGAATCATAATTATTGAATTGTCTCATTTATTATTAACTTTACGACATAACTGTACATAAACAAAAATAAAGAGAATTATATTTTATACAATTTTTGAAACTTCCAATGAAACATCAACCAAACTAAGTATATAAAAGACATAAAAAGACATTATATGCATTATGTTCACTTAATTTTATTAACTATCGTGTTTTATTGGTTGAATTTGTCTGTCGATATTTTAAGTTTTATGTCAGCTAAAATATCGTGATGTTTCAACATTTTTTTTTAAATTTTGGACCCTGTTGGGGGGAATTTTTCCATTTCCCCCCCTTGTAGACCCGCCACTGGTTCTCTCGAAAAATTGTAGTAAATCGTAATTGCAACAATTTCAGTTCTTACACTTTTTGTCGAAAAGTTGAAAATGGCGGAGATATTGAACAAAAACAATTGCTACAAAATCAATCAGGTCTTACGCTCGCACATTTACCACATACGTACTACCTTAAATATTGATTTTATCAAAAAAATGAACGGCATCAAAATTGTACAAAATTTAATTCTCTTCATTTTTGTATAGGTATATATTTGTTGTAAAACTAATAATAAACGAGATAATTTAATAATTCAATAATTATGCTACAACTGTCACAATTTTCCCCTCATAACTCGGAAAATATCGACCGCACGAAAAAAATTAAAATAAATTAAATTATAGAAAATCGTATTTGCAACAATTTCAGTTTCTACACTTTTTGTCAAAAAATTGAAAATGGCGGAAATATTGAGCAAAAACGGTTCTCGTTTAAAATCAAGATGGCGGCTAACGCAACGGTGGAATTCAGTCGATATTTTAAATTTATACTAATATTGACCCTCCCTAAAGATTAGAAAAATAAAATTTGGGGCAGCTCCAAATGCAAGGTCAAATGCTTTCCCGACTGGGCTATTGTAAAAGTGACTTTAATTCTTCTTCTAGTTCCTTGACCGTTATCGATCGTTGGATTTCATGTTGGCAACCATATTCGCTATCGTGACTTTATTGATAGCAGCTCTGAATAACGATGTAGTCGATTTTCCATACCATTGGCATAGATTTTTCAGTCATAATGTTCTTCTACCTGAACCACGTTTACCTTGGATCTTTTCTTGAATGATCAGATGTAAAAGATCATATTTTTAGGATGTCTCATAATGTGACTAGTGTTGCCCCAATGCAAGGCCTTAGACAGTCTTGGTATTGGTCTTGTGTCAGTACACCTGGTCTTGGTTTTGGTCTTGGTATTGCGGTCCCGGTCTTGGTCTTGGTCTTGCAGCAAGAGTCTTGCAAGTCTCGCAGTTGTCCATTAGTTTATTGCATATTTTAAAACAATGTAACAGAGGGGTAGATTTTAAGCTTGAATATCATAGCCATAGTAAAGACCAGCCGAATTAATAAATATCTTAAACAACTGACACAGAGTGAGGTTTGAACTCACGATCTAAGTGATAGGTGCCTATGTTCTACCTAACTAAAGTTTATTAGAATCTTATGTATTT
Source organism: Diabrotica virgifera virgifera (assembly GCF_917563875.1). Classification (NCBI taxonomy): domain Eukaryota; kingdom Metazoa; phylum Arthropoda; class Insecta; order Coleoptera; family Chrysomelidae; genus Diabrotica; species Diabrotica virgifera. The sequence goes on from NC_065446.1 coordinate 33,587,288, forward strand.
TTTCGAGTATTTGCCATTCACTATCTGTGATTTAAAAAGCATTCAATTCGGCGACAGATTGATCTGCACAATTTGTTAATGTCAGTTCTCATTGTTAAATCAAATCCAGTAATATCATGTGTGGAATTTCATCTCGTTGGGTTGGACAGTCGAGTATGGGATTCAAATTTGATGGCACGTCAGCTGCTTCACAAGCATAGTGAAACCGTTGATTGAGGTATTGCCCTCCAATACCTCAATCAACGGTGAAAATTACTCTTTAATATCCTCACTTCCTTTAATTTTACTGGACATACTGCGTAATTCTATTATAACTGTACGTAACTCAGCAATTTTGGCGCATATTCTTCGTCTTCCTCAGTTTCGTCTTCACAGGCTTCACACTACTGTTCTTGTCGATTATTGTCAGTTTCATTGTGTAATGCTAAGGTCTTTAATAAATCCTGTACAGCAAGGTTAAAAAAATGTGAGCAAAGCACCAGAAATGTTGATTGTCTGAATCAAAGTGTGGCAGCTTTGCCCAGTTCATACCTACGTACATTTGGTATTTGCAGTTGTGTGTTCGACCGTAATACGCTGTATTTTATCATTTATGTCATATTATATTCCATTAAAAATTCGTCGAAAATTAACTACCCTTTACTATCCAATAACCTGAGTACCGAATACCAAACAGAGAATGATACACTTCTCCAAGAAATTAACGCACCACCTTAAAAATGGGTCATTTTTGATGTCTCGAATTACCTAAATCTGTTGCCCGATTTAAGTGATTTCTTTAATATGATATAGCCTTATTCATTAACAATATCACTGTAATAATATTGTTGCTAGGCAGCTAAATTGTCATTGTAATACCGGTCACCGGGTGTACCAATCAAACTGTGTTTTTTTGAGTTCGCACATCCTGTGGAATATTCTAGCATTTATAATACACTGAAATTAAAACCCCGCTATTGTCTGATGTTTTCTTAAGATTATGTTTTTTGATTCACTCACTTGTGTTGGATAACAAAAATGTAAAAGTTTATTTTAACAACTAGCCATCATTATAGGGTGTTTTTAAATAAATATGGCAATCTATAAGGGGTAATTAAATAAACATGCCATGTTATCCGTATGCGCTTCAACGGTGAATATTAAATTCTTAATTGTGTATATTAAAAATGCGCAATAACCTCTTAAAACCTTAAGCGTTTCAGCTTAAATGCGCTACCTCTTAAAACCCACAAAATTTAATTTGCGTATCTCAACCGGTTTTAGTGCAATAAATAAATCGTCAGTCTGTAGGAAAAATTTCAACACCCCCTATTTGGGAAACGAATCATTTATAAAGCAAACGTTTATATAGCAAACTGTCATTACTTTTTCGTGCAGTGCCCATTAAAGTTTGCCATACTTAAAAACATTCTGTATTGATGAAAAACTGAATGCAGCATACAAAATAATGTCCAACGTTATTTATGAAAGACTTAGACCACACGCTGAAAAAATAGTTGGCAGGTACCAAAGTGGCTTCTGTAGACAGAAGTCAACAATAGACCAGATATTTGTTCTGCGACAGATCCTCGAAAAAACAAGTGAACATAACATCGGCACACATCATCTCTTTATAGACTTCGAAAGCGCATATGACAATATAAACCGAGAATTCTTAATAAAAGCAAAGAAAGAATTTAATATACCAACACAACTAATAGAACTGATAAAAGAATCTCTAAAAGTAGAAAGTAAAATCTGGATACAAAACGAACTAACGGAAACAATAGATGTGAAAAAGGGACTATGCCAGGGAGACGCTCTATCATCCATCTTGTTCAACATCGTACTCGAGAAAATAATGAGGGACACAACAATCAATACTCGAGGAACAATCATTAATAAAAGCGTGCAAATACTAGCATTTGCAGATGATGTTGACATAATCGCAAGATCAAGAAGAGAAATGATAGAGGCATTCAATCAAATAGAACGAGCTGCACAAATTAGTGGCCTTAAAATCAACCAAAACAAAATATATGCAGATCAGTAAAAACACAGAAATAAGGCAGCCACAAAATATATCAATAGGGGAATACAACATTGAGAGAGTAAAAAACTTTACATACTTGGGATCCCTAGTAACGTCTGATAATAACGTAGCAAAGGAAGTGAAGAGGCGAATATTTATTGCCAATAAAAGTTACCATGGCTTACTTCGGCAACTAAGATCAGATAACGTCGCAAGGAAAACAAAATGCCAAATATACAAAGCCTTAATAAGACCGGTACTCACATACGGCTCAGAAACCTGGACACTCACTAAAAGAGAGGAAACCTTGCTAACCACCTTTGAAAGAAAAATCTTGCGACACACATATAAGGGCACAAAAGAAAACGGAATTTGGCGAAGAAGGTAAAACTTGGAACTATACGAAATATACCAGGATCCGGATATCATAACATTCTTTAAAATAGGACGGCTGCGTTGGATGGGACATGTAGAAAGAATGGAAGAAGGCGAAATACCAAACAAAATATTCAAACAGATGCCAGTAGGAAAAAGAACAAGAGGAAGACCGAAGCTGAGATATTTAGAACAAATAGAAAATGATATAATAACCTTAAAAATAAAAAACTGGAGAAAAAAAAGCAAGAAACAGATCAGAGTGGAGAAGAATCCTGGAACAGGCCAAGACCCAGAAAGGGCTGTCGAGCCAGTAATGATGATGATGATGATGATGATGATTGATGAAAAACATGGCTAGTTGAAAAATTACCTAACTTTTGGTTAGATATGGCTAGATAAACAAACACAATGTTAAGAAAATATGAGGTTATAGTTGGGTTTTAATTTCAGTGTTTTATAAATGCTAGCATATTCCACAAAGTGATGCTAACTCTGAGAAAAAACACAGTTTGATTGGTACATCCGATATACAATGACAATAATTTACCTGTCTAGCAACAATATTATTACAACGATATTTATAGGTCTGGATCCCGCGTATGAAAAAAAAGTTGATTAATAGCAAGCTGAAAATTTGTTAATAGCTTAAGGGTGTCTAGTCGGATAAACTTTTAATATATGGGAACACTGGAACATGGACAGTTTTAATTGTGGAACAGGTTAAAAATTTGGAACGGTCAGACCACGAAAACTCACATTTATTTTGTCCGACAGAATAGACTTAAACTCTCCGAACAGAGATTAAGCTCTCATGCAAAAATCAGACTGCTATTTATCACCTGTCATAATTCCTGTCATTTGACATATTCTACATGTTCCACTCATTAAAACGCCCATTTGGTGATAAATAGCAGTCTGATTTTTGCATGAGAGTTTAATCTCTTTTCGGAGAGTATAAGTCTGTTCTGTCGGACAAATTACGTGTGCTGTTTTCGTGGTCTGACCGTTCAAAATTTTTAACCTGTTCCACAATTAAAACTTCCCCTGTTCCAGTGTTCCCATATACCAAAGTTTGTCCGACTAGACACCGTTAAGCTATTAACAAATTTTCAGCTTGCTATTAATCAACTTTTTTTTCATACGCGGGATCCAGGCCTATTATAAAGAATAAGAAAACGTATTAAAAAAGTCACTTAAATCGAACAACAGGTTTAGGAAATTCGAAACATTCAAAATGACCCGGTTTTAAGGTGGTGCGTTAATTTCTTGGAGAAGTGTATATCGTTATTAAATTAATAATATTTCGGTATTTTATTTACACAATATCCGGCATTATCTTTGTTCTTTGTCTCGTTATAATACTATTAAATATTAGTCGCGCTATTTCGGCAAATTTTGTGTAAGCGAGTGACCACATAGCAACACTCAGCAGAAACAATACATAATAGTCTTACCAAACAAATGAAATAGAGAATGTGGAAAAATCCCCTTACGAATTAACTCACACATCCACTATTTACGATTGGTCGGTGAACCAACTTTGTATCTTTTGATCACTGAGTGTGTTCAAAGATTGACTTCTTTTTTTTGTTTAATAGTCTTACTATACACCGATAAGATTTGTGGTGTTTAAATTCCTAGAAGACTAATAATGAATAAAATTGGTACATTTTTTATCAGCTTGTTGACATAATATTTTTAAAAAGTTTGGATACGATATTCGATATTATAAACGATATATTATTCGATATAAACCTGGACAATTAATTTCAGAGCGAAAAAATCGTGTGCTGGGAAAGTATGTATAAAATATTTTATTTTTACATTGTAATAATGACTTCTGAGTACGTGTCAAATGTGGCAAGTGTTCTTTTAATGGATAGTTTGATTCGCTATGTATGTGTATGGTATTGTTCGTAATGCACATAAGTCCAATTTTCAAAATTTTTGTTACAAATTTTTGTTTCTTATAGAGTACCTATCTAAGAATATAGTCCAACTAATATACTCCCTAAAACGACCCTCAGTTCTAACTGCAAGACGCAAGAGTCTCGCAGGCTTGGTCTTGGTCTTGGTCTTGCTAAAATTAGGCGGTCTTGGTCTTGTACATATTTTTAGTAGTCGTCTGTATACCCACATCTTAAAGGCTGTCAAGCGTTTAAGCACATCGTCATTTAGAGTCCACGCTTCTACTCTATACAGTAGGACAGAGCAGATATAGAAATGTGTCATTCGAACGCGAACGTCAATACTAAGATCGTGACTGCAAAGTACATTTCTCATTTCTACAAAAGCAGTTCGGGCTTATTCTATTCGGCTTTTAATTTCTGCGGTTGGATCCCAGCTCTGATTGATATTACTGCCGAGATACACGAGGTTATCTACTCTGTCCAGTGTGGCATCTCCGACTTTCATACCGCCATCCTGTATACATGTGTACGGCTGTATATATTTTGTTTGATAACTATCATAATATATATTTAGTTTTCTTAACATTGAATTTTAATCCATACTGATCACAGGTTTGCTTTATTTTGTTCATTAGATTTTGAAGGTCTTCTCCATAATTAGTAAGCACTAACGTATCGTCGGCATAATTATGTGGGTTGGAACAAACCTATAGTCGTCCTATTAGAGGTAAAACTCACTAAGTGCACTTTTTTGAGATTTTGACATTTTCATCAATTTGTAGTCAATATAGTACTGCCCAGCCGTGGAAAATTCACCAAGTACTTAAAGCCTTTTAATTGCTGAGATAATTTATGGTTCAATTCACTAAGCGCATTATTGGGTATTTCGGTTTCAAGGTAAAACTCATTAAAAAACTTATTGTACTTAGTGATTTTTTCCTTACAATCTGGAGCACCGAATCGGCACTTAATGATCTTTCAAAAATACTTTAGTAAACATATCTGTGCGGTCTTACATAAGATGTATTGAAGTATTTTCTTCGATTAGGAAACTGCTACCAAAAGTTCATTCACAATAATTTTTTGACTTATTGTGTAGATTTGCAGTATTAATTTCTTTAGAGGTTAAAAAATCTCTTTTAGTTTTAACATTTTGTACCATAATGCATGTTTTGTTACTTATTTATTTCATTTTCAATCACGAGGTCTTAATACTTTATGGATAAAAAATCATTAACTTTAGAATATCCAATCATTGTGTTTATGGAAAAAATCATCAAGTACGACAGTTAATCGAATATTTAATAAATCAAAGTTTCTGTGACGAAACATGGCATAAAATCATCATCATTCTCTTTGCCTTATCCCTATACGGGGTCGGCTTCCCTAATTGCATTTCTCCATACAATTCTATCTTGGGTCATATCAATATTAATCCCCTTTACCAAAATGTCCTGCCTAATCATCTCCCCCCACGTTTTCTTTGGTCTTCCTCTCCTACTCCTTCCAGGAATCTGCACTTCAGCAATTCTTCGTATTGGGTGATTAGCGTCTCGACGTTGAACATGACCAAACCATTTCAACCTATGCTCTCTCATTTTGGCATCAATTGGTGCCACACCTAGACTTCCTCTAATATACTCATTTTTAATTTTATTCTTTTTTGTCATTCCACTCATCCATCTAAGCATTCTCATTTCCGCCACATGCATTCGTTATTCCTCTTTCTTTTTCACTGCCCAACATTTAGTTCCGTATATCATAGCCGGTCTTATGCTGTTTTATAGAATTTTCCCTTCAACTTCATTGGAATTTTCCTGTCACACAGCACACCACTCGCTTCCTTTCACTTCATCCATCCAGCCCTAATTCTACTGCATGCATCTCCATCTATTTCTCCATTACTCTGTAATACCGGTCCCAGGTACTTAAAACTATTGCTTTTTAAAATCAGTTCACCATCCAAAGATACCATTTTATTTGTAGTAACTCCATCTTTAAATGAACATTGCAAATACTCTGTCTTTGTCCTACTAAGTTTTAAACCTTTTTCCTCCAGAGCTTGTCTCCACTGTTCCAGTTTTTGTTCTAAGACTCTTTCACTATTTCCTACTAACACGACATCATCAGCATATTTTAAGCACCATGGAATGTTACCCTGTAGTTTTTCTGTTATATGGTCCAAAACTAATGAGAATAAATACGGGAGCCTTGGTGCAATCCTATTTTCACATGAAATTTATCAGTCTCTCCCACATCTGTCCTAACACTAGTCGTTACTACCTTATACATATCCCTCACAATCTTTACATATTCACCAGGTACTCCCTTCTTATTGAGTGCCCACCACAGAATCTCTCGAGGAACTCTATCATATGCTTTCTCAAGATCAATTAATACCATATGAGCGTTTGTTGTTTTATTACTGTATTTTTCCATCAACTGCCTTATAATGAAAATTGCATCTGTTGTTGATCTGCCCTGCATAAAGCCAAATTGATTCTCGGATATTTCGGTCTCTTCACGTATCCGTCTATCAATTACTCTTTCCCATATTTTCATGGTGTGGCTAAGCAGTTCCCTGGAGTTTGTACATTGTTGTATATATCCCTTGTTTTTGTAGACAGGTACTAGTATACTGCTTCTCCATTCGTCTGGCATTTGTTGAACTTCCATAATTCTATTAAATAAATCTGCTAGCCACCTTTTCCCTGTCTATCCCAATGCTCTCCATACTTCCCCAGGAATATCATCTGGTCCTACCGCTTTTGTTATTGCGCTTGAGCCACCTCCGCGTTTGTTATTTTTTTGACCATTGCTGCTACAGTCTCCGTTGAATCTACAGGCTGTCTGTCAAATTCTTCATTTAATAAGGTGTCAAAGTACTTTCTCCATCTCTTTGTGACATCCTTTTCGTGAACTAGTTTTTAATTATTTTCGTCCCGGATACATCTAATCTGATTAAAATCTTTTGCTTTCTTTGCTCTCTGTTTGGCTATTTTATATATCTTCGTTTCGCCTTCCCTGGTATTAAGTTGATCGTATAGGTTTGAATACGCTTCTGCTTGGGCTATTGCTTCTGCTATTTTCGCTTCCTTTTTCGCCACCCTATAGTTTTGAAGATCTGTGTCGGATCTGGTTTCTTGCCACTTTTTATATAATTTTCCCTTCTCTTTTATTTTTCCTCGTACTTCGTTTGACCAAGACCAAGTCTCTTTATTCTCAAACTTTTTTCCTGACTTTTTCCCAAGTATTTCAATAGCAGTCTCTCTAATACTACTGGCCATTTTTCTCCAAATTGTATTAGGGCTTCCTTTCATGTTCCAACACATTTTGTCTACTAATCTTTTCCTGAAATTGCCTTACACGGCTTTCACGGTCATCTTTTAACATCCACCACTTGATTTTTTGTGGTCCTCTCCGATATTTTGCTTTAGATTCCCTTTTTACTTCAATGTCAAGGCATTGGAAACATGGCATAAAATATCTGTTTCTATTTACTCTTTAAAGTTACATTCAAAAAATTCAAATATTCAAGTCAGGTGAATTTAAAAAACAATTTGTTCCTTTTGATCGATTTTACTCCTCTTTCTGAAAAGTGTAGTTGGTGAGTTTTACTTATAATAGGACGTAGTATCCTAAGATAATCTATTACACTGGTCAGCATGAATTTTGAGTCTGAGTTCTGTACCTCTGATTTTGATCACTTATGCGTATATAAATTCGTCAAACCAAAGAATGGTTTGACGAAGAATGTCGATACCAAAGTCAACTTAACACGCTGGCGCGAAACAAATGGCTTGAAAATAGCGGACAAGAAGAAAGAGAACAATACCAAAAAGAAAAGAGAGAAGCGGCCAAACTTTATAAAAGGAAGAAAGAAACATGGATCTCAGATCAAATGCAAGAGATTGAAACAAATAATAAAGACAACAAAAAATTGTTTGAATACATAAAACAACAATATAACGGTAACAAAGTGACCAGCAAAATAAGCAAAAAAGATTGGGAAAATCACTTTAAAGATATAAATACAAGCAACCAAGCAATCGACGCAGAAGAAGAAGATATAACAGATAACCGAGATGAAGAAGAAGATGCACCTACCTACCAAGAATTTATAGAAGTAGTAAAACAACTAAAATCTGACAAAACTCCAGGACCGGATGAGATTAACAATGAATTGATTGCAAATGGAGGATATGACCTTCTAAACCGTATATATAAATTAATGGTTAATATTTGGGAAAAGAAATACATGCCTGAAGAATGGAAGAACGGACTCATTATACCAGTTTTTAAAAAAGGAGACCCAACGCTTTGCAGCAATTATAGAGCAATCACGCTATTAAATACAACATATAAGATCATGACAACAATTATAAGAAATCGGCTAACCATATATACAGAAAAAACCTAGGACCGTATCAACAGGGATTTAGAAAAGGGAGATCAACTATCGATGCAATCCACGTTTTAACGCAAACAATCGAAAAAAGTTACGAACATGGCATATAATTGCACATATTGTTTATTGATTTCCAACAGGCTTTCGACAGCATCTACAGAAAACAGCTATTAAGAGAAATGAAAAATATGAATATACCTACAAAATTGATAAGATTGACCAGAATGACAATAAAGGACTCAACAGCAAAGATTAAAACAGTGGATGGTGAAACAAAGAATATCAACATAGAACATGGGGTAAGACAAGGTGACAGCCTATCGACAACTCTCTTTAATAGAGCCTTGGAGGGAGTAATTAGAAACACAGGACTAACAAAAAACAAATTATCCAAAGCTCTACACAAATAATAGGGTGTGCAGATGACCTAGGATTGATAGCCCGCAACAAGAGAAGTCTAGCAGATGCATTGCTAACATTGACAAGAGAGGCAAAAATCAGGGGGTTAATCATTAACCAGCAAAAACAAAATACTTAATAAGTACGAGAAATCAAGACCAAATAAATAGAATAAAAGAAATAAGAATAAGTGATAATGTATTCCAAAGGGTTGACTGCTTTAAATACTTAGGAGTGATAGTAGATGGTCAAAACAGAAGAAGCATTGAGATAAATGAAAGAAATAAAGCAGGGAATAGGGCATTCTGGAAATACCACAAGCTACCTAAAGATAAAAACTTGAGCAAGAAAACAAAGACAAAGATATATAGAGCGGCAATTAGACCAGTCATGACCTATGGAGCAGAAGCAATGTGCCTTACAAAAAAAAAGATGAAGAAAAACTGAGAATAATAGAAACAAAAATTATGAGGAGAATACATGGTCCAATTAAAACAGATCAAGGAGAAATACGAATTCTGATGAATCACGAAATAAGAAATCAAATGGAAGGAGAAGACATAGTGAGATTCATTAAAGCACAAAGACTAAAATGGTTTGGCCACATTCAAAGAAGAGGAGTGGATGAACTGACTAGGCAGATAACAAATTGGACGCCAGTAATAAACAGAACTAGAGGAAGACCGAAAATAAGATGGGAAGATCAACTGCGAGAGGATATATCCAATATGGAAATTACAGACTGGAGAGAAAAAATACAGAATAGGAAAGAATGAAAACAGATCACAGAGAAAGCAAAAAAACACGAACTCTATAAAAGATAATGAAGAGGGCTTATGCGGACCAATCCACCGCATGAAATTGATTAAAAGATCTCATGAACCTGAGCGACCTATACTCTACTAGAGTGACCGGTCTGTATATATGCGTATATAAACAAAGAAAAAATATTTTTATCTAATAAAGTTTGATTTTGTACTTACCAGAACAAAATTTCAAATTTTATAAAAAGCTCTATTTTTTAAGAGGAAACAGTAGCGATCAACAGGTAGCGAAAACGCGTTCCTAGATTGCGGCTGTAATTTTGAAGATTTTTTCGAGATATTTGGCACACGTATTTGTAATATAATAAAGAATGGCGGTATAGAGCCCAATTTGAAAAATATATTAATATGTGGAAATTACTCTGTAATTAAATACAATATTAAAAAAACGAGCCTGTACCGCCATTAAGAAGAACAAAAAAAATACACTTTCTTCAAATAAACTTTTTTATCCGATGCCTAGATTTTGTGTCATTTTGGAACTACTAATGAAATAAAAAATTTTAGTAGTTCCAAAATGACACAAAACCTAGGCATCGGATAAAAAAGTTTATTTGAAGAAAGTGTATTTTTTTGTTCTTCTTAATGGCGGTACAGGCTCGTTTTTTTAATATTGTATTTAATTACAGAGTAATTTCCACATATTTTTCAAATTGGGCTCTGTACCGCCATTCTTTATTATACCCTATTCCACGAACATACGCCTGTTTTGGATTACTTCGACAACGAATATTTTACTGTGTAAAATAAGAAGAACGAAAGTAAATTGCAAATTACATTGTTGTTTATTGGAATAATTATTAGCGCCATTTACATTCGTACTTCTTATGTTGCACAGTAAAATATTCGTTGTCGAAGTAATCCAAAACAGGCGTATGTTCGTGGAATGGCCTATTACGAATACGTGTGCCAAATATCTCGAAAAAATATTCAAAATTACAGCCGCAATCTTGGAACCCGTTTTTTCTACCTGTTGATCGCTACTGTATCACCTTGTCAAATTATTTTTAAAAGTACACAAATTTTGAATTATATATTTTTATAAACTTTAATTATAAAAGACGGCATAGGTATATAAAACCCATAGATACAAAAAACAATACAAATAAAACTTTAAAACATGAACAGTTTTGGTATTTCTATTATGTAAACAAGGACTGTCTCGTAGTAGTAGGAGCACCCAAACGTAGTTAACATCATGTTCTCATTATATTCTCCTCGATACCGTTGATCGAAGTTCATTACATCTTGGTAAAGGCATTCACCCAGGAGCCTTTGCGAACTGCTTCATTACACTTAATTTTATATGCAATGGAGGTATTAAAGCTTGATGGGGATCCACATTTGAAACACGCTCCGATGAGACCATGAGTGCTGCTAGTAGTGATGTATATCGGCTCTACTATCCCAAAAGCAAAGGTAATATGGATATCTAGTGTATCCGCCTTGCATTCGCACCAGAAAACCAACCATGTTGAAATCCCTTATCAGTGGCCAGACCTACTCTTCATATCTTAAAATTGGAGCACCATTTTATTAACGCTCTCATAATTTTATGCGAGCATTCCAGAATGAGTCAGAGGAAGAAATAGTAATTTATTTCCATTATAAAGAACTGTTTTAAGCTTCTTGTAGAGCTGTCAAACAAAATCTTTTGGCTCCCACTTTAATGAATCAGCCACAAATTAAGCAAAAACAGTCCACGTCATTTTTACACTTTTTTAAATACATTTCTAGGCCTTGCGACACATACAATACGTTATTCCACTGCAATGCTCACGCGTACACTACCATGTCATGTCAGTGTGCCACTTCTCACTTCACACCCACAGTCCCTCCTCACATCACCTACTACTATCATTGTTTGATTTGCGTGTATAGATAAATTGCTATGTGGAAATGCGATCAATGATTGTCCCCGTTTAGGATTTTGTCCTCTTCAGGGTTTGTAGTGAATGTGTAGTGTTGGCAGCAAAAGCAAACAGTCCGAAAAACACACTGGGGCAAGCGCCGTGTCCTGGTGTTTTTGGATCCTGGGTTATGCCGGACGGTGGTGTCCAGAAGGCTAAGAAGTCAACAGAGAAGAAAGTTTGATGGATTGTTGTTGGTTCCATAGACATTTACGTGTACTGTCCGTGCTTTGCTCTCGACCAGTCTCCCTAGAAACCATTGTACAACGACAGGCGAACCTGCGTCCCTCGTCGGCGGTCAGGAGGTGGCTTTGAGCGCAGCGTGGACAGTGTGCGTTCGAGTGGAGAAAATAGTTGCGGCTATTTTCTTGGGACGAACAGGTATAATTGTGCAATGAAGTTGGGAAACCGCAAAAAACCAACTTCTCCCTGTTCGGGGTAGGGAAGAGGAAATGTTAGAGGTGGGTACGGTAGGCTAACGGGGTAGCCTCGAGGATGTTTTCGTACTCCACCGGGAGTTCGTCAATGCATGTTTGCATTAGAGCGGACGGTAAATGAATCTTTTTGCGTTTGGGCTTTCGGTGGAGTACGTGGCCGGAAGATGAACAGAAACATTTGAGAGATTCTTGTGTGTCGGAAGGGGGGCCGTTGATTACTTTGATTGTGAAGTTCCTGTTCAGAGAGTTTATTCTCTCGGTGATTTTGGGGGTGTTCGAGATGTTATGGATTTCGTTTGAGGGATATCGCCAGTGCTCATAGTTGCATCTACGCAAGATTCTACGTTCTGTTCTCATCAACCTCTCTTGTTTTTGTCTTGAACAAAGAGAGTAGATACATGATTTGTACTCCATGACGGGTCGAATAAAGGTCTTGTAAGTGTGAATGAGAGTCTTCTTGTGTGTCTTGCCAATTTTTCCCGAGAGAGCGTTGAGAAGTCTGGCCCTGTTCCTTACCCTATCTAAAGTTGCCTTTAGATCTGCGTCCCAGTTGAGAGTCCTGGTGAACAGTACTCCCAAATAGTTCGCAGTCGGGCTAACAACAAGCCTTTCTCCCAACAGTCTCAGTGGATATTGGTCGTCTTCATTGACTATGATTCTATTTGACACAGAAGGGGCGCGAAACACAATTGTTGTTTTGTTCGCGTTCAGCGTGACTCTCCACTTACAACACCATTCGCCGACGCCGTCCAACAGAGCCTGGGCTCTTCTGAAGAGGAGTCTTGGGTTGTATCGAGAGGTTGTTGAGAGCAGAGTCGTGTCGTCTGCATAGAGAAACAGCCGAGTACCTGAGATATTTTGGTTAGTGATGTCGCTGTTGTAGATGATGTACAACAGCGGTGCTAGGACTGAACCCTGGGGAACTCCAGCTTGTGGAGTGAAGGGAGTGGACTTTTGATCGCCTATTTTAACTCTGACAGTACGGTTGTGGAGGTAGGAGTGTACAATTTTGGTAAATTGCAATGGTAGCCCGATGTCCAGAAGTTTCCGAACAAGCCCGTCGTGCCAGACCTGGTCGAAAGCCTTCTGCACATCCAGAAATGTGGCTATGACGAATGAACCATCGTTGATGGTTTGAGTAACTTTGGTAGTGAAATCTATTCACATCACCCCTTTCTGGCATCTTAAATACAACGGATCCTCAAAAATCTGCTAAAACACCGTATATTTCTTTTTTATTATCTAAAGGTAGAAAAGCAAACTTTATTTATTTTTTTGAGTTTCAGCTTAATATTCGATGTATACAAACAGAAAATATTTACTAAATAACAGACTCAAAAAGAATTTTTTTTGTTGGCCAGTGTTATATTTCAATAATTAGCAGTTTTTTGCTTGAAAAATGGCTTTGACAGAGCCAATTAGCCAGTAATTAGCAGTATAAATAGTCAAAAATTGTAGAAATATAAACTAACAAATGAGGGGGTTAGAAGTTAAAGGGTTTAAGTGCACTTCTTTAAAATTTTACGTTAAGTACAGATTCGTTAAGCATATTTCGCCGTACAGTCACCATCTATCGCCATTACATTTAGTTCACTGAAAACAATTGCAGTTTGCTTTGGTAGTAAACCGGTTTAACAGTGCGCTTGAAATAGTAGTATTCTGTAAAAACAAATAGTAATAAACGGGTTTAAGTGCGCTTGAACCATTTAACCACAAAACTATTTTTAGTATTCTGTAATGTGTAAACACATGGTAATACAGAACTAATTTCAAGTAAATAAATATTAGATTTGTGACCAATTTTGAAGACTAATTAATAGGCCAGGACGCATCTGTAAAAATATTAGTACATTTGGACGTTAAGAGGTCACTTAAATTTTTTTGCAGAAATTGCTTGAAAATAAATCAAATAATAATATTTGAGTTATCCTCCCTCTCAAAAAGGTCCGGAACATTGTTTAAATAATCAAAATGTCAAAAAATTAAGGAAAAATTCGATTTTTTTCTTCGTTTTTTGACTATAACTTTAAAAGTATTCATTTCCGAGAAAAGTTGTACTGACGTAAAAGTTGCGTATATAAATTTCCTACAATATAGAATTGGTTAAAAATTTAAAAAATAGTCACCCTTGTTACAAAATAGCAATGATTGCGAAAAAAACCATACAAATACAAGTATTCGCATTTTACGTTTTTAAACCATGTATGCTACACTTAGGACCTTCATATTTCACCCAGAAAAACTTTATGATACAGTAAAATAACACGGTAAATTTAATTAAGATCGGTTCAATAGATTTTGCAAAATAAATTTCGCAATCCAGCTTTCGCAAAAAAAATTCATTTTTTCAAAATGTTACAGGACCGAAAATAAAGCAGATGGCAAGTTAAAATTTTTTTTGCATATAAAAGTGTACTGTACCTTTCATTTGAAATTTTGCAGAATTAAAATCGGTTAACACCACGGCGTCAGGAATTTTTTTAAATAAACATTAATTATTGGTGCTACGCGCAGGACAGCGGATAGTTTGCTCTGATTGGTCATTCCAATGACCTTTGATAATGATTGATACATTTTAATTATTACTACATTTCGATGTAAATAAATAAATTTGTTTATTGCAAAATAAAAACACATACTCTATCCTTTGAAATAATAGTTTTATTAGCAAAAACTTTCTTTGTTCATATATTTTAATTTAGAGAATAAAAGTTTATTATTTTTAAATATATGCAATTGTTGAAACAATATTTCACAAACAATAATAAAATTAGTTTGATTTTTGTGGAATTAAAATATTAAAATACAACAAAATATAGAGTAAGAAAATAATATATTAGATAAAGATTGGAAGAAATTTTGGTGGAAATCAACTTGTGTGAATCGAACACAGCTGTCCTGCGCGTAGCACCAAAAATTTATGTTTATTTAAAAAATTTCCTGACGCCATGGTAATTAATCGATGTTAATTTTGCAAATTGCAAATGAAAGGTACAGTACACTTTTATAAGCAAAAAAAAATTCAACTTGCTATCTGCTTTATTTTCGGTCCTGTAACATTTTGAAAAAATGAATTTTTTTTGCGAAAGCTGGATTGCGAAATTTATTTTGCAAAATCTATTACACTGATCTTAATGAAATTTACAGTATTGTTTTACTGTATCATAAAGTTTTTCTGGGTGAAATATGAAGGTCCTAAGTGTAGCAAAAATGGTTCAAAAACGTAAAATGCCAATACTTGATTTTGTATGTTTTTTTCGCAATTATTGCTATTTTGCAACTAGGGTGACTATTTTTTAAATTTTTAACCAATTCTATATTGTAGAAAATTTAATTACGCAACTTTTATTTTAGTACAACTTTTCTCGGAAATGAATACTTTTAAAGTTATAATCAAAAAACAAAGAATAAAATCGAATTTTTCCTTCATTTTTTGCCATTTTGATTATTTAAACAATGTTCCGGACCTTTTTGAGAGGGAGAATAACTCAAATATTATTATTTGATTTATTTTCAAGCAATTTCTACAAAAAAATTTGAGTCACCTCTCAACGTCCATCTCAAAACAGATGCGCCGTGGACTATAAGTATTATGCAACGTGCCAGTAGTAGTTACACTGTGGATAACAGCTGGGACAAAAATGATTAGTAATATGTAGTTAACATCTGCACTTAATCCGTTTTACCAGTAACATTTATCAACACCATGCATGTACCGATTCAAGTACATTTTTTTCATAATTGAAAAAAAGGACGTATATAAGAGTAATAATATACCCTTATATTTTTATCATTTTATAGTACATTGTCCACTAGACATATATTGTAGTTTAATGACTCCTAGAATTTATAAAACTCAAATAACTTTGAAGCTGATTATCTCATAACTATCAAAACTGCACTTAAACCCTTTTACGTCTGGCCCCCTCAATTGTTCTTGTTACTGTCACATTGCGTTTTATTATTTACATTAAAATATTTCAGATGATCCATTCTACTGGATACTTGACTGGGGCACACTTCTTTCCCGAACTTTACTTCAAAATACTATTACAACTTTACATTTTTGTTGTCACGTTGGCTTATTTGGCATTGTTCTTCTACATGCTTGGTTTATTGTTCCAACTAACCAAGAGCTTCTAGACCATTTATTAACAGGCGCATTTGGTATTTATGTAAGTATTTGCTAATATCAAGATTTTTGTGAAAAACTCTGTTAACACATTATTACACGCACGCGCGGCAACTGGCCGCAATTCCAGAAATTCTTAAAATAATTATATTATTCCTGTAAAAGAGTCGCGGTGCTGAGTATTCCTTCCCCCAATCCTATACACTATACACAGTATATTCGTAAGTCAAACTAGTGTGCCGTTATACAGAGTGTCCCGAAAAGATTGGTTATAAATTATACCACAGATTCTGGGGTCAAACATTGGTTGATTGAACCTCACTTACCTATATACAATAGTGCACATAAAAAAGTTATAGCGCTTTGAAGCTACAAAATGAAAATCGATTTTTTTTCATATATCGAAAACTCTTAGAGATTTTTTATTGAAAATAGACATGTGAAATTTGTACACCCCATAAAAATGGGGTTTTGTTCCCTTAACCCCCCCCCAAAGTTATGTGTACGTTCCAATTAAATTATATTAGTGGTACCTACCATTAGTTAAAATAAATCAATATTTTTCAAACTTTTTTGCCTTTTAGTATTTTTTCGATAAGCCAGTTTTTGTCGAGATGCAGCTTCTTTTTTAATATGTTTAATTAAAATTTTATGGGGGTTTCGTTCCTTTAAACCCCCCAAATGTTTGTGTACGTTCCAATTAAACTATTATTGAGGTACCTTTAGTTAAACACGGTGTTTTTAAAACTTTTTTGCCTCCCAGTATTTATTCGATAAGGCACCTTTTATTCTTCTCTCTATTGTATGTTGTATTGTATTGATATGATCTAGGCATGATTTTCCTGCTGTGAATCCTGCTTGCTCTTCACCGTTTTTAACGTCTACACTTTTCTCAATTTTGTTCCTGAGGATTCTACCATAAAGTCTTCCCATTGCATTGTAGCGATGAAGCTTATTCCCTGTAGTTTTCGCATACTTATCTGTTCCCTTTTTTATATATCGATCTTATGTAGGATTCCTGCCATTGTTTAGGGATCTCCTCTCCATTTATTGCTCTTTCCATGATTCGGTATATCATTCATCTTAATTTCTCTGTTCTGTATTTGATTAGTTCCGCCACAATTCCTCCTGGTGTGCCAGCTTTATTTTTCTTCATGGAAGTTATTGCTTGTTTTATCTCTTTGTCTGTTATGACTATTTTTTCTTCCTCTGTGATCATTGTTTTTTGTTCGTCTTCATCAATGCTGAATCCTGTTCGTTGTTCTATCAGTAGGTTTTATAGTGGTTCTCCCACTCATCGTCCTGTATGTATTGTATAAAAGTTTTTTCTTTCCTGTTAGTTCGTAATGATTTCACAATTTTCCAGGCTTCTGAGCTTCTTGTTCCTCCCATATTCTGCTCTATACTTCTACGTGACCTTTCCCATTGTTTATTTTTTCTTTCGTTGTAACAAGAATTACACCATAAATACCTAAGCACAAAAGATCCACAAGACCTCTGACAATCTAGATAAATAGAGAATATAGAGATGAATTATATATTTAGTAAAAATAAATGTTTTAAATATTTACATAAGAACACGCCTGTTAGCAAATTTTTCACTTAACTCACTACGCTATAACACGCCTGTTAGCAAAATGCTCAACCAACACGATTTATTTCGACAAGAGATAACGGCAGACTAGTTTGACTTACGAGCATACTGTTAAGTGTTAAGGATTGGGGGGATACTATTATAAATATGATCTTTCCTATAACTTTATAGTTTTGTAAACCTGAAAAACGATTAATTGTTTCACGACTGGCTATTAAAAAACCCTTTTAGTAACAAGTCATAAAAAGGACCATACATAAGGCAGCTGTGTAGAAAGTTTCGATTAAAATTGTTTTTGATTGTCTTTGATAAATAAACGAGGGCATTTAGCACAAAATAATTCGATTTTTAAATACAGCACCCAAAGAGTTGCAGTTTTTTGCATTATGTTCAGGATGACGTCAGGAAAAATTCTAATAATTGCACTTTTAAGTGCATACAATGCATCCAAAAGTGCATAAACATGTCAAAATCAGTATACTAAGGACCAACTTTTGTTATTTGGGATACCATTCCTGTTCAGCAACCCCAAAACCCCAAGAGTAATCCGATTGCATCAATTTAGTACCGAAAATTCTCGAAACTCCAGAAGATATCGCGCCTTAGGCACCAGGTGCTCCGGTGTCTGTTCTGATGGCGTATTTGTTTTTAGCAAGCCCAAAAACCTATGAGAAATCCGTATGCAACAATTTAGCTCCGAAAACCCTTAAAACTTCAGGAGATGACGTCCCTTGCATTGACCTGGGTAACAGGTGCTCCGGGAGTCGGTTCTGATGGCATATTCGTATTTAGCGACCTAAAAAAACTCGCCAGTAATTCATTTGCATCAATTAAATGCCGAAAACCATCTAAACTCCAGAAGATGAGGTCCCTTGCAGTGACCCTAGGCACCAGGTGCTCCGGAGGTCGGTTCTGATTGCGTATTCGTATTTGATGATCAGTAGAAAAAACCGCTAGTGATGAGCGAGACTGGTCTTGGTCTTGGTCTTGCAGCAAGACCAAGACCAAGACCAAGACCGAATCTTGCAAGACTACGCAAGACCAAGACCAACTTGCAAGACTCTTGCACTTTTTTGTGAAATTGGTTTTTTATTATTTAACTTTATTTTTTTAGTTGAATGATATATACTGACATTGTAATAAACCTTTTTGCACGATTGATCATTTTTGACTGTTTACCGTGACAGATTTTACGTCAGTAGGTGACATTTACTAGCAACTCGACGGTAAGTAATCCAACTCGACGGTAAGTACTCCAACTCGACGGTAAGTAATTTACTTACCGTCGAGTTAAAAAATCTCTTAATTTTAACTTATTTTTTGAAAGAATAAAGAAAACTAACGAATTATTTATTAATATTGAAACTTATGGTAAAATTTGTTAAATTATTTAATGAAATCCCACTTGTTTGGGCTGTGGTTTCACTTCTAACAGAAACTACTGCAGAATCGCATACATTAGTAGTATCCAACATTTTTTCTCTCCAAATACGCGATCAAAGTTGAAAACTTGGAAATATCAATGCCATCATAAAGAAAAACGGTGGATTTAATCATTGAATATTCTGCCCAGAGGCTTCCAGGAGCTTTCAACTGCATATGTCTTTGAACGAAATATGCCAATAGAGTCTTTTCTTCGATTCTTAAATTTTGCCTTTGCACCATTTTTTAAAACTTTGGTAGGTATTTTGATAACGGATTTTGGATTTTTCGGCAATAATTGCGGAACACCCTTCTTCCCAAGCCCGTTAAATTTCTTCAAATTCACTTTGGCTCATATTTTAATTTACAATAATCAAAATTGTACTTAAAATTATTGACAACTAAATAAAAACTCAATTCTCCATTGTTGTTATGCACCTTAGTTACTACCTAACATAGTGGAGTCAATGAAGGTTTTCACCTCCGATTTCGTTGAACCTCCATCGATTTTCATGAAAATTGGTACGTATGTAGAGGATACCTCAAGAAACAAAGGTGACATGGTGCCAACTTGCGCTTTTACCCTGGGGGTGGATGCCACCCCTTCTCGGGGGTGGAAATTATTTTATTAAATATAATACCACTAATCGATAGAGGGACAAATTATAAGTAAAATTTGTTATATAAAGTGATTCCAATAAATCAATAGCTTTTGAGTTATTAAAGATCAAAAGTTTTGATTTTTCCTGAAAAAAATCCATGTTTTAAGGGAGTTTTTCATAAATAACTCAAAAACCATAAGTTTCTTCAAAAAAGTTGTTGTTACCAAAATCTAAGATAATATAAAAATAAATAAGCTCCTTATTCGAAAAATCCTTTATTACATATACGAAGTGAGTTATATGCAATTGAATGTATATTTTTTTTCCGCGAGTACTCAAATCTTAGTATTCAAGCTTAAATAACAGGAAAACGATGCACTTTGTTAAATACAGATACTAAACATTTTAATAAAGTACTTAAAGGTAACTATCAAAAAGCTATATAAGAAGTCGATAGCATCAAAATTAAGCAAGTTATGATGGAAATAAGAGGACCCTTTCAGATTTTTTAGGGAAGAATGGAAAATGAAACCTACGTCATTTCCACAAAAATTAAAATTTATAGTAACTCATTTAAATCTTTATTTATTTTAACATAAGTAATAACTTCAACAATTTTAACCGGTTTAGAATGCATATTTTTGAAAAAAAAAATACGATTAAAAAAAATTAGAATTTTTCAAATTTTCGTGAATTTCATTTTCTTTTGATAATAACTCCAAAAATACTCGATATACTTAAAAAATGGTAGAGAACAAAATTTTAGTTTAAACTTTATTTAAGCTTTTTCTTTTTTTAATATTTTTTTACGATAAAAAATAACCGAGATAGAAACATTTAAAACGTAAATTTTACTGCGAGAACCATGTAACCGGGGCCCTTTCACCTTGTATTTAAAAAAAATAAAGGATTTACAAAATTATTTTTAATACAGTGTTATAGACCTTTTACTTAGCTTTGTAATAGTTTTTGGATAATTCTCATATTTTAAAAATTAACGGAGTTATTTAAAAAAAAAACCAATAACATTTTCTTTGAAAAAATTTTATAGCGGAGATTTTGTATGTATACAGGTTGTGGGAAGTCCAATTAGTCGTTTGTTGTAGGAGATATGAAAAAAGTGTATTTAGGTAAGATTGGGGCATAGATAATATCAGAATTTAAATACATTTCCAAATATACAGGGCCACCCATATTAACAGGGTGAAACAAAATTATCTTTTGTTTAATAGAACAGCCTTTATATTTTTACATTTTTGGAATCTCCTCTATGTTTTATTTCTTAAAATATCAGGTTTTGTGATGTTATACGAAGTAGTTTAAAAGATAATTACGTTTTTTTTCAAATTTCATAGTAATATTCACCCCCTGTATAATTGTAGTGATTTGACATCAGAAAATCAATTTATGTTCAAGTGATTTTTAATATAGTCTATTATTGTTAAAAATTATTAATCTAGCAAAACGTTTAATTTTAGGTAATACAGGGTTGGTCGAAACTGAATGAGTGTTTTCTCAAAGTTTGAGAGTATGAGTTTTCTCAAACGGAGCAGCCTGTAATGCCTGTAATGAGCATTGTAATGAAATGCTATTGTATGGCACTTTATTATTTCCCACTCTGCCAGTGAGAACTGAATTTATTTTTGAAATTCCTAACTTTATATCTTTAATTATTTTAAATATTGTAAACGATTAAAAAACAATCAAATTAAATTGAAATGAATAACCAGTGTATATCTTCCACATTTACTTCATATTTAACGTAGCCTGTACCATAACATTGCACAGACTATTATCCCTGTATAGCAACGATATACCATGAATGTGAATTCATACTTGAGAAATGTCCTATATCCAGTCTCACAAAAAAAGGGATTCCTCAAACATAATATATATGCAGACAAAATCAGTCAAAGTGATTTGCGATATCTAATGAAAGGTATGTTCCGTTTGTTTGTAGAATTATATTTAATTAGATTTGCTTTAATTACTAAAATAAATAAATTTTCAATTATATTTTATGTATTTGTGGAAAAGGAAACCTAGCATTAGTGGCCACATTTCTATAACGGCCAATTGTTTTCTATTTTTAGTGGCCGTTATTGACAGGTTTTACTGTACCAATAATATTTTATTAAATTATGAAACATTATTTAAATAAAAAATTTATAAACTTGATAAAATAAAGTTTGCTTAGAATTTACTCCTCTATCTAATTATGGGGTTATTTTTAATAAAATAGTGTTCACCCATGAGAAAAGGTAACATCCACCCCCAGGATAAAAGCGCAAGTTGGTACCACATCACTTTTGTTTCTTGAGGTAAGCTCTAACTACTTACCAATTTTCATGAAAATTGATGGAGGTTCAACGAAATCAGGGGTAAAAACCTTCAGTGACTGCCTTTTTGGAAATATAAAAGAATCATTTTTTTTCGTGATTGTCAATTTGCTAATTTTCTGATTTTTGGTTGCTATAAGGTTTGAAAAATTAATAAAAATTATAAATCATGCACATAACTGTAAAAAAATATTTATTTTACTTAATTAAACGAGATTGCTTGAGCCAGAATGCTGAAATCTGCATTTTTATCATTAAAAAAAAGGTGGATTTCACCCCTAAAATGCAGAAAGCGCAACTTGGTGCCATATTACTTTTGTTTTTTGAGGTATCCTCTAACTACTCAACAATTTTCATGAAAATCGATGAAAGTTCAAAGAAATCGTGGGTGAAAACATTCAGTGACTACACTTTCAGAAATATAGAAAAATAAGGTTTTCGTGATTTTCGACTTGTTAATTTTCGGATTTTTGGTTGCTATAAGGTTTGAAATTAAAAAAAAAAAATGTAATTCATGCACATAAATATAAAAAAATATTTATTTTTCTTAATTAAACGAGATTACTTGCGCCATAATGCGGAAATCTGCATTTTTTACAATTTAAAAAGTAGGGGTGTATTGTACTCCTAAAAGGCAAAAGAGCAAGTTAATGCTATATAACTTTTATTTGTTGAGGTATTCTCTAACTACTTACCGATTTTCATGAAAATCGATGAAGGTTCAACGAAATAGGAAGTGAAAACTTACAGTGACTGCACTTTCAGAAATCTAAAAAATAATTTTTAAAAAAGGGGTGTATTTCACCCCTAAAATGCAAAAAGCGAAAGTTGGCACTATGTCACCTTTGTTCCTTCAGGTATCCTTTAACCACTCACCAATTTTTATGAAAATCGATGGAGGTTCAACGAAATCTGAGGTAGTAACTCATATCCACCTTCATTGACTCCACTAACAACCAAAGTACCTATCTTGATAAAATGAATGAAACTAGTCAATATGACGAAAATGTTTAATTTTATAATTTATAATGGTATCAATCGTGCAAAAAACGTTATAAGCATGTCGAACGTTAAGGGTAACCGATCTCAGACAATAATTGGATTCGTCGCTTCGCTCCTCCTCCAAACAATTGTCTTCGATCAGTATAAAACCCTTACCGTTCTCCATACTTAATATACTATAAACAATATCGAATTTTTAAAATACATAATATTTTGGTTATATTTTTAAGTCGTTTTGATTAAGTCAAACTGTTTCCATTTTTTCAACGTTCAAAGTGTCCAGAAGGCAAGTTTTTAAACGGCGACAGTTCAAGGACAATTGAAATTACTTGAAAGACAAAAAATGTAATTATAGATAGGGTAATCCATTAAAAAAATGCCATTAAAAACGGTTTTTATGTACCAGTAGTTTTCGCTTTTTTGTCCAATAAAAATACTGACACTTATTTCAATTCTTTTCGCATAATCGAGGAAAAATGTAGGTCGTTAAATTTAAAATGAATACCAAAAAACTTCATAATAGATTTTGAAAAGGGATTCACAATGCTGTGAAAGTATTTTGGCCTGAATAAAAAATAACTGGTTGTCGATTGTAATGTGTCAAGCTTGGTATCGCAAAATCCAAAACTTAGGTTCAGTTTCTGAATATAATGACAAAAATTCCGATACTGGGAAATTTTTCAAAATTGTTTTTTGGATTAATTTTTTACAATCAACGAAAGTTGGAAGTTGAATTATTTGTGAAAATCCCGGATGACAAACGCGTAAAGAATTTTACTGATTTCATAGTTGAAAACTATTTGGAAGAATCTAAGTTTTCCCCAGAAAGGGCCAGTACTACAAATAGCATGTGCCGCACTTGAAATGCATGCGAATCATTTCAGTGTGTTTTAAACTCTAGTTTTTACTACCCACATCCGAATATTTTCAAATTTTTAAATGTCATAATGGGTATTCAATCCAAAAATATGTGAAAATAAATAGTGCGAATAACTCGTGCTTTAATAGTTTAAATAAAATTAAAGAACTGCAAGATAACAAATTACAGCATTAAGCGTTTGTAACTCCCCATTAGGTTTAGTTATTATGTTATAGTATTAGGTCTATAAATATGTATGGTAAATATGTATGTATTTACTAAAAAGCATGTTTTAGTTAGTTTATAAAAAAAAGTTAATTATATTAAATAAAGTAAAAAAATATTTGATTTTTGTGTATATTATACGAAATTGTTTGGTTCAAATTCTTACTACCAAAAAAGCAAGACCAGCAAGACTCTTGCAGCAAGACCAAGACCAAGCACAAGACCGGCTAGTGCAAGACCAAGACCAAGACCAAGACTGCCTTTTAGCTACAAGACCAAGATCAAGACCAAGCTTGCGAGAACAAGACCAAGACCAAGACTAGCCTGGTCTTGGTGTTGTTCTTGTTTTGCTCATCACTATCATTTGCATCAATTAAATGCCGAAAATCCTCCAAATTCAGACGATGACTTCTCTTGGACTGGCCCTGGGCACCAGGTGCTCCGGGGGTCTATTCTGATGGCATATTCGTGTTTAGCAATCTCAAAAACCCCCGATTAATCCTTTTGATCAATTTAATACCGAAAACTCTCGGAACCCTAGAAGATGACGTCCCTTTCAGTGACCTTGGGCAACAGGTGATTGGAGGAGCGGTTCTGATGGCGTATTCGTGTTTAGTGACCCCAAAACCCCCCAAATACCAAAATTTGGTCCTTAGAAAACTGAACCTGAACCTGAGACAACTCATTGAAAAGTCTAGAGAATTTCAAGTACCTATGATTATATGCTTCGCTGACTACCAAAAAGCATTTGATTGTATAAGCTGGATAAATCTGTGGTCAATTTTAATAGAAATGGGAGCACCAATGCACCTGGTGACACTTATTAAAAATCTGTACCAGTCTAATATAGCGACAATATGACTAGATCAGAAGTTTTCAAACCAATTCAAGACCGAGAGAGGTGTTAGGCAAGGATGCGTGTTGTCACCTGACTTATGTAACATTTATGGTGAACATGTCATGAGGATGGTTTTAGAAGGATGGGCCGGTGGAGTAACAGTAGCTGGTAGGAAAATCTCCAATTTAAGATTTGCTGATGACACTACACTTATAGCAGCAAATGAGCAAGAAATGGTTGATCTTCTGCGAAGAGTTGAGTACGAAAGCAATAAAGTTGGTCTGAAAATCAATAAAGCTAAGACAAAAATAATGGTGGTCGACAGATTCGACATTATTCAACTGACTAACATGTTACAGGAATACCAGATAGTAAACACCTTTGTCTATCTCGGGTCTAGTATAACTAACGATGGTAAATGTGAAGCAGAAGTTCGGAGACGTATTGGTATGGCAAAAAATGAGATGAGTCGCCTAACTAAAGTTTGGAAACACAGATCTATCTCCCAAAATATCAAGGTGAGACTGTTAAATGCCCTTGTATTCTCAATGTTTCTATACGGAGCAGAGACTTAGACTCTTCGCGCATGCGAGCGCCAAAAAATTGATGTCTTTCAGATGTGGTGCTGGAGAAGAATGCTACGCATACCTTAGATAGCTCATAGGACAAACGTGTCCATTCGAAACCAACTCAATATTAAAAAAAGGCTGTCCACAATATGCCTCCAACGAATTCTGCAATTCTTTGGTCACGTGGTTCGCAGAGGTGACGACAGTTTAGAGAGATTAATTGTTTCTGGAAACGTTCCGGGGAGAAGATCAAGAGGACGATCACCAACTAGATGGTCTGACCAAATAAAGCATACAGCTGGAAACCCATTCTGCGAAGCCCTTAGAGCAGCTGAAGATAGAGACCAGTGGAGAAACATTGTTAGGAATATTGGAAGAAATCACGATCCTCAGGAATGGGGAAACGACAAGAGAGAGATACTGAATTTGACATGTTTATGCACTTTTGGATGCATTTAAAGTGCAAATGTGCATTTCCACCCATTTTTAAATAGTAGACTTTTTTCCTGGCGTCATCCTGAACAAAATGCAACAAACTGCAAGTCTCTAGGTGCTGTATTAAAAAATCGATTTATTCGGGTGTTTTTAGTGCTAAATTCCCCGATCTAAAACTCTGACTAATAGTTTTAACTCCTTAATGCACAATATTTTTGACAATGATCGGCCAAAAAATCAATTAATTTTTAATGTAAAAAGTGATCCTGGTGCCCAGGTCAGCCCAACTATTACTTGCATTTATCTGATTACCCGAATAATCGTCACGAAACTGTCACTGGACGATCACAATTTTTGTTAGGATAATCGGATGGACGATGTGATGAACGATCATTTTTTTTTTGTTGGAACGTATTTTGTTTACCGCTCATGAGCATGATAATATACAGGATGTAACAAAAATACAGGTCATAAATTTAATCACATATTCTGGGACCAAAAATAGTTCGATTGAACCTAACTTAACTTAGTACAAATGTGCACATAAAAAAAGTTACAGCCCTCTGAAGTTACAAAATGAAAATCGATTTTTTCCAATAAATCGAAAACTATTAGAGATCTTTTATTGAAAATAAACATGTGGCATTCTTATGGTAGTAGTATCTTAAGAAAAAATTATAGTGAAATTTGGACACCCCATAAAAATTGTATGGGGGTTTTGTTCCTTTAAACCCCCCCCCAAACTTTTGTGTACGTTCCAATTTAATTATGATTGTAGTACCATTAGTTAAACACAATATTTTAAAAACTTTTTGGCCTCCTAGTACTTTTTCGAAAAGTCAGTTTTTATCGAGATATTTTGAATATTTGTCAAATCCACCACATCATTATATATAATAAAACTAAGTTGATAAAATGTGTGTGCCGATAAAACTTAAAAAGGATTCCCGATACGATAAAGTGACTTATATAGTGCAATAGCCCTTTATCCCCCCTCGAACAAGTAAGTTCCCGTTTTAACTTAAAGGGCGTATTTTTAAAGATATAAGGGCTTTTCCTAGCAAGCTTGGCTAACCCTAGACCTGGCTCCTCCACCAAATTTTTAAATATTCCCAATTTCGCCCCTTCGCCAAACTTTTAAATATTCCGGTATTAACATCATTATCATCATTATATATAATAAATATATATATTTTGGAGTTGAAGCGAGATAAGTTTAGTTATTCAAATTATTAATTATTAATTCTGAAAATATTTAAAAATTTAAGTTTTCAAATTTCGCGCCTTTACTACTTATGCTATAGCTGCAGAACTTATTGTTACGGCGGACGATAATGTCGAGTACATTCTAGAATGTGTAAAAGAAAATACTCTCGAACTTTTCCGAATATGCTAGAGCCTAGCTCTCTGAATATATAAGGGCCCGGTATCACCCGCCAGAGTTAGTTCGATTTGAAAAGCGATTGCGAAAGGAACTGAAAGAAGTTATCTGTGAGCATTTATTTTGAAGTATCACGTGTCAGTATTTTTAATAGTGTGTTTAATTAATTCTCGATTTTGAAGCCGAGAAGAAAAAAGTCGTCTGTGAGCCTTTATTGTGAAATATCAAATGTAAGTATTTTTAACCGACTTCAGAAAAAGGAAGTTCTCAGTTTGATTATTAATTATTTATATTAATTATTTTTGAAAAAATAATTATTTTTGAAAAGATAATTAATAGTGTCTTTAATTAATTCTAATGGTTGTTTATAAGCAAATAGTGTAAAAAATGAGCGAATGTTTTCAATAAATTTTTTTACTATTACGTCATAGTTTATTTTTTTATTGCAACTACCGCGTAATCTCATATCAACTCCCGGGCGAAGCCGGGTATTATAGCTAGTATTTGTATATGGCTAAGTACGATTATGGAGACTTGGTAATAATATGAAAATTTATTTTATGATTTACATTTTTAGGTATATTTTGAACCATATTAAAAAAGAAGCCACATCTCGATAAAAGGTGCCCTCTCGAAAAAATACAAAGAGGCAAAAAAGTTTTAAAAACAGTGTGTTTAACTAATGAAACCGCAGTAAAAGTTTAATTGGAACATACACAAACATTTGGGAGGTTTAAAGGAACAAAACCCCCATAAAATTTTTATGTAAACATATTAAAAAAGAAGCCGCAACTCGATAAAAACTGCATTATCGAAAAAATACTAAGAGGCAAATAAGTTTTAGAAATATTGAATTCAACTAATGGTACCACAATAATAATTTAATTGAAACGTACACAAGAGTTTGGGGGGGTTTAAAGGAACAAAACCCCCATAAAATTTTTATGGGGTGCAAAAATTTCACTATAATTCTTTTTTAAGATGTTCCTGCCATAAGAATGCCACATGTCCATTTTCAATAAAAAATCTAATAGTTTTCGATATATTCGAAAAAATCGATTTTCATTTTGTAACTTCAAAGGGCTGTAACTTTTTTTATGGGCATATTTGTACTAAGGTAAATTAGGTTCATTCGAACTATTTTTGGCCTCAGAATATGTGATTTAATTTATGACCTGTATTTTTGTTACACCCTGTATATACTGAAAAATGAATAAATCAGAATATAAATACGCAAATTTGTCAGAAAGCAGCTCACAAGAAAGAGATAAGTCGTAAGTGATAAGTAGAAAAATGATTATATTTTATACTTGAATAAGTAAGTGTCATAGCTTACAATCCCATGTAACTGATAGATATCAATAAAATGATTGCTTTTTTTGCTTTTAAATTATTATTGTCAATTCTCGATTGCATTCGAGTCTATAAAATTATAGCAAAATAAATTGCAGCGCCGCTCGAATTATCTCGAGTGTGCACAGTTTGACTAGTTTAGCGCGCTCGAGTTAACTCGAGTGTGCACGTTAAAGGGTTAATTTAGCCTCTCTATTAAATAGTAGTTTTAATGGCGCCACGAGTTGACGAATCAGATATTATATAAATAATATTTCTTAAAATATATCAAAGGAACTTATTTATGAAGTAAGAAACAGGTAAAAGACGTTTAACGAAACTATAATTTTTTGTGATAAAGTAAATATGTTACAGGGCCGGATTATAATACGGCCGGATTATTATTATACAGGGTGATTGGTTAGTGGGGTAAAGCTCAATAGATCCGCTATAGTAATAGATAGCAATAAAAGTTAATAACAAAAATTTTAGCCATTTTTGAGCTTCACATTACAAAATTAGTTAGAATGTTACAGGATGTTCGATAACACAGTGGCAGACCAAACTTATGTTTTTTTAAATGGAACACCCTATATTTTATTTTATAATCGAAATCCTGTTAACCTCTCCATCACAAAAATATAAAGGTTTGTTATGGTATACAGGGTATTTACAAAGTTATAACCAATTTTGTATGAAAATCGTAACAAGTTCAACTCCCTGTATAAATAAAAATAAGCACAACAGCTATGGTTTATTCATGCCAAATTTTTTTATTTATTGTCAAAATTTTCAGAAATTATTGACATTGCTAATTTTATTTATATCAAATACAGGGTGAGTCAAAACGCAAGTGCATTATTTTCTCAGTAATGTTAAATGAAACACCATGTATTTTATATCATTATTGAAAATTAACATTACCGTACTTTAATTCTTATGTAACATTCCCTATGTCCAAATTTATTAGTTTTCGAGATATTTTTATTTTTCAGAGCAAATTATTTTAGATGTCTAAATTTATCTAAATTTTAAGTAAGCCATGACTGAATTGACAATTGATGATTAC
The DNA here is from genome assembly GCF_917563875.1 of Diabrotica virgifera virgifera. NCBI lineage: Eukaryota > Metazoa > Arthropoda > Insecta > Coleoptera > Chrysomelidae > Diabrotica > Diabrotica virgifera. Next base: position 33,617,364 of record NC_065446.1, read on the forward strand.
TGATTATCAATCCGGTAATCAATGTGACAATGTAGCAAATAAAGAAAGAAAAATAATTTATTAGTAATACATTTTACAAAAAAAAAATCACAACCAAAACATGCAACATTTTTGAAACAATTAAAAACTAATTTTTTATGTAAATGCAACAAATAAAAAAAAACAGTAATAAATTTTACAAAAAAACACACAAACAAAAAATACAACATTTTGTGAAGACAATTAAACACTAGTTTTGTATGTAAATGTAACAATGTAACAAATAAAGAACGAAAAATAATTTATCAGTAATACATTTTGCAAAAAAACATGTTTGAAAAAATAAGAAGCTAATTTGAGTAAAATATTTTTAATATTTAATTACATAAGGTGTTCAAAATTACCTCCTAACACATTTATGTACGCCTAAAAACGATCATTGAATTAGCTACTTACTCTACGAAGCATTTGTAAATCAACACATCGAAATACACTTTGTATTCCATTTTTCATCTCATCCCATGTTGTTGGATGTATTTTATAAACTTCATTATTAACAACCCCAAAAAAATCAGTCCAGACTATTAAATTCTGGTGATTTGGGTATCCACTCTACTGGTCCATTGAAAAATAAAAATATCTCGAAAACTAATAAATTTAGATATAAAATGAAAGTACGGTAATGGTACTTTTCATTAGTGATATAAAATAGAGGGTGTTCGATTTAAAATTACTGAGAAAATAATGTACTTGCGCTTTGACTCACCCTGTATTTGATATAAAGAAAATTAACAATATCAGTCATTCTTGAAAATTTTGACAATACGAAAAAAATATGGCATTAATCAACCGTTTCTGTTTTGCTTATTTTTATTTATACAGGGAGTTGAACTTGTTACGATTTTTATATAAAATTGGTTATAACTTTGTAAATACCCTGTATAACATAACAAACCTTTATATTTTTGTGATGGAGAAGTTAATAGGATTTTTAATTTAAAATAAAGTATAGGATGTTCTATTTAAAAAAAAAACATAATTTTGGTCTGCCACTGTGTTATCGAACACCCTGTAACATTATAACTAATTTTGTAATGTGAAGCTCAAAGGTGGCTAAAATTTTTGTTATTAACTTTTATTGCTATCTATTACTATTGCGGATCTATTGAGTTTTACCCCACTAATCAATCACCCTGTATATATATAATATTATAATAATATAATTATTATATGTCGGAGGGCTGTTACAACTTTATTAAATATAATTTTTAACTGTTGTATTAGCCGTGGTCCTTAAGGTGATACAGTAGCGATCAACAGGTAGCCAAAACGCGTTCCAAGATTGCGGCTGTAATTTTGAATATTTTTTCGAGATATTTGACACACGTATTAATAATATAATAAAGAATGGCGGTACAGTGCCCAATTGAAAAATATATTAATATGTGGAAATTACTCTGTAATTAAATACAATATTAAAAAAAGAGCCTGTACCACCATTAAGAAGAGCAAAAAAATACACTCTCTTCAAATAAACCTTTTTATCCGATGCCTAGATTTTGTGTCATTTTGGAACTACTAATGAAATAAAAAATTTTAGTAGTTCTAAAATGACACAAAATCTAGGCATCGGATAAAAAATTATTTGAAGAAAGTGTATTTTTTTGTTCTTCTTAATTTGATACAGGCTCGTTTTTTTAATATTGTATTTAATTACAGAGTAATTTCCACATATTAATATAATTTTCAAATTGGGCTCTGTACCGCCATTCTTTATTATATTACGGATACATGTACCAAATGTCTCGAAAAAATATTCAAAATTACAGCCGCAATCTTGGAACGCGTTTTCGCTACCTGTTGATCGCTACTATTTCCTTTTAATGTTTTTTTATTGCGGACCAGTGTCTAATATTATCGCCTATTATTTTTTATTTTATGTTGCTGAATAATAATAGTACAATCGCCGGCAATTATGTTTATCTTTTTTTATTGTTATAGATAATCGTTGGTTATGGATCGTTTATGAACCATGTGGATATGACAATGTTTGCAGTAAACCTTTTAAAAAATGTATACAATGGTTCCGGTCGACCCATAAGTGACACTTTAAAAAAATCCATATTTAAGTTTAGCCACACTGTCAAAAGATATTTAAGTATATGTATTGTGGTAATGACCGTTGTGTTCTTAACAGTAATGTTATCAATGGATCACAAAAAACAACTTTATTATAAAATAATCAAAGATTTTTTTCAAGGCAGGATTGCAGCTTTAATTTTATTTTTGATGTTTATAATGCCCCATTCGCTTATGTTTTGTACACAAATAATATTGATAAATTGTTACTTTTCATCGCATTCTTATTATTGCTTAAAAGCTTTGAATGAACAAATTGAAATCTTAATAGATTTTGAGATGGATGCCAAAACTTCAAGTTACCACTCTCCCGAATATCAAAAAAGAATTCGCAGAGATATGATATATTTTAGCACACAACTTGAACATATTAAAATGTAAGTAACATTATTTATTCTTACTATTTATTATGGTATTAAAAATATGTCTATTAACTATTTATATATACAGAGTGGCCCAAAAGTTTGGAAACGGCCAATTATCTCGTAAATTGCTAGTCATAATTGTACAAAATTTGAGGTGCACCTATTTTCGGATACGGAGATTCCATATTTGACATTTGCAATGTTGCCAGATTTGCCGTTTCTCTTATATTATTAGTAACTTTGGTTTTTTAAATTCATCACCCTGTATATTCAGTCACTATTAGAATCTCCTATTCAATACAATTTCAACCATATGTAACACTTATGATTTTATGTAGTTTGGAAGGTCTTAAATACATAAAACAGTGCCTAATATGTAGATTTTAATAAATTTAAATATTTAAATGTACAATGCTGTGATTTTGACATTTGTTCACCATTTACATTATTGACTAAAACTGACAGTAGTTATGATTTGAAAAGTTCTGCAAGATAAATTGCTTCTCTAAAATGGCGCTTAACAAAAAAGAATGAATTACTATTCTGATGATGAGAGGGTACGGTGACAGAAAAAGATTATTGTGAAGTAGCCAACTTGTTCAATGATACTTTCCCAAACCGTTCTCCTATTCATAAGGCGACGGTACAAAAAACTGTAAAGCGATTTGAGGAATCTGGAGAAGTAAAAGATAGATACCGGTCAGGTAGACCGAAAAGAGTTATGAATAACAACAAAACTTTAAACATAATGCAAAGTTTTGTTGAAGATCCACATACATCCTCACGCAGGGCTGCACAAGTACATGATGTAGGTCGTTCTTCAGTCTTACGTGTATTACGTAAGAATAAATTTAAACCATACAAAATTAACTTATTGCAAGAATTAAGTGAAGATGACTTCGATCGTACATTACAGTTTACTGAGATAATGATGGATAAAATTGAAAATTATGAAAATTTTCGTTAACAGAATATATTTTTCCGATGAAGCAACCTTTACACTGTGTGGAAGTGTAAATCGACACAATTTAAGGTACTGGAACGACGTAAATCCATACGGGATGCATAAAAGCCACACTCAAAGACCACGAAAATTAAATGTATTGTCAGGTATAGTAGGTACTCAGTTAATTGGGCCATTCTTACGAAATGTTACTTAGAAATGAAATTGTACCTACACTGAGAAACTTGTTTGGGGCCAATTTTAATCAGATATGGTTTCAGCAAGATGGAGCTTCAGCTCATTTTGGTGTTAATGTTCGGCGTTATTTAGATGAGATATTTCCCGGACGATGGCTTGGTAGACGAGGTAGAATTGAATGGCCTCCACGTTCACCTGATTTCAATCACAAAGATTATTTTTATTGGGGATACTTGAAAAATTCAGTTTACAAAACTAAACCAGCAATTCTTGCAGAGCTAAGGCAACGAATTATTGATGAATCTCCAGTAATTTCTAGACAATCATGGAGAAATGTAGTAGACGCATTCTACCATTGATTAGGGTACTCTCAACTCACAAATGGAGCACATTTTGAACACATAATCCTCGAGAATTTTTGACAGTTCCGTTATGGTAGTACCTGCATCTTTCAAGCGTAAAATTTCTCGCCTGTAGGAACTCCGAAAATTGGGACCAAATAGAGCTTCTGGACCTCTGCGTGTTCAATGGGACATTTTCCGAAACCAATTTTTTGATTTCTTTACCTGACTGGCATTCAAATCTTGATTTTTCGTCTGGATTCATTATATCCGTCCAAAATTGATTACGCCTCAATGACGTTTGTCAAACTGACAACAATAGAGTTACCAGACACCTTCGTGACGGATCTGTCATAATTTTGTCTCTGAGAAATCACGGGCAGGACTAGACCTGGATCCCGCGTACCAAAAAAAGTGGATTAATAGGAAGCTGAAAATTTGTTAATAGCTTAAAGGTGTTTAGTCGGGCAAACTTTGATATATGGGCACACCGAAACAGGTTAAAATTGTGGAACAGGTTAAAAATTTGGAATGTCAGACTACGAAAACGTTCCATGTATTTCGTCGGACAGAACTTCCAATTGATTTGTTACCATTTCATTAAACTCATGCAAAAATCATCGGAAAATATCCCTTTTCCGATGTAGGTATACAAGGTGAGGAATTAGTGCGAGGGAGTCAGTCCTATTACTCGTTTGTCGTAAAAGATACGAAAAAAAGTTATAAAGAAATTTTAAATATACAGGGCCACCCGTATTCGCGGTGTGCAAGTACTTGGAAGGGAGTTGAGAAACGATCGTGCGCGAATAGCGGAGAAATATTGCAACTTTCTTTAATAATTCATATTGTCAATTGAAATTGTCAAATTGACGTACATTTCATATCTACTGTCATTGAAAAAGAAATGTTGCTCCACAATATTGATATGATATGCAATTACAGTCGAACCCGCTTATTGGAATAGCCTTCGTGCCAAGCAAAAATATTCCTATAACCGGGATATTCTAATAACCGATCAGTGGTGGCTAGCAGAAATTAATGTACCAAATATACGTCATAATAGTACAACACACTTTGTACATGTACATACTATAATATGTTCATGTACATAGTATGTATGTACATGTACATGCATACGTTATGTACATATATTATGTATATGGTTTTATTTCTCTTTATGTCAATAATACAGTACCTAGTGTAACTATTACTTATTTTCTTAAAACACCAAACTACATTATCTGTGCATGCATACCGACACAAATAAGTATGAAATGTATGCAATATGTAGATATAGGTATATATATTCTTATTAACATACATACAACAGATTTACTTTTTTTCTGGAAAAATAATCGGTAATCTGAGACTATTTGTTTTGTTACATAAAATATTAGTCACTTGTTGCTCTAAAATATAATAAATTAAAAATTGACATTGGTTTTACCCTCCAGAAGATTACTTACACATTATAAAGCGGTTATTATATTACAAGCGGTTATTTATGACTTCCAACTGTTCCTAAAAATCTAAACAGACAACGACCGACGTTGGTGGTGGGTGAGCAATAAGAATATTTACACAATTGAAAAAGTAGGTAATACCTACTTTATGATCGGTAAATGTTTGGCGGAAGGTAGAATTGGTACCCATAATAAAGTAAGTACCTAATAAAATATATTATCGACAGGTCTTATAAACCAGAAAACATATAAATTTGTGGGAAATTGTACCTAAAAAGTTTTTGGTAACTTAGAATTATTAGATAAAGCGGTATTCTTTTACTAAAACGTATTCCTATAAGCGATTAAATTTATTAAGGAGTAAATGAAAATGTTCCGGGATCTCAAAATTCTATTCCTTAAACCGGGATATTCCTATAAGCGGTACTCTAATAAGCGGGTTCGACTGTATTATATAAAGGTAAATTTAATTAATTGTATTTTGCTTGCAGGACTGCATTTTAATAACTATAGTATTTTTACTACAAAAACGATATTACGTAGGTCAACATTTTTGACGTAAGAGAACTGTCAAAACATTAGAATGTGACTTTTCATTATTGCTATGTTTATTATAAACACGGCAATAATGAAAAGTCACATTCTAATGTTTTGACAGTTCTCTTACGTCAAAAATTTTGACCTACGTAATAACGTTTTTGTAGTAAAAATACTATAATTTTATTTACTACATACAATTGTTTACGTTTTAATAACATAACCGGAGTCTTATTTTTTCTTCTTATTATTTTTTGGACTATGGCCTTGACAATTATCCAGTAACCAGGACTAATATAATTGGCCAATATAATTAAAAGTGCGAATAAAGTTGCAGAGCGTAGAAATAGGTGTCGCTTTGCCGAACTTGCACGGTCCCAATTGACAGGGTTAAACAAACTTATGTTTTTTTAAATGGAACGCCCTGTATATTTTTACATTTTTGGATTCTCCTCGATGTCTTCTTTCCTAAAATATAAAGTTTTGTAATATTGTAATATTACACGAGGTAGTTTAAAAGATATATGCGTTTATTTTGTTAATTTCGTAGCAACATTCACACCTGTAAAATTGTAGTGACTTGACATCAAAATTTCTATTTAATTTAAAACGATTTTATACAGAGTCGGTATTTTCTTATCGATGGTATGGGCTTTTAATAAGAGCAACAAAGAGACATGCATTTATTATACATTTAAAACGGGTTAGAAGATATTGGGCGGCCGAAGTAGGAAGAGCCACCAAAAAATTTCGCGTTGTAGGTATATGGCTTTGTCAGACAGCGTTGCCGAATTTGGAAATTATCAAAAGAAAATATTAAAGTAGAAAAAATAATATAGTTCACTTTTTGTAAACAGATATAATAAACAAATTATTTAAAAATAACAAAATATTGTTTTCATCCATTTTAAAAAAAAATGTGAAAACGTTGAATTATAATTCAAAGTTTATTTTTTTACTTATATTTTTCTTAAATAATTTGTTTAGTAGATGTACTTATTTGTTCACAAAAAATAATATAGGTACAGTAATGAGTGCGCTATTAAGAACCGGCAAAATAACGCAAAAGATGGAAAGCATAATACGTTGTGAAATAAAAAGAGATGAAACTAATAGAGATGTAAAATTATCGATAGGAACCTATAAATTTACATAACATTACATAGTTTCGCACCTTTAGACATATCTGAGGAGTATAGCAAATCTAACCGTGACAGGAGAATTTTATAAAATTCTAAATGTTTTCTGTCACAGACGTCTAAAGGAGGGAAACTATGTAGGTACCTGATGTAATGTAAACTTATAGGTTCCTATCGATAATTTTACACATCTACTAGTTTCATCTCTTTTTATTTCAAAATGTATTAAGTTTTCCATCTTTTGCGTTATTTTGCCGGTTATTAGCGCGCTCATCACTGTATTATTTTTTTTCTACTTTGATGGATAGTTACGCATGTCTGTCTCTCTCAGAGACTTTGTAAACACAACTTTTCCGTCATTAGATAAGACGCAGGACAAATGAGCTGTCGAATGAAAGTTCATTACCCAACGATCTTATTAAGGTGAGAAATTTGACCTTGCACTTCTAGTTTTAGAGTTGAAACTTGAAGTACTATTTTAAAGTCGCCCAATAAATATTATAAACGACTTATTATTGGAAGCGCTTTAGCAAGACGAAAACCATTATATTTTTCCGGCTTTGTGCAAGTCTGTCCGTCCGTCTGTCTATCGAATATAACTCCTACGTTATTAAAACACTCAACTCCGGTAGCAAGATAATATAGCAGGAGACCTGAAAGCTACGGGCGTGAAGAAATGGACAGAGATTGTCTAAGACAGAGAATAGTGAAGACATGCTGTCGAGTTGGCTAAAACCCACGAAGGGTTGTAACACCACGTAGTACGTAGTAAGTATGAGGTGTCGAATTAAGGATGGTATTAAAGCTGAGAAATTGGACTTCACACTTCCGGTTGCAGAGTTGAAACTGGAAGTAGTGTTTTAAAGCCGCCGAAATAGTACAAGCGACATATTATTCGATGCGCTTTAGCAATACGAAGACAAGGTATCAAATTACATCTTATAACCCAAAGATGGTATCAGTTGCAACCGGAAGTACTGTTTTAAAATCACTGAAATAGTACAATACATTTGTTTTCGTCTTGCTAAAGCGTGTTAAATAATACATTGCTTGTATTAATTCGGCGTCATTAAAACCGTACTCCCGGTTGTAACTCTATAAACGGAAGTCCGAGGTCAAATGTCTTACTTCTAATGCCATCTTTGGGTTATAAGCTCGCATTCGACACATCATTTGTCATTCTATTTTTTTGTCGGACTTGACTAATACCGGAAGCATCTTGCTACGGCGCGTCGAATAATATGTCGCTTGTACTATTTCGGCGACTTTAAAATAGTACTTGTGCGATCAAGTTTCTCACTTTAATAACATCCTTGGGTTAAGAGCTTTCACTCTTACACCTCATTTGTCCTTCTGTCTGATCTTATGACGGAAAAGTTGTGTTTACAAAGTCTCTGGGACAGAAAAACTTGCATAATTAAAGTAGAAAACATATTATATTAATTTTTGTTAACAAATAGTGTAGGTACTAACCAAATTATTTAAAAGAAAAAATTAATAAAAAAATAAACGTTGAAATATAATTCAACGTTTTCACATTTTTTAAAATTGGCGAAAACAATATTTTTTTACTTAAGTTTTTTTCTTTTAAATAATTTGTTTATTATATCTGTTTACAAAAAGTTAAATATAATATTTTTTCTATTTTAATATTTTCTTTTGATAATTTCCAACTTTGGCAACACTGTCTGACAAAGCCATTACCTACGACCCGAAATTTTTTGGTGACCCTTCCCAGTTCCGCCACGTTCGACCGTCCCACATCTTCTAACCCGTTTTAAATGTATAATAAATACATGTCTCTTTGTTGCTCTTATTAAATGCGCATACCATCGATAACAAAATACCGACTCTGTATATTATAGTCTACTATTGTTAAAAATTGTTAATATAGCGAAATGTTTAATTTTAGTATACAGGGTTGGTCGAAGACCGGAATGAGTATTTTCTGAGTTTTCTTAAATAGAACACCCTGTATGTACTATTATAATAAAATTATATTTTATGGTACTTTTTTATTTATCAAGCATTCCCCACACATAAGATCTTTAATAACTCAAAAAATATTGATTTTTTTAATAACTTTATATAACAAATTATGATTGGTTACTTTACCATGTCATTTTGGTTTCTTGAGGTATCTTCAAAATACTCACCAATTTTCATGAAAATCGATGGAGGTTCAACGAAATCGGAGGTGAAAACCTTCAGTGACCTCCTCAATCCAATCAAAATTGAGGAATATAATATGAGAAAATAACTTTGTGTTCCTTATGGCTCGTTGCACCAACAGATCTGAAGCTAAAGACGTGCCTTAAGCTCAGCTTACAAAACATATGCGTTGTACCATTGAGTATTAGATTAATTTTCAGCTTTCCACAATGGATTGCCAGGTGGAGTGGTTGGATAAGAATAAAAAATTATGGTGCAACGTAAGTGAGACTTACTCCCGGATTCTTAATCAACTTAAAGTGAAGATTAATTAAAGTTCACTTTAAAGTTGACATTTACCCATATGAATTGCATTGATAAAGGTACCAACTTAAAACTTAAACTCCACTTTAACTGACATTGCTAATTTTCTTTATATCGACTACAGGGTGAGTCCAAACGCAAGTACATTATTTTCTCAGTAATTTTAAATGGAACACCCTATATTTTATATCACTATTGAAAAGTAACATTATCGTACTTTAGTTTGTTAGAACATTCCCTATGTCTAAATTTATTAGTTTTTGAGATATTTTCATTTTTAAATGGACCAGTAACGTGGCCACCCAGATCACCACAATTTAAAAAACTGGACTGATTTTTTTGGGGTTGCGTTAAGAATGAAGGTAAAAATGTCTCCAACAACAAGGGATGAGATGAAAAATAGAATACAAAGTGTATTTCGAAGTGTTAATTTACAAATGCTTCGTAGTGTAAGTAACTCATTCACTCAACTCATTTTGAACACCGTATGTAATTAAATATATATAAAATATTTTGCTAAAAGTAGCTTTTAATTTTTTCAAAAATGTTGTATTTTGTGTTCATGTTTTTTTTTGTAAATTTTTTTACTGATAAATTATTTTTCTACGAACGTGCAAAAATGTCTACTTTCGTGCACGCATTTTAGTTTAGAAAGTTTCACTTTTCCGCACGCGTGTTACTTTTCCCACGCGGTTTTTACTTTTCCGCACGCGTGTTAATTTAGAAGATATGTTAATATGGCCTTAAAGTAATTATAATACATGCAATAAACTAATATTTAGATATTATTTACTAATTTATTTCAAATATATCTTATTGTGTTCCTGTTTTAATGAAATTAACGCGACAATTCGATGAAATAAAATTATTTTGACATAATATTCGAAAGTCAAATCGGTAGACAATAACAGTCGTTTTGAATCATCGTCATGGAAACCAAGATCGTCGTCATGCTAACTAATTATATTGAAAGTTTGGTTTTGACAACTTTGTCAAAGAATTAATTTGTGTATGTATTTTCATATTAATTAAATTAATTGATTAAGATTTGGTAATTTTTTAAAGACTCTTAGAAAAAATATTGTTCCTAACTCTTGCAGAAAGTCTCTTTTCCGCACTCGACCGCTTGCCGAACTCCCGCTTCGCGTCGTTCGGCAAACTGCAGTCGCGTGCGAAAAATAATGACGTTCTGCACTTGTTAGAAAAATAACTATTTTCATTCTTTATTCGTTACATTGTTATATTTATATACAAAACTAGTTTTTAATTGTTTTCAGAAAATATTGTATTTTGTGTTTGTGTTTTTTTATAAAATTTATAACTAATAAATTATTTTTCTTTTTTTATTTGTTACATTTACATACAAATGTAGTTTTTAATTGTTTCAAAAATGTTGTATGTTATGGCTGTGTTTTTTTTGGAAAATTTATTACTAATAAATTATTTTTCCGCAAATCGCCAGGAAATTTTGACATTCCTGTCAAAATTTCTTGAAGAAAAAGTCAGGACTTCCTTACTGTAAGGAAATGTCATTTCCTTACTGTAAGGAAATGATATTTCCGTACAGTTGTTAGTGTTCTACATAAATGATAGAAAAAACTACAAAAAACCTCAATACGTTTCCATAGTAACCCAAGTAATTTTATTAGGAATTTCAAAGCACCATTTATTTGGGAATAAAATTATCGCGTTTTTTTTAAATCAATCAATATCTGTCGAATTTTAAAAGATTTGCGGAAAAATAGTATGTTTACCTCGTAGGAAAAGCCACATTGCTGGACTCTGTGTTGCTAAGTCTCGGCTTGCGCCTCGACTTAGCAATCTTCACAGTCGTCCAGGAATGTTAAGCTTTTCCTACCCGGTAAACAATGTACTATTTCTTTCTTTATTTGCTACATTGTTACATTGGTTACCTTATTGATAATCAGTAATCTTAATAATTATTAGTTTTAAAAAATTCAGTCATGGCTTACTTAAAATTTGGAAAGATTTAGACCCCTAATTAATAATTTGCTCTGAAAAATTAAAATATCTCGAAAGCTAATAAATTTAGACATAGGGAATATTATACAAAAATTAAAGTACGGTAACGCCACTTTTTGATAGTGACATAAAATACAGGGTATTCCATTTAAAATTACTGAGAAAATAATGTACTTGCGTTTTCACTCACCCTGTATTCGATGTACAGAAAATTAGCAATATCAACCATTCTTAAAAATTTTCATAATCAACAAAAAAATATGGCATCAATAAACCATTGCTATTTGGCTAATTTTTATTTATACAGGGAGCTGAACTTGTTACGATTTTCATAGAAAATTGTTTATAACTTTGTAAATACCCTGTATAACATAACAGACTTTTATATTTTTGTAATGGAGAAGTTAAGAAGATTTCGAATATAAGATAAAATATAGGGTGTTCTGTTTAAAAAAACATAAGTTTAGTCTGCCACGATGTTAAATTCTAATTAATTTTACATGAAGCTCAAAGTTGGCTAAAATTTTTGTTTGTAACTTTTATAGCTATCTATTATTACTATAGCGGATCTATTGAGCTTTATCCAACTAATCAATCACCCTGTATAAGCTGAGCTGTACTAAGCTGGAGCTTAAGATTTTTTGGTACAATGAGGCATTAGATATTTTTGATATGTGTATAGTTTGTAATTTTAATTATGTAAGTACCTTTTAAAAATTCGCAATTTATTTAAGGGCCATAAATTATTACAGACACTTTATGCAGTGGCGTTTTTTTATGATGGTATTTACTGCAGGTGCAGTCTTGGGAGCATTATTAATAAATATTCTGGTATGTATAATTCATCATTATGTTTATTATTTTCAGGTATTTTATAAGTATGTGTACGGATATGCTAGCTTAGCTAAATCTATTTTATGCTTTATTTCGTTCGTAAAAGTGAGAGGCATAAATATCTCAAACAACATCTCTATAATATTTATTTCATAACAATACTTATGGTAGGGGAGGAAAGTATGCTAAATTTGCAGTTACTCGAGCGATATGGGGACCTATTGGGCTGTGAAGAGTAGGTCTTAAAATAAAGAAAAGTTAGGTTAAGCTTTCCATAAAGTAGGGGACTTTCAATTTTTTAATTTAATTTTCCATTTGCAACAATAGTTTTTTCCGATCATAGCGCCATCTATCCATAATTCGAAAAAATATCTCGAATAAAAGTTACTTATTTTTACGTAAGGAATCCAAATCTGCAATAAAATATGGGGCCTCCTATAAAATTTTAAAGTAACCCCCAACCCACCTATAGATATTACAAAAATATCTATAGGTGGGGTGGGGAGATACATTTTTCAAAAATATTGTATACGTGTATTTTTCAGTTTTTCCATCTGATGATCATTTCGCGAAATATCGCACGGTTCGTATTTAAAATTTTAAATTTACCCCCACCCCTCTCCGTGAGGGTCGTGTTTGGTATCATTCGATACATTTGTAAAAAATGTTAAACACGTATTTCTCAGTTTTTTGTTTTGATGTTCATTTCGGGAAATATTCTCTTTTTTTTTATTTGATGTTCATTTCGCGAAATATTCTCTTTTTTTTGTGAAATTTTGTGACTCACCCATTTCCTTAGGCCCCGCTCAAATCGTCAGATTTTTTAAATATACACTGTTTTGCATGTACTTAACTTACCTTATCTTAATCTGACAATTTCGAGTTTTTCTAAGGATAGATTTTTTAGCACCCCCCTTAACGTACTCCCCATTATTAAGAGCCAATATATGGTAGAGGTACATTTACAGGATACAAGGTTTCTCCCCATATGATAGTCTGACTCGCTCGAACAACTGCAAAAATCCCCGCTTTGGCTCCCCTACCATTACGGCCTCGTACACTTCTTCGTTGCAATATTTAATTTTCTAATACTAAGAATATTAAACATTTTTAAAGAAAAGCTAAGCAGTACGATCTGACAATTACTTACTTACTTACTTAGTCCTAAGCCTTTCTACCTTTAGGTGTAAGGCTACGATCTGACGATTAATGAACACAAAACAAAATTTATGGAAATTGGAGATACACTAAATGAAGAACAGGTTTTGAAATTAGAATAGATAACGATGGAAAAGAATATTGATTGTTTCGAGAAAGTTAAAGAATTTGAATACCTAGGGGTGACTGTAACAGAGAAAGCAGATGAAATTACAGAAATTGAAAAAAGAATTGCGAAGGGAAGACGAGCAGTTGGAGCATTGAGCAAAATTTTAAAAAGTAGTCTTATCTCAAGAGCAGCAAAATTGCGGTTTATATAGTACGGTGATACAGTCAACAGTACTGTATACTAGTGAGTGTTGGGTTTTTGAATAAGAGAGAAGAAAATCCATTGGAAAGATGTGAACGCAGTGTGCTGAGGAAAATTTCCGGTGGTGTGAAAGTGGGAGAGAACGAATGGAGAAAACGGACGAATGCGGAAGTTCAAGAACTGTTTGGGAAGCCAGTAATCAGCCATATAGTTAAAACTAGAATACTTCGCTGTATATGGGACATGTGGAAAGGATGTCAGGGGGCCGATGGGCGAAGAGTATATTGCTAAGGGGTAAACGAAGAAGAAGGAGGGGTCGACAGCGGAAAAAGTGGCTGGAAGCAGCCAAAGAGGATCTACAAAGAGCAGGGGTTGTAAACTGGAAGACAGCTGCCATGGAAAGAGTAAAGTGGAGAAAGACAGTTGACACATTTCAAGCCATGAGCCTCTGAGGCCTGAAGTGCTGTTATGTATACATTTTTTAGTTTTTTGATTTGATGTTCATTTAGTGAAATATTCGCTTTTTTTGTGAAACTTTGTGACTCACCCATTTCCTTACGCCCCGCTCAAATCGTCAGATTTTTGAAATATACACTGTTTTGCATGTACTTAACAAATCTTATCTCAACCTAACGATTTTGAGTTTTTCTTAGGATAGATTTTTTTAGGACCCCCCTTAACATACTCCCCTGTATTAAAAGCTAATATATGGTAGAGGTACATTTACAGAATACAAGGTTTCTCCCCATATGATAATTTGACGCACTCGAGTAACTGCAAAAATCCCCGCTTTGGCTCCCCTACCATTACGGCTTCGTACTCTTCTTCGTTGAAATGTTTAATTCTGATTTTCTTGACGTTTGGACAAGAAAATTTTCATCATAATATAATATGTAATATTATTATTCTTTCATTTTAATTATATCTTCTGTATACATATTATTCTTTTATTTTTATTGTATTTTCTATATTCTTCTTTTATTCTCATTATATCTTCTACCATTATTATTATATATTCTTCCATTATCTTTGTATATTCCATCATTATGATTATTTTTTGATTATTATTATACTCGGATCTCCTATAATATGTTCTAGTATAAGAGCTGTGAGACATTTTTGAGTAGGTATTTTAGGCAACCTGAAAATTTTTCAGGTGACTTTTCCATGATAGCCTAATACAAAAATGCCGGTCTGGCTGGAGGGTAGCGGTTATTTTCCCCAAAAATCCCCCCCAAAGTTAAAAAAAAAGGGTAAAAATTGTTATTACAAAAAATATCATTGACGTGACTTTAAAGTAAATTTAAATATTCAAATATAAAGAAAATAAACAGGCCAGGCGATTTGAGGGCGATTTTAACTCTGCAAGATACTTGCATGGGCGTCCCAGCATTATTTTCAGGGGATGCATCTGAACTTCAGAAGTTTTCATCTGAATCTGTACATACTATTAACGAGTATAAAATATACAACTATACATGCATAGCTATGTACATTCCTTCCGGACAGGGAGGTGCAATTGTTATTTTGACAGGGTATTTTTTAATAATAAAAATAAATATTCTAAAAAAGACAGGTTTTTTTTGGTGAAATTTTCCAACTACCATGTGATCAAACAAATTACGCGTGCATATAAATGAAAAGCGCTATAGGTAAGCACCAGTGTGAGAAAGATCGTATACCGATAGCTGTTTGGGTCCTCTGTTGTAACTGAGCGAGTCCGTTCGCTCGAGAAAAATCACGTGACCTGGCGATACCCATGTTGTTGTAAGTAACTTTTTTTTTATTAAAGGAAAATAATACGGACTATACAATAAATTTTGCAAATATGATAGAAAAAGACAAATTTATTATTATAAATATATAGGTAGACAAGTATAAAACTCTAAACTAAATTAATTCGGTGTCCGAATCTTGTACTTCTTTTTCAAACTCCTCATCTGAGCTTAAATATTCATTCTCTTCTTCTTCGTCAGACTCCACTCGAGACTCAGATTCCTCTTCTACCTGATCTGTAAATATTTGTAATATGTATTTAGAGTTAATTAAAAATTAATTAGTGATTAATTAATTGAGTTGCTACGTATTTTTACTTATATAACCAATACTTAACACTTTTCCTTATATAACCAATCACATCAGGTTTTTTATTTCTTAGTATAAGACCAAAGTAGCTCATTTTTTTCCTTCATAGTGTTGAGTATTTCTTTTTCCTTCTTCATCTTTCTTAATGTTTCCGTGTTTGCTATGTGTTGTGTCCATGATATTTTTTACATTATTCGATAACACCACATCTCACCAATGGCAAGTTTTCTTCAGATGCGCCCGTGATTGTGCAGGCTTCGACTGACGAGTCTGACGAAGAAGAAGAGAATGAATATTTAATCTCAGATGAGGGGTTTGAAGATGTACAAGATTCGGACACCGAATTTATTTAGCTTATAGTTTTATACTTTTCTACCTATATATTTATAATAATAAATTTGTCTTTTTCTATCATATTTGCAAAATCTATTGTATAGTACGTATTATTTTCCTTTAATTAACAAAAAGTTACTTAAAAAACTATAATATATAATAATTACTCTAACGTTTCGAGGCACAACAACATGGGTATCGCCAGGTCACGTGATTTTTCTCGAGCGAACGGACTCGCTCCGATAGAAGAGATAGTATAGTATAGTTGATCCAAAAGATGGCATAACCCAGACATCCAAAGTGAAAGTTATCCTTCAACACCAAATTGTTCTATATGGTCCACACAATGTCCAGAAAAAAGTCACACCATTTTGAGCGTCGGGTTTGGGGGGGAGAGGGGGGAGAAATCGGTAAATTCGTAGTTTTTTAAGTTTTTCGCCAATATTTCTAAAACTATGCGGTTTAGCATGAACAACCCTCTATATAAAATTGTTATACATTAAATTTGAGATAAAAAAGGCCCTATCTTTCTAAAATGAATGGTTCCAAAGTTACGGAGGTAGTATAGTATAACTGGTCCAAAAAAGGCCTAACCCAAACCAAACATCCAAAGTAAAAGTTTTCCTCCAACACCAAAATGTTCTATATGGTCCACATATTGTTCAGTAATAAGTTACACCATTTTGGGCGTCCGGTTTGGGAGGGAGATGGGAGAGAAGCCGGTAAATTAGTAGTTTTTTTAGGTTTTTCGTCAATATTTCTAAAACTATGCTTTAGTGTAAACAATATTATATACCAAAATATTCTACATGAAATTCAAAACAAAAAATATTCTATACATAATTGTTATAAAATCAACGGTTTCAGAGTTACGGAGGGTGAAAAGTCGAGGTTTTCGATACTTTTTATATTTTTTGGGCAATATTTATGATATAACTATACCAAAAACCCAGACATCCAAAGTGAAAGTTATCCTTTAACACCAAATTGTTCTATATGGTCCACATAATGTTCAGAAAAAAGTCACACCATTTTGAGCGTCGGGTTTGGGGGGGGGGGGAGAGGGGGGAAAATCGGTAAATATAAGAAGTATCGAAAACCTCCACTTTTCACCCTCCGTAACTATGGAACCGTTGATTTTATAACAATTATGGATAGAACCTTTTTTGTTTTAAATTTTATGTAGAACATTTTTCTATAGAACATTCCTTACGCTAAAGCATAGTTTTAGAAATATTGACGAACACGTAAAAAAACTACTAATTTACCGACTTCTCCCCGATCTCCCCCCCCCCCAAACCGAACGCTCAAAATGGTGTAACTTTTTACTGAACAATATGTGGACTATATAGAACAATTTGGTGTTGAAGGAAAACTTTTACTTTGGATGTCTGGGTTAGGCCTTTTTTTGGACCAATTATACTATACTACCTCCGTAACTTTGGAACCGTTCATTTTAGAAGAGTTATGCATAGGGCCTTTTTTATTTCAAATTTAATGTAGAACAATTTTGTGTAGAGGGTTGTTCATGCTAAACCGCTTAGTTTTAGAAATATTGACGAAAAACGTAAAAAACTAGGAATTTGCAGATTTCTCCCCCCTCTCCCCCCCAAACCCGACGCTCAAAATGGTGTGACTTTTTTCTGAACATTATGTGGACCATATAGAACAATTTGGTGCTGGAGGATAACTTTCACTTTGGATGTCTGGGTTTGGGTCTAACTATACCATACTAAGAGGACGCAAACAGCTATCGGTATACGCCCTTTCTTACACTGCTGCTATGTACAAGGAATGTACATAGCTATGTATGTATAGTTGTATATTTTATACTCGTTAATAGTATGTACAGATTCAGATGAAATCTTCTGAAGTTCAGATGCATCCCCTGAAAATAATCCTGGGACGCCCATGCAAGTATCTTGCAGAGTTAAAATTGCCCTCAAATCGCCTGGCTTGTTTATTTTCTTTATATTTGAATACTTAAATTTACTTTAAAGTCACGTCAATAATATTTTTTGTAATAACAATTTTTGCCCTTTTTTAACTTTGGGGGGGATTTTTGGGGAAAATAACCGCTACCCTCCAGCCAGACCAGCATTTTTGTATTAGGCTATCATGGAAGAGTCACTTGAAACATTTTCAGGTTGCCTAAAATACCTACTCAAAAATGTCTCACAGCTCTTGGACCATTCTTATTTTATTTTCATTATTTCTTCTATATATTATGCTACTTCCATTTTTATTGTATCTTGTGCTATTACATATTATTATATAATCTTTTATTATCATTATATTTTTCTTCTCTTACATTATTGTGTGTTATTTTATGATGAAATAACATTTTTTTGAGAACGTCTATCTAAAGTTACGTTCTAGTTTACTACCTATATTATTCTGATTTCGAAAATAATTATCCTGTCTGAAAATGGATGCCTGTAATCCGTTCTTTGAAAAAGTGTCTACAAATATTTTCTCCATTTGTCTTTCATCTCTTGGATGTCAATGATTAATTTTCCATTGGTGTCTATGAGCTTCATATTTGTGTTCGCTTTTTAAAAGTACCCGTTACTTCGTTTACCTTTTTGTGTACATTAAAATTGTCATGCTTGGCTCGTAGTCTTTCTATTTCGGTATCTACATTTCTCTACTCTACAGCTTCTTTCTTTTAGCTTCACTTATTTTTCTTCTGATGCATGCCTGCATCGTTTTATATTCATCTTTATTTCCTTTAATTAACCTTCTGCGTTCCATTAAGTGAAGGATTTCTGGAGTCATCTAAGATTTCTTCTTTGCTTCTTTGTTTGGTTTTAGCAGCTCTTCAAAAGCCATCTCTAAGTTAATGATGACAATGTCATCGTCAAATAATGTTTTACATATACATACCAGTGAGAATGTTACTACACGTAGTTTGCCGTGTAAAGAAAGAAAAAGTAGGGATAGCCGTAAAATATTTGCACCTAAACACTGGTATATACAGAGAGGGGCTAAATTATGGAATGAATTCATTTTCTCTAAAATAGGAGATTTTGAATAAAAATCCCGAAACAGGTCGATTTTTATTTTTAAATTACAATTTTTTGGCATATATTTCATACTAGTGACGTTACCCATTTGAGCGTGATGACGTAATCGATTATTTTTTTAATGGGAATAGGGATCGTGTGGTAGCTCATTTGAAAGGGTGTTCAATTCTATATTCAATAATGTAAACAATAATATCATTATTTATACAGGGTGACCAAAAAATAATTTTGGATTTAAATTAATTGACGCAAAAAGAAGAATGTATGCAATTTATTTAACTCAAAATACATTGTACCCCTGTCAGTAAATAGAAAAAAAAATGTTTATTTGACGAAAAAACATTTCTTTTCGCTTAAAAATTAAATCACAAATAGCCTCCCACCTACAGTGGCAGTTTGAACATTAAATTTTAGCGAAAGGCAATGTTTATTTGCCAAATAAACATTTTTTTTTTCTAAATCCACAAAGAAAAAGAAATGTCTTTCCTGTAGTTGGCCGTATACCATCAATCACAAAATTGGAAAAAAATCCTTTGTAAAAGGTATAAAATTTTTTATTAAAAATCTCTTTAAAGGGCTACATCACAACAAAACGTTTTCGATTTTTTATAAAATCATCATCAGTGTTAAGATAAACTTGATGCTAGCTGAGCCACAAAAGAAAAATATTAGGGTAAATACCCTTTAAATATCACATTGATGCGTTATAAGTGCATACTTTGAAAAATTGCCTTGTGATGACTTTGCCATTAAGTCATCGGTATGTAAACAAGTAAATTTTGGATCCCACGTGTTGGGATATACATTACCTTAGTGAATTATCCCAGTTGCCATGTAACCATCACAAGGCAATTTTTCAAAGTGTGCACTTATAACGCATCAATGTGATATTTAAAGGGTGTTTACCCTAATATTTTTCTTTTGTGGCTCAGCTAGCATCAAGTTTATCTTAACACTGATGATGATTTTATAAAAAATCGAAAACGTTTTGTTGTGATGTAGCCCTTTAAAGGGATTTTTAATAAAAAATTTTATACCTTTTACAAAGGATTTTTTTCCAATTTTTTTTCTAATTTCTGACAGAAATAGAATGTATTTTGACTTAAATAAATTTAATTCAAAAATTATTTTTTTGGCCACCCTTTATAAAAATAATCATATTAATATTTATATTACTGAATAGAGAATTGAACACCCTTTCAAATGAGCTACCCCACGATCCCTACTCCCGTTTAAAAAATCATCTATTACGTCATCACGCTCAGATGGATGACGTCACTAGTATGAAGTATATGCCAGAAAATTGTAATTTAAGAATAAAAATCTACCTGTTTCTTGATTTTTCTCCAAAGTCGTCCATTTTAGAGAAAATGAATTTTATCCACAATTTAGCCCCTCTTTGTGTATAGTGTTTCTCTACATCCTTATCACATTGGATAATCCAGGGTCGTAACTCCAGTGTAAAATTACTAAATATACTTTTTATAAACTTGTATCCGTGATTTTGTAAATAATTATCAATTTTTACTGTATTAAGAGGCCATATCAGATCGTCATCAATATTAATTCGGGAGAGAGTATCAGACCCTTTTCGAAAGTTCTGCGAAATTTTGGCAATAGTGCATCGGCAGTATTTGACATTATCTAAGGTGAAGGCTAAATATTGTAACAATATACTCATATGCGCGCTAAATGGAAATAATAGAAAATAATTTTATTATTAGTAAATAAATATTTATAAAAATAAACCAAAATAGGTACAATTTTTTTTGACGGCTTTTCTTTATTTTTCGTTTGATGCACTTTCCCCATTTTTTTAAACTACTGATGATATTTCTAGAATTAAAAATACTCAGAAAATAGAAAGTGTATTTTTTTGTTCTTCTTAATGGCGGTACAGGCTCGTTTTTGTATTTTTTTATTAAATTATTATAAAATAGTTTGCACATTCTAACATATTTCTCAAATTTGGCTCTGTACCGCCATTCTTTACTATATAGTGCGTTCATAAAGTAACGCACAAATTCATTATTTCGTAAACCGGCGACTTTACGGAAAAATCCCGAAACAAGTCGATTTTTATTTTTAAATTACAATTTTTGGCATATATAGCATATTAGTGACGTCATCCATCTGGACGTGATGGCGTGATGACGTAATCGATGACTTTTTAACTGGGAATAGGGCTCATTTGATAGCTCATTAGAAAGGGCATTCAATTCTCTATTCAATAATATAAACAATAACATAATTATTTATACAGGGTGTCCAAAAAATATTTTTTAAATTAAATTAATTGACACAAAAAGATGAATGTAACTTATTTAATTCTAAATACATTTTACTGATGTCAGAAACAGAATAAAATTTTATTTGAAAAATATACATTGCTTTTCGGTTAAACGAAATGTTCAAACTGCCAAGAGGGAGGTAGGTGGCAGATTTAACATTTAATTTAAACGAAAAACAATATTTATTTGTCAAATAAACATTTTTTTCTTTTTTCTGACAACAGTAAAATGTATTTTGAATTAAATAAATGACATACATTCTTCTTTTTGTCTCAATTAATTTATTTAAAAATAAGTTTTTGAACACCCTGTATAAATAATTATGTCATAATGTTTATATTAGTGAATAGAGAATTGAATATCCTTTCAAATGAGCTATCACATAACTCTTATTCTCGTTTAAAAATATCATTGATTATGTCATCACGGCCAGATGGATGACATCACTAGTATTATATATATACCCAAATATCGTAGGTTAAAAATAAAAATCGACCTGTTTCGGAATTTTTCCTTAAAGTCGCTGGTTTACGAAATAATGAATTTATGCATTACTTTATGGACGCATTGTATTACGACTATGTGTGGCAAATAGTCCTGTCGCCAGGGGGGTACAACGGCCTCCTTTATTCAGATGGACTTATGCATGTTTTTTTATGTATTTTGACCCGTGGAACACGAATTTTTTGGTTAACAGTTGATCCGGATTTCGATAAGATTGTTATAAACAAAGAACTTGAGGAATTACATAACAGCGATTTCTCGCAAAACAAAACATTTTTTTGTATTTTTTGGATCATTCTAAGCAAAGAATGTTTTTACAAGTTTTTTCGTAGGATGCATAGTTTTCGAGATAAAAGCGGTTAAACTTTAAAAAAATCGAAAAATTGCAATTTTTGAGCCCGAATAACTTTTGCATAAAAAATAAAATAGCAACTCCGCTTACCGCATTTGAAAGTTTAAGTCAAATTATATCGGTTTTGATTATTTGGATTGCTAAAAATTTATTTTTTTATTGTTAAACAAAGCTATAAACCCATAGTGTTTTCCGAGCCTAATACATGCGTTTTAATGCATGCTACGTAGAAATTGCCTCGCTTGTACTTTTACCTAGTCTACATACTCGTTCAATTTTAAATGAGAGATCATTGAAAACATTACTCAAGCACTAGGTATCGCGGTGTGCAAGTACTTGGAAGGAAAACGAGAAACGACCGTGCGCGGGTCGCGGAGAAATATTGCAACTATCTTAAATAATTCATATTGTCAATTGAAATTGTCAAATTGACGTATATTTCATACCTTCTGTCATTGAAGCAGAAAAATTATATATTGCTCCACAATATTGATATGATATGCAATTATTATATAAAGGTAAATTTAATTAATTGTGTTTTGCTTGCAGTACTGCATTTTAATAACTAATTTTATTTACTACATACAATTGTTTACGTTTTCATAACATAACCTGAATCTTATTTTTTCTTCTTATTATTTTTTTGGACTATGGCCTTGACAATTATCCAGTAACCAGGACTAACATAATTGGCCAATATAATTAAAAGTGCGAATAAAAGTACAGAGCGTAGAAATAGGGCTCGCTTTGCCGAACTTGCACGGTTGGGCGTTGTTTAAACAATAAAAAAATAAATTTTTAGCAATGCAAATAATCAAAACCGATATAATTTGACTTGAACTTTCAAATGCGGTAAGCAGAATTGCCATTTTATTTTTCAAGCAAAAGTTATTCGGGTAAAAAAATTGCAATTTTTTGATTTTTTGAAAGTTCAACCGCGTTTATCTCGAAAACTATGTATCCTACGAAAAAACTTGTCAGAACATTTTCTGCTTAGAATGACCCAAAAAAATACAAAAAAATGTTTTGTTTTGGGAGAAATCGCTGAATGTGCAATTCCTTAAGTTCTTTGTTTATATCAATCTTATCGACATCCGGATCAACTCTTACCCAAAAAAATCGTGTTCTATGGGTCAAAATACATAGAAAAAACTTGGGTAAGTCCATCTGAACAAAGGAGGCCCCCCTGGCGACAGGACTAAAATATCTCAACATAATATTCAACATTAAAGCTGCAATCTTGGAACCCCTTTTTTTTCGCTTTGATAAGGCGCTGATGTAGCCTCTTTAAAAGTATACATACTTTCTTGTTTAAGGTATTAAAACCAAGAGATGCTATGCCCTATGTTATCTTGACTGGTCTTGGTATACAAAATTTTTATGTTTTGACAGAGACTGGACAATATTTAGAGAACGAGGTAAGGTATTAACAACACATTTATATTTTAAATATGTTTAACATTAAATAAATCTCCGGCTCGAAGGACCACAAATGAAGAAGTACCGATTTGGTTTCAATAGGGCTTTTCATCGATTGTCATTTGTTTCGAGCTTCTGTCATGTGTCACATAATATTAATATATCTACGTCGTACGTCTTTGGTTTGTATTATTGTATATACCAATAACGTATGTCGTAGATATATTGATATTATGTGACACATGACAGAAGCTCGAAACAAATGACTGTGAATCAAAAGCCCTATTCCCAAACTCCTTTCTCCGTTTCTTGATTGAAAAATGAATGACTTCTTTTTCACTAATTGTTTTATTTAAAAAAAAATACACTTACTAAAAGCTAAGTTTAGCTTTTACGCCAGACACAGCGAGAATTAATATGTTGTACAAAAAAAGTCCCAAATATTAATTGGGACTCAATTAAGAACTATTATGTGGAAAAAGCTATCGTTTTTTGAAAAATGTGTCACATTGACGAATATTTTATCACTGTCATTTTTTAAGATTAATGTTTTAAGAAGGCCGGAATCGTGTATTAAGTGTGACATAATTTTAGGGGCATAGTAAAGCAAAGATTATAATTTAGATTATTTAATAAAGTTTCAACAACATTTATTTTTTAAAATCAAAATATTTTTTGCTCTTTTATATCTTGTTACCGCTCTAATAAATTCTAATTAAAATTTCCTTAGCGTTATTTGATGATGGAAATATTTGTTATTTTTGGCATCTTAGCAATTTTATCTAGCGGTTTTTTAAACATATCGAGGAGTTGTCCTCATATTGTGAGGGAAAAAATTATGGAATAAATTAATTTTTTCGAGAATGGGAGATGTTGGAGAGAAATTCCGAAACAGGTCGATTTTTCGCGTGATAGTTCATTTGAAATTTTGTTCAATTCTCTTTTCAGTAATATAAACATTACCATAATTATTTATAAAGGGAGGCCAAAACAATATTTTTTGAATTAAATTTATTGCCAAAAAGGATGTATGTAATTGATTTAATTCAAAATACATTTTGCTGCTGTCACAAAAGAGAAAAAAATGTTTATATGACAAATAATCATTGCTTTTCTTTTTATTTAGAAACACCCGGTATAAAAATTCTAAAAGCGTTACAAAATTTGAACTAAAAAACTAGTTAATGTTAACACAAATTTCTTCATTAGAAAAATCCGATATATTATAGATATTTTTTGCAAACACTTTTAGGACATACGTTAGTTGTTTCTATTGTCTATGCGACAAAATATTTCATGGAACTGCTCACCACTGCTTTTTAAACCAGCTGCAGTTGTTAGTGTCAAATTATTTTATCGTGAACTATTCCTATCTTTAAAAACTTGTTCCACATCTTATAAAAAATATAATGTCACTTCCTCAAATGAAGTCAAATTTTCGTGAATAAAATGGTCACGAAATTGCAATAAATTCATATCATAACACCAACTCTGAATTTTGAATTTTATTGGCGTAAATTGATATAAATAAACCTAAAATCAAATGGGAATGTACACGTGTCAAAGACAGAAAAAAGATTTTATCTACTCTATGTCATATTATATGTATAAGTTTTTAGTTTGTGAAAACTGTCATTATAGATAAGAGTGCGTGAAGTGTTTAAAGTGTGCGTGAAGTAACAATGTACTTTAAATGGGATTTACTTTTTCGCACTGTTTTTGACACACTTTCATAATCATATTAAAATATCCTTAACTTTGGCGTTGTCATGGTGATGATATAATGAGCAATAAATTACGACAAAAGTTTTGACAGTTTTGTGGTTTGAAAGAAGTTAGAATTTTTAAATGTCAAAGTTCTAAAAATTGTAGAATAGTAATAAATTCCAGTGACGAAGAGTTACAGTTTTTTTATTTGTTCATCATAGATAAAAATATTGTATGAAACTGTGCGTGAAGTACTTTTTGCGAACTTACGCGATGTATAGCACTCGCTCAGTTGTCGCTCGTGCTCTGAACATCGCGTGCGTTCGCAAAAAGTATACTTCACGAACTGTTTCATAAATAACTATTGTAATTCGGTATGCCATAAATTTTTCTGATGACTTAAGGTAGAAGCTTACTCTTATCTTATAGATAATAAAGTAGGTATAATTTGGTCAGTCATAAAAAAGTATACAGGGTGTCCCGAAAAGATTGGTCATAAATTATACCACAGATTCTGGGGTCAAAAATAGGTTGATTGAACCTCACTTACCTATATACAATTAATAGTGCACACAAAAAAAGTTACAGCCCTTTGAAGTTACAAACTGAAAATCGATTTTTTTTCATATATCGAAAACTCTTAGAGATTTTTTATTGAAAATAAACTGGTGACATTCTTATAGTAGCAACATCTTAAAAAAAAATTAAAATGAAATTTGTGCACCCCATAAAAATTTTATGGGGATTTTGTTCCCTTAAACCCCCAAACTTTTGTGTACGTTCCAATTAAATTATTATTGTTGCACTATTAGGTAAACACATTATTTTTAAAACTTTTTTGCCTCTTAGTACTTTTTCGATAAGCCAGTGTTTATCGAGATATTTTGAATATTTGTCGATTTCACCACATATTTGTATATGGTTAAGTACGATTATAGAGAGCTGTTAATAATCTGAAAATTTATTTATAATTTACATTATTAGGTATATTTTTGAAAAAGAAGGCACATCTCGATAAAAGGTGACTTATCAAAAAAAGACTAAGAGGCAAAAAAGTTTTAAAAACACTGTGTTTACCTAATGGTACCACAATAATAGTTTAATTGGAACGTACACAAACATTTGGGGGGTTTAAAGGAACAAAACCCCCCTAAAATGTTTATGAAATCATATTAAAAAAGAAGACGCATCCCGATAAGAACTGGCTTATCTAAAAAATATCAAGAGGCAAAAAAGTTTTAGAAACGTTTTGTTTAACTAATGGTACCACAATAATGAATTAATTGGAACGTACACAAAAGTTTGGGGGGGAGGGGCTTAAGGAAACAAAACCCCCATAAATTTTTTATGGGGTGGACAAATTTCACTATAATTTTGTTTTAAGATGTTCCTGCCGTAAGAATGCCCCATGTTCATTTTCAATAAAGAATCTTTAATAGTTTTCGATATATTGAAAAAAATCGATTTCTATTTTGTAATTTCAAAGGGCTGTAACTTTTTTTATGAGCACATTTGTACTAGGGTGAGTTAGGTTCAATCGAACTATTTTTGACCCCAGAATGTGTGGTATAATTTATGACCAATCTTTTCGGGACACCCTGTATAATTCCTCTATTCGGCTTAGCTCACTCTGGGTAAGCTCTTTTCAATAGCCATCAGACTAATAGTATTTATGAATGACAGTTTTATAGACTTCAAAAATGTGATTTCGATAAATTTTACTTACAATTTAAACCGTTATTAATTAAAATTCAGGGTTGTCGCAATGATATGAATTTTATTGTAAATTCGAGTCTAATATTACTCACGTAAATTTTATTTCATTTCAGTGATATTGTATTTTTCAAAAGATGTGTGCGGTTTCTGTTGTAAAAAAAACTCACGTTATTTTACAAAAGGTAAAAAATGTGATATTTGTGTCTAATTGTGAAAATTGTTGATTATTAATTTTTTTTATTTCGTATTAAATTCCAGTCAGAAACCATATACATGAACGCCACACGGTTCAAATGGTTTCAATGGGACAGAAGTAATCGCACTTTATTGTTAAACTTTCTGCTACAGACAAAGAGACCCCTTTCATTTAATTGTTACAGAATTATTTACCAAAATCGTGCACTACTACTTCTGGTAAGTGAAAAATTATTAACATAAAATCGAACAAAATACTTTTGACCCACAGAGAAGTATTTTTTATCTAAAAGCTTCTGAAAACTTATATAATGTTTATTTTAATAAGTTACAGGAGTGAAAAAAAAAAGAGAAAAACTAGTGTCATTTTTAATTTCAAATATCTCATTTAAAAGAAACTTTTTGTTTATTCTAGGGACTTTCGACCCTCGGTAATAATGTAATCTTTCATTCTGCGTTTAAATTTTTCAATAATACTTGTTAGTTTTCTCTGGATTCGAAAAAAAAATGAATGCATTTAAAACACATTGGCGCGAAAGTTTGTACCTGCGCCGTTAATAAATTATTGTTTAAACGTACACGTAAATTACACTGGTAAATATACACTGCTTCCGAAAATTTCTTCACTCTCTAGGTAATTTGGGTCTGCTGAACCCAAAAATGCCATCAGAATTGCTCCATTAGCTTGTTTTCACAAAGTATGATGAGAGATCACATTGCAATTGAAAGCAGCGCTACTACATACAGTGAACAGATTCTAAAGGTGCCGGAGGGGGATGGCGTCTATGCGCAGTTATTAACCCATTAGCTCCCACGGATAGCATATCGTATCAAACTCCCTCTCATTATTATTGAGGCTTCAGTAGATTTGTTTTAGCGGGAATTCGAATATTTTCAGTTTCAAGGTTAGCAGACATGACAGACTTTCATTCTATCTAATTTGTAAGACGATTGCTGGAAGTTTTATTGATGTGCAATGTTTTTTCCTGAACAGTTTTTATTTTCAGTCGAAATTATGGATGTTCGACGGGCGCAAGTATATTTTCGCGGTTGTATTGCATATTTTAATAAAAGTTTGATATAAACGCTAATGTAAATAGATCAGATATTTGTTTTGAAATTTGTTGTGAAACAAATACAGTGGAACCTCGATTACCCGTCTCTCCATTAACCGTCACCTCTGTTAACCGTCACCTCTGTTAACCGTCACCTCTGTTAACCGTCACCTCTGTTAACCGTCAGAGCACATACATGCGTTGTATTGACTACATAAGCAAAAAATTGTGAAACAAATACATGTAAGACTTTTAGCCACATTGAATTTTATTATATGGATGGCACATTGCAATTATTCATTATTCATGGGCTAATTAATGGGCATTATATTTCTTTATTATACTGTTTACTGCCAAACAAAAAAACAGAAATTTACAACAATATTTTTTATTTGTTAAGATCAGAAATTTTTAAAGATCTCAAAATTGAGTTTATTGCTGGTAAAATTTTTGAAGATTTTGAAAAGGAATGCAATTATTGAAATGTGTCCGAACACTGAAATACATGGTTGTGAATTTCACCTACACTAAGCTTGGTATAGAAATGTCTTGGTCTCTTGATTTAATATCAGAATATAAAAATGATTCTGAAAGAAGCAAGTGGCTCAAACATACTTTTGGCCTTACATACAAAACCAGAAGACGTATCAGACTGTTTTGTGTTTGATTTAATGTCATGCAAACCAGGAAAGGGAGCGTTCAAGTATTACGTAACGCACCTTGGGGGGAGGGGAGATCTTGCATAACGTTACGGCGCGTTACATGGGGGGGGGTCAAAAATCTTCAAAAACTGCGTTACGTAATACATGAAACGCCCCGAATGCTGATTATTTAGTTTAAACTTATATAGACGAAAATGCCATATTCTCCCCATATTTGTGGACAGAGGCAAATTCTTCTGTTACTCGTATTACGAATGCTTGCGAATCTTTTCATTCGCATTTTAATTTATCGTTTTGTAATACGCATCCATCCATATATATTTTCTTTGAAAAAATTAAAGAATTTCAGGTAGATACGTATGTTAAAATTTAAAGTTTGCATATTGCAAAACCTATCAAAGATAAACAAGTTAAACTGAAATTCAAAAATGTAGTAAATTTATTAAGATATCAGTCTAATCAAATGACTAGAATTGAATTTGTAAAGTGTCTGCCTTATTATAGTAAATATTAAATAATAATTTATACGTCTTGCATATTATCTATATTATAAACTATTATTATAATGTAAGGAAATTAATGGCTTGTATTCTGATTTCGGATGCTTTCATAATAGACATTCTTAAATTAAACCTATATTTTTATTTTATTACCTGAGTGAGTTGGTGAGGAAAATACCTACCGGATTAATAGGAACCTTTAAATTTGGTGAGGAAAATACCTGTCGGATTATATGTTTTTACTGGTTGGTGAGGAATTTACCTCCGCCCCTTTCATCCGGTGTAAATGACCCCACCAACGCAGTTGTCTCTGTTCTATAAACTCCAATGTGTACTGTAATTTTGGCTCGTTCCTTATATCCGTGTTCCTTATTCTATCCATTTGGGTAACACCTTTAACTCTTCTTAACAACTTCATCTACATACCCTTTTATTGCTCTTATACTATTGAAGTTGCGATTGAATTATACCTACGATACCTTTTTTTTGTAATACCATAACCTTACATGAATTTTTTGCACATTATATTGCACAAAAATATGCACGTAGGTATAGATTTTTAAATTAGAATAATTGATTACTAATTATTATGTTTTTATTATTTTAGGTATTTCGTATGCTACATTTATATACGGCGTTCTACAACGGCTTACAACCTACGTAATATTTAAACATTCTGCTGTTTGTAAAAATAAAAATCACTCTACTTTTTAACGCAGAAGTTAGCTATGCCAAATTGATAACAAAGGAACAAATTAAAATTTTTGGCAATCAACCTATTAGTTTTTTTGTCATTACTCTTTATTTTTCACTAAATCCCTAAAGAATTGTAAAATTCTTACAAAATAAAATATTTTGGTCTCACCAGGGTCAGAAATTTTTCGTTTATTATAAATTAATAAATGAAAATAGTTTCTGTCCTTGTGGGATCGGTACTCACCGGAGGGACCGCAGACGTTCGGAAAAAATTAGCGTCTCTTTGCAAAGACAATGACGTCGACTTTGCAAAGTATCAAGACACTTACTCAACACACACACTACACATGACACTAGGTACCTAACTGCAAAATTTACCGTACCTACCATGCATATGACCATTAGTTGTCGAGGCATTAGCTAAATAATAATAAAAAAATTTTGGTAAACGTACACACGAAAAGTATTTTGATTGGAAAAAATAATTTCGCTGTAAAACGAAACCAAGCGACGTCTTATATTTCAGTTCGTTCAGAGAGTGCCAAAGAATAAAAAATATCAAAGAAAAATATTAGAAACATCAATCCACACGTAAATAATAAGACGATAGAACGAATTCAGAATTATATCTAGTTAGGGACAAACATTAGTGAAACAAAGGATTACACCAACGAAATCAGAATTAGAGTAGAAAAGGCTAGAAGTGCATTCACTATTATGAAACAAATATTATGTAGTAGAGACCTCAGCCTAAATCTTAGAGAGCGAATACTAAAATGTTATGCATTTTCTGTTCATTTGTATGGTGTGGAGACACGGACTCTTAATAAACAATGTCTCAATAGATTGGAAGCATTTGAAATGTGGACATATCGAAGAATGCTGAGAATCTCCTGGACAGACAGAATAACCAATGAGGAAGTACATACTAAAATTTTTTATTTTTTGGTGATCTTTGTACAGGTAATGGATTCATTTTTTTAAGAACGAAATGGTATATTACTGAGATATTTAAAATTAAAAATCATTTTTAAATTATATGTTTAATTTGTGGCAAAAAAATCATAACGCATATTTTTCATTTCTTTATTAAATTCTCAAGAACTATCTCTAATACAATAACATTAAACCAGAAAAATAAGAGAAAGTACCACTAATAAAAGTTTATGGTAGGAGAGCAAAGTATGCTAAATTTGCAGTCACTCGAGCGTTATGGGGACCTATTGGGTTTGTATTTATTAGGTCCTAAAACCAAAAAAGTTAAATAAAATTGTCCATTTTAGTGGAGACTTCCCATTTTTCAATTTAATTTTATATTTCCAATAATATTTTTGCCGATTATAGCGCCATCTATCCATAATTCGAAAAAATATCTCGAATAAAAGTTGCTTATTTTTACGTAAATAATTTAAATCTGCAATAAAAAGTTTTGGGTCCCATTTAAGATTTTAAAGTAACCACCTCCGTGTGGGGTCGTGGTCGTGTCTGGTACCGTTCGATAGATTTTTCAAAAAAATTTTGAAAGTGTATTTTGCAGTTTTTCCATCTGATGTTTAGTACCATTCGATAGATTTTTGAAAAATATTGAAGACGTATTTTTTAGTTTTTCGATCTGACGTTCATTTCGAAAAATATTCGCTTTTTTTGTGAAATTTTTGACTCACCCATTTCCTTACGCCTTGCTTAAATTGCCACATTTTTGAAATATACACTCTTTTGCATGTACTTAACTTACCTTATCTTAATCTGACAATTTCGAATATTTTTAAGGACAGATTTTTTATTCGGGCTCCCTTAACGAACTTCCCTGTGTTAAGAGTCAATATATGGTTGAGGTACATCTGCAGGGTACCAGGTTTCTCCCATATGATAATCTGACGCGCTCGAGTAACTGCAAATATCTCCGCTCGGGCTCCCCTACCATTAAGTAAGCGCAAAGCTACAAAACAGGTAAGTATAGAGTTATGATAAATGATAGGATACAGTGAGGTATGATAGTATAATAGACTTATAGCCTAGTCCAGGGTAATAAGGTTATTCTATGGATGCTATACAATGTGCAACTTCTCTCACTATTTACATACATTCAAAACGAACAATTTCTCACACAGTGAGAAAAGTCGGTCATTATTCTCTCACTACTTACATACATCATTCAAAACGAACAATTTCTCACACAGTGAGAAAAGTCGGCCATATTTTTTCTCACGGGTTCTCCTATGGTTTTCCATATATGATCGCCGTTTCCATGGTAAGAAGCACAATACAAACACAATTAATGTTGTAAAACAAAATGTGTTGAAGCAAACCTTACCAGGAATTACCTATCAAAACTGTTCAAAAATAACTGTTAATTAGAATTTTAAATAAATAACGTATATAAACTTTAAGAATATTAAATACCAACATGTATAAATGTATTATTTTATTTCAATTTATGCATATAATATACCTAAAAGCACTTAAATTATTTAATTTTGAAGTTTGAACTCTTGACAAAACCGCATCCATAGAAAAAGTACAGCGTACAACACATGAGAAAATGACATATTTTCCCCTCGCTTGATTTGCGGCACTCGCCTCGTGCCTCGGCTCTTGCCAACAAACTTCTACGCTCGTGAGAAATATGTCTTTTTTCTCACTTGTTGTACAATATACTATTTTTCCATGACACTTCAACAGCCAGGGCACTGAAGCGTTTTTTCGACAGGTATTACCTATAAGAACAAATTGTAACTACATATTTCCTGCGTAGAATCTGGCGGCCATTTTTATTTATCAAGTCAAAAACGGCCTTTTCACTTTTTTATCAAATCAATCGAAAACAGTGAAACTATGGTTTTTTTAGTACAACCAACTTCGAGAGCATGGAAAAAGCTTTAAAATGGCGTATTACAAAGTTTGATATACTCATTTATTGTTAATATAATTGCGAAAAAGGATCGAAATTGCAAAAAAAATAAATTTCGCAATAACTGTTGTGAAAATGAGTGTACAGCTTTGAAATTTTTGTCAAATGAGGGTTATTTGGTGCTGCATGTGTGACAAATATTTCAAAGCGATTCATTCAATTGTTTAAATTTTATTCAAATTGTTTATCTCAGAGAGCCTTTTTGTTGCAACAACATAAGTCAGATAAAAAAAGAGGTTAAAACCATTCTACAGGTGTCAAATGAAAAAGAATGAGCTAGATTTTCAAACTGGTTTAAAAAATTGAATGAAAAATGCATTTATTAGTCATAAATAATTATGCAAAAGTATCGTCAATTTTTCCATATAAACTTTTTATTTTTTATATAATAAATTATATATATTTATTACATTTATATATCAATTATTATATACATAACATTACTTGATATTTGTGCACCTAAAACACGGTTAAAAATAGATTTTTTTGAAAAAAGTTATTTAAAAAGTTTATAAGGAAAGATTGACGATATTTTTGCATAATTATTTATTACTAATAAATGCATTTTTTATTCACTTTTTTTAAACCAATTTGAAAATCTAGCTCATGCTCTTTTATTTGACACATGTAACACATGTAGAATGTTTCTAACATCATTTTTCTCTGACTTATGTTATTGCAACAAAAAGGCCCTCTGGGATAAACAATTTGAATAAAATTTAAACAATTGAATGAATCGGTCTGAAATTTTTCTCACATATTTGTGCATAAAAGCACCAAAGAACTCTCATTTGACAAAAAGTTACACTAATTTCTACAATAGTTATTGTGAAATTAATTTTTTTTGCAATTTACCTTTTTTTGCCATTATAATAACAATAAATGAGTATATCAAACTTTGTAATACGCCATTTTAAAGCTTTTTCCATGTTGTCAAAGATGTTTGTGCTGAAAAAACATAATTTAACTATTTTGCATTGATTTGAAAAAAAAAGGGAAAAGGTCGTTTTTGACACTTAGGGCCGGTGTTTCCAACCTCACTTAAGCCAAAGCTTACTTTAAGCCTTTGCTTAAGCTTAGATGCCTGTATTTCCACTTCAATTTGAGGCTTAAGCCTCGACTTAAACCAAATAATTTTAAGCTCGCGCAGGAGTCGGTTTAAGCGTTTGTTTAAAATTTGTTTTCTGTTTTTTGAGGTTATTTCTATAGATTATTAATTATAGAGTTGTTTTGAAAACCAACTTTTAAGTAATAACGTTATTATTGGATTAGTAAATAATAATCTATTAATTTATTAATCGTAATAACGATTATTAAAATTCTTACTACTTTTGGAAGGTGTAGGCACATGAAAATTGTTTATTTCTACAATGCTTGGTAGGTATATTTATTTTACAAAAATAAACTTACATTCCAATTTGACATTTTAAGGAATATATCCAATAAACAAAATTACAAAGACGGATCTATTGCTTATGCAAAATAACAATAAAAATATAACCAGAGAAAATATAGACAATAAACAAAAACACATGTACCATGTTTACACAAAATTAGGTGAAGTAAAAATAACATTGATACAGATGACAAGATAAAATTAAATGTCAACAGTAGTGGTTTTTACCTCAGAACAGTTAGCTCTGGCACTTTGACGTATTCAGAGGTACCAAACCAATTAACTTTACAGCTGAGCATCAGTTTAGTTAAGAGAATGATGGAAATACGGCACTTACAGTTGAGTCCGCGAGTCTTTACCCGTCCGTCATCATTTAAAGCATACGAAATAAATCGGAAATCTATTTCACGCAACAACAACTGACAGAAAGTGGCTACTGTTCCGATTACGGGTTTTATTATAAAATTTGACGTTATCAAATATATAGAATGCCAAATGTAAATTTTGCTTCAAAATTTTTGTGCAAAATTACAACTACATTTGAAGTAGCTTAATAAATTCTTTTATTATTATTGATTAATAAATAAATAAACAATTTATAAAAAAATTCAATAACATATTTTATTTTTGTTATTTTATTCACTTTGACGGAAATTTAAACACAATCATTTCTCTACTGTGTGAATGACGTTAGCTTTGTATGTTTTAAATATTAATTGCCAAAATATAATTATTTACCTTAAAATTTCAAAGCCCAATATAAAATTAGTTGTGAAAACAACTGTTTGTGTAATATAAAGAAACTTCAAAACACAAAAATTCGACAAAAACCGCAAAAAATTCAACTGACTGACAGCCACAAAAGTAAACAAAGCAGAAACGTCAAACAAATTGTGCTTAAAATATGAAAACATACCGAATCGTCTTTTTTTGTACCTATCTCTTTTCACTGTACTGAGTCTAGACGGTTCATAAAAATAACATGTATTTTTACTTAATAACAAACGGCACCTGGTTTGTCATGAGTTTCATGCGTGGAAGAGAATGATGCTAGATAAAAAGTATGTGTTTTATCTCGCCAAGTATTAATGACGCACGGGTAAAGACTCGCGGACTCAACTGTAGCTTAAGCTTCTCCTTAACTTTTGACACAGGCTTAGCTAAGCAAAAGCTTAAGTAGCTATTGAAATACCGGCCCTTAATTGTTTATAACTAAGAATGGCCACCAAATACTACACGCAGGAAATAGTTACAATTTGTTCTTGTAGGTATTGCCTGTCGAACAAAATCTTCAGTACCCTGGCTGTTGAAGTGTCACGAACAGGGTATATTTTTGCCTTTTTACACTGGCATAGCCGGAAAGTGGACTATGTTTATGCATAAGGTATAATTTTGATTAAAATGTATTGTTGTATTAGTTAGGGCCGCGAATTATTTATTTTATCATGTGTCGAAAAAGTC
Source organism: Diabrotica virgifera virgifera (assembly GCF_917563875.1). Taxonomy (NCBI): domain Eukaryota; kingdom Metazoa; phylum Arthropoda; class Insecta; order Coleoptera; family Chrysomelidae; genus Diabrotica; species Diabrotica virgifera. The sequence continues at coordinate 33,653,537 of NC_065446.1, forward strand.
TATTGCATACCGACAAGCTGAAACTTAGATTTTTGAAGATATTCTTTTTTAGCGGCGATTCGATTGAGGGTAAAATTGTACATAAATCTGCGCGCCTGCGCACACAGACAGCATGTAGTTCATTGCTAATCTTTCAAGATAGGTATGTATGTATCTGTAACCGTGCAAATAAGTCATTAAAAGAATATATTAGTGTTTTTAGTAAATGTATTATTTATTATAATTCTTGTGTTCTTGGATTTGTGTTTCTCTGTAGTAAAATAATAAAATATTATGTAGGCATAAAATTTTTACACTATTTGTCGCCGTGTTGTGTAATTATATCCGAAACTTACACGTCAATTACAAGGACCTCGCTGGAGTAGTTGGTAGGGCGTTAGCTCCGAGATTGGAAGGACGCGGGTTCGAATCCTGGGCGATTCATATTTTTTTTTAATTTTGGTTGTTTTAATAAAAATTTTTTGAAAGTGGTAGATAAGAAAGTTAGTTTAATTTTTAAATAAAATACAAATAACCTGTTAAGTATATTTACTTCGTTTAAATTACCTATATAATAGAAGAATATCTTATTACGTGCGTACAAAGTACACACATTCTTTTTTTTATTTAAATTAACGTGTCTCAGCAACGCAGGTCATTGACACGGTTACAAAAGTAAGGTTACAGTATGTTTAAATTACAAGAGTTAAGAAAATAAAGAATTTAAATTAAGAAATTACAATATCAGCAAAATGATAAAAAACAACATTTATATGGCGTAATATAATCGAGAGTCTGTGAGAAACATTATCACATTATTAAAGTTACTATTATCACTAACAGTGGCGGTTTGGTCTTCATGCAGTTTATGTTGTCTTCGGGTGTTCGTGTATAGCTGGCGGTAGTATGTGTTTGACGGTGACACGAGTGTTGAAGGTATGACACCAAGGAGAATTTCCCTGGCTCATCAGGTAACCATGTGTAAGACGGCAATGTCCATATGTCCAATTCTTAGTCTTCTCATCCCAACTTTGTCCCTTCTACAAAGTGCTGGTATTTTTAAGGCATGTATTCTGGGTCGAATATTATGGAGTTTGAGTTTGTTCTATTGCAGAGGTTTTGCCAGACTCTCAAGCACATTTGGTTTACTGTATGTTGCAAATCTACACCAAGTTGTATATTCTCCATTGGAATGTCAGAAGGGGATGCCTCTTTGGCCGCTTGATCGGCGTTTTCGTTTCCTGTAATACCCACGTGCGATGGAGTCCAAATAATGCTAACCGATACGTGAAACTTAGATTAATTGATAAATTATGATAAAATAAATATGTTTACAAGCAACGAGAAACCTAAAATATTTAAAAATCTGAAAGATTTTTTAAGTCAGAAACAAATTTTGATCTTCACCTGTACCTTATCTTTCTATAATTTTTAAGAAAAAAGGGCGATAAATAAATCGACGTGGGGAATCTACGATATGCATTCCACAGCACGTCAATTTATCTAGGTAAAGATCAAATTAATTTTGATTCCTAGTACTCGATTCGTGAGTAAGAACGAAGGTAAATAAAGACTGTTAAGGTTTAATTTCGTTTCAGAAATAGCTATTTGTAAAACGAGGGAGGAAAGTGCTACTTTTCCTCCAGAGAATGAAGTTTACTGCCCGACGCGTAGCGGAGGGCAGTAATCATTCAAGGGAGGAAAAGGCGCTTTACTCCCATGTTATACATACGGTTTTTCCACCTTCCTCAAATAACAAGTCATTTTTTCATTTTTACTTAATTTATTTATGTAACTAACAAACAAAATTTATTAGAACTAAAACTAACAAGTAGGTACAATATAACTGTCAACTATCAAATATAAGTCAAATTATTAATGTAAACATTGTTAGATCAAAATAACCATTTACTGTTTTTTACCATTATGCAAAATACAGGGTGTTTTATAAATAGACGTTAAAATGTATAGATGCTTACGTAATAGAAAATAGATATTGTATAGGGCGTCAATAAGTTATATTTCATGAATGAAATACCATGAAGTCACTTTTACTAAAGTACAACTTTGCTCCCTAAAATCAGGTCCGGAAAAGTATACTTTCGGTAGAGGTAGGTGGAAATAGCTATTTGTATAACAAGGGAGGAAAGTGCTACTTTTCCTTCCGAGAATGAAGTTTACTGCCCGACGCGTAGCGGAGGGCAGTAATCATTCAAGGGAGGAAAAGGCACTTTACTCCCATGTTATACATATGGTTTTTCCACTTTCCTCAAATAACAAGTAATTTTTTCATTTTTACTTAATTTATTTATGTAACTAACCAACAAAATTTATTAGAACTAAAACTAACAAGTACGTACAATACAACTGTCAGCTGTCAAATATAAGTCAAATTAATAATATAAACATTGTTAAATCAAAATAACAATTTACTGTTTTTTACCATTCTGCAAAATACAGAGTGTTTTATAAATAAACGTTCAAATGTATAGAAACTTACGTAATAGAAAATAGATATTGTACAGGGCGTCAATAAGTTAGATTTCATGAATGAAATACTATGACGTCACTTTTACTTTTCCTCCCTAGGGAGGAAAGTACAACTTTGCTCCCTACAATCAGGTCCGGAAAAGTATACTTTCGGTAGAGGTAGGTGGAAAAATTGTTTTTGTATTTTACGCTTAAAATAAGCTTTTTACGAAAAAAAAAAACAATAATAACTTTTATCTTATAATAACCGAAATAATAAAAAAAGTCATTTTGAAGCAAATGAAGCAGTTTTTTAATAGTTATTCATGATATAAGTCTTAAAAGTACAATTTTAAGGCACGCATGTGAAAGTTTGCAGAATGATCGAAGCGAATTCTGCAATTCACATGAGTGCCTTAAAAATGTACTTTTTAACACGTATATCATACAATATTTTTTCTACAAAGGTTATAAATTTATAAAATACAATATTTTTGTTAATTGCTGAAACCATAAAACCTATGACCCGTAAAAGGTAGAACTGGTTGTCTACACTCGAGGGGAATGTCTAAAAATTCATAGCGAAAATATTGTACCGTTACATAAACTTGTTTTCCAATACCTCTACCGAAAGTATACTTTTCCGGACTTGATTGTAGGGAGCAAAGTTGTACTTTTCCTCCCTAGGTGACGTCATGGTATTTCATTTATGAAATATAACTTATTGACGCCCTGTACAATATCTATTTTCTATTACGTAAGTATCTATGCATTTTAACGTTTATTTATAAAACACCCTGTATTTTGCAGAATGGTAAAAAACAGTAAATTGTTATTTTGATTTAATAATGTTTACATTAATAATTTGACTTATATTTGACAGTTGACAGTTATATTGTACCTACTTGTTAGTTTTAGTTCTAATAAATTTTGTTGGTTAGTTACATAAATAAATTAAGTAAAAATGAAAAAATGACTTGTTATTTGGGGAAGGTGGAAAAACCATATGTATAAAATGGGAGTAAAGTGCCTTTTCCTCCGTTGAATGATTACTTCATTCTCGGAAGGAAAAGTAGCACTTTCCTCCCTTGTTATACAAATACATAGCTATTTATCTACTCTATGTCATATTATGTGTACGTTTTTAGTTTGTGAAAACTGTCATTATAGATAGCAGTGCGTGAAGTGTTTAAAGTGTGCGTGAAGTAAGAGTGTATTTTAAATGGGACTTACTTTTTCGCACTGTTTTTAACACACTTTCATATAATCAAATATCCTTTCGCGTTGTCATGGTGTTGACACAATTATCAATAAATTACGACAAAAGTTTTGAGAGTTTTGTGGTTTGAAAGAAGTTAGAATTTTTAAATGTCAAAGTTCTAAAAATTGTAGAATAGAAATGAATTCCAGTAACGAAGAGATACAGTTTTTTTATTTGTTTATGGTAGAGTAGATAAAATATTGTATGAAATTGTGCGTGAAGTACTTTTTGCGAACTTACGCCATATATAGCACTCGCGCCGCTGTCGCTCGTGCTCTAAATATTGCGTGCGTTCGCAAAAAGCATACTTCACGAACTGTTTCATAAATAACTATTTTCTACAAACGTTAAAAATGCAATAATACAGTTTAAATTAAATTTTAAAAAACCTTTTAAACCACCTTTTTCAAATTGCGCAAGTTGTACTATTAATATTAATGTTAATAAATGAAATATAAATATTTTGACGTTTCACAATTTGACAGTTCACTTTTAACTGTAGTGCCTTAAAAATTTTAAAGCACTAGTGCCTTAAAGTAGCATTTTTAACACTCCTATGGAGTGCTAAAAATTGCATTTTTAACACGGTTTTAGAAAAAATTTATTTAAAAATTGTTATAAATAAATAGGTAGCCATTGAAAAATTTCAGTAAACTCTTAAAAATACCATATTGGCATCATAATCAAATTTATTAATTAAAACAAATTTCAGGTTGTGGGTATGAAATTAACCTTTTTCAACAAAAGCCACCTCCTAAATTTTTTAATAAATAATAGAATTATTTTGCATTTTATGTGGTATGTTCGTTATAACTTTTAGCTTATTGAAAAAAAAAAAGAATGGTGGTATTTGAACTTGTCTAATTCATGTGAATATTATTTTCTAATAAACCATATATAGCCCTTTTATTTTGGTCGCATAGTCCAAGTAATGAAGCTTAAAATAGGACAAAATCTCGCAATTTTTACAGAATGGATTGATTTGCTTGAATATTTGAGAATAAGTAGTGGATAGTAGATACTCCGAGGATCAAAATCTATATTATGCCGAAAGGCGTTTTTACCATGGGGGTGGTTGCCACCCCATCTCGGGGGTGGACATTTTTTGTTATATTTTAATCACAAAAGTTGGTAAAAACGTTTATTCTAAGTAAAAAACGTTCTATACATTTTTTTGATAAAATTAATATTTTTCGATTTATTCGCTATCGAAAGTGTTAGTTTTATATCGAAAAAATCAATGTTTTAATAAGTTTTCTGCTAATAACTCCAAAAGTTTTTGTTTTATTAAAACAACATTAATTAACAAAAATGTACCTTTTTAAAAAATAAACAAGACCGTTTTTTTTAATTTCTTTTAGACCAATAGTAATCGAGCTATACTTTATTATATGTTGGCTCTTCTTCGTCAAATGCTAAATATTGTAGTTTCAAAGTCAAAAGACGGGAAAACTATGCATTTTTCGAGGACAACTTATTAAAACTAATTTAGAGTACTTAAAAATATCAATCTCCAGAAATTAAAAAAGTCTCTAGCTCAAAAATTAACTGACTTATAATGAAAAAAATGTCAGTCCCCATTTTTTTTAGCGAAAAAGTGATCGCAAGTAACCCCCTAATCACCACCCTAATTAAAATTAGTCATTAACCTTATTTGGTCTGTTTTATTCATGTATTATTAATAGGTTCTAGAAGTTTGACCCGCCTAGAATGATTAGTTTTAAAAAAATGGAGTTAAAAGCGAATAATGAATTTTTGTAGTTTGGAAAAAATGGCTTTTCCTTCAGAATAGCAAGCATGATTAGCATCAGAGATACGAAAAAATGTTTAAATATGAAATTGTAGCTTATTTATTTCCCAAGAACCTGGATTGAAAAAATTTATTTTACGGCAAAAATTAAGTGAGCTATTCACAATTAAAACTTGTAATAACATGCACATGCATGTAACTTGTAATAACATCGATATGAGAAAACCATATGATTTTTAACCAAGAAAACAAGTTTCTTGGTTAAAAAACATTCGTGAATGGACTCAGATATCAAATTCAGGACAAATATTCCATATCGAAGAAGATCGAGAAGCCTTCGCAATGATGATCGCCAACGTCGGATAATTCTGATATGGCCCGTGAAGAAGAAGAAGAATAACATGCAAAAACCACCTTTACAAACCCTCACCTCTTTTTGCGACTGAGGATTTTAAAAAGATTTAATATTAATAGGCTTATAGATCTTGTAAAAACCTACAAAATTATTTTTTACCAAACTTTCTAAGATATAATGTAAAAAAGTTACGATTAAAAAATCAATATATTTTTTTGAAAGAAAAAAAGAAGAAATCCAATTGGAAGCATAATAATGTAAGTTGGCGGTGTTTTTAGTCATTGGCCTTTTTCATTCTTATTTATTTATGTATTATTAATAGATTCTAAAAGATTGACTGGCTTAGAATGATTAGTTTTTAAAAAACTGTAGTTAAAAGCGAATAACGAATTTTTGTAGTTTGGTAAAAAATGCAATGCAAATGCAATCAGAGATACGAAAAAATGTTTCAATATAAAATTGTAGGCTATGTAATTCCCAAGAACTTGGTTTAAAAAAAAATTTCTACGGCAAAAATTGTGTGAATCGTAAATGAGTATATCGAAAAACATTGATTTTTTCCATACAAAACTAACACTTTCGATAGCGAATAAATCGAAAAATATCAAGTTTATCAAAAAAATGTATAAAGCATGTTTTGCTTAGAAACAATGTTTTTATCAACTTTTGCGGTCAAAATATAATAAAAAATTTTGACCACGAGATGGGGTAGCAACCACCCCCATGGCAAAAGCGCCTTTCGGCGTCATATAGATTTTGATCCTTGGACTATCCACTACTTATTGTCAAATTTTCAAACAAATTAATCCATTCTGTAAAAATTGCGAGGTAAAAAGCTTCGGTTCCTGGCCTAGTAGTTAATAACTCGTACATCCATTTCTATTAGAAAATTACTCCGAGCTCTTATTATCATAAATTGGTGAGGTAGCTTTATCCGCTTCTTTGACACTTCTAGCAGAACTTTGATCAGCGTCAGTTGTTTCTTCTTCAATATTTTCTTCCTGTACAATATCGCATTCTATTCTTTCTTCGTCGCTATTAGCTTCTTCATCTTCGTGCTCCAAATCTTCCTGTTCTTTAGTAGTATCGCTCGTAGCAATTGAAGGAGTTTCTTCTTGATTAACAACAGCTGCTTTAGCCTTCTTCTTTTTAAACTTCTTCTTTACTTCGTGAATAACTTCTTTGGGAACGTTATATCCTGCTGGGAAGAAGTGCTTACAGTCGATCTCCCCCTTCTCAGCATCGGAGCTCATGTAAGTAGGTCCTAGTTCTGTGAAGGCCAGAAGGCACTCTTCGTTGGTTTTGGCTAGCTGAATAACTATTTTTTCTTCACTGAAACTGATTTGTATACTTTGAGATTCTAAAAGATTGGTTTGTATGGGAGTGACATTAGAACGAAAAGATGCATTGTTTCGAAAAAATTCAAACAAGCTTATATTTTTCTAAAACTTTTTTTATATACATGTTAAAGTAAAAAGTTCTACTCACAGATTTGGCCGCTAATTGTTTATTAATTGTTTAAACAATAACAATTATTTTGAATAAATAATTTTAAAACTATCGTTAAATTCATCATTTTACTTTGATCAAATATGTTTCTATTTTGTTTTTGATTATGTTGAATCCGAATTTGGCATTGCAATTCGAAAATTCTTATACAAAAGCTCTTATACTATACAGTGTGTCTGCGTAGCTAGGAACCACATGGAAAACTATTTTATTATCAGTTTTACGAAAAAAATTATTCCTAATAAAATGCTCTGGATAGTAAAAAATTTAAAACTCAACCATCAGATATCAAATTTTATCAATTTTATACGAGTTATGTCAAAAATATGAATTTCGTTAAAGAGTAAAGTACCTTTATATTCCAGAATATCAAAAAATGCTATTATGAAAAGTTTTTGAAATTAGAAACTATGTCTAAATATACAATTACATCACTCTAATCGAAAAAAAAAATTTTAATTTTTTCTCAAATCGGATAATCATCATCATTTTATTACAATTATTATGATAACTATTTTATTATCACTTTTACGAAAAAAAGTTATTCTTCATAAAATGCTCTCCCTGGTCTAAAATCTAAGATAAAACCATCAGATATCAAACTTTTTAAATTTTATACGAGGTATGTAAAAAATATGAATTTTTCCTTAAGTGCCTTTATTATTCACAATATTTTAATTAGAAATATGTAATTGAACACTAAAACAAATTTTTTAATTCCAAACAACTTTTCTTGATAACAATTTTCAATATATTGTGAAATGTAAAGGTACTTTACTCTTGAGTGAAATTAAGCTTTTTGGCATACCTTGTATAACATTAATTAAATTTGATATTTGATGATTGCATCTTAGATTACATACGATGCAGAGTATTTTATAAAGAAAATTTTTTTTTCGTAAAACTGATAATAAAAAAGTTATCAATAGGTTCCAAGTTACGCAGACATACTGTATAAGAGCTAAACATTTTTTTCTGAACATTTGTTATTGTTGAATCTTATTATTAAATGTATTTTAGGTAAGTTTTACAGAAAAAAGTTTTGAGCACTTTGTATAAACATTTTTTAGCTGGTAATTTTCGGTTTTTGTATTACATTTTTGTTATCTTTCTTAATTTTCTTAGAAAGAAATAGTTTATTTTATTTATAAAGTAAAATAATTTACTGCATTTTAAAGTTTACATCCTAAACTTTAAAAAAGCACTTATAAAACTGTAATAGATTTATTCAAACTTGAGTAATACCGTCTTAAATTGGTGGTAATTCTACAAAAATAGGAAGATTTCAAAAATTATATTTTTGAGACGTCATATCATTTGAATGAAATTTTTGAGATTTTTTTTGAATGAAATATCATTTAGTAAGATGCTTGAAAGGTAAGTTGTGCAAAATTGAGATTTTTATAAGAAAAATTGTATTATTTACGTACACATTTTTAAATCATTTTTAAACAAAATTCATCAATTTCAATCAGGCTCAATTTCAGCCCACACCGTACTTATGCCCATACATTTTATTTCTTTCTATTATAACCATAAGATAGCTTAATTATTCTTCTTTTATGTTTAATTTCTAAAATTTTATTTGATCCATTAGTTAAAGAATTACATTAAAATAACTCAACCGTGCACTTCGCCATACGTTAGTTTACAGTGCGCCAATGTTTGTGAGAAGGGTGACTTTAGCGTTATAAATAAAAAATTATAGAAGATACATTTTAATTAATTTAATTTTAGAAAATTCTTTATTTAAGGTTTTTTTTTGTAAAATTTTCTGAATTTTTCAATGGTCAAGTCAGTTTTTTTCTAAAATTTATATTTTCGGAGTTATTTAAAAAAAAACTCTAATTTCGTAGTTCATTTGTTTAATAAGAAATGAAGCACCCACTTCTCGAGTAGAACTGTTTGATATGTTGTTTATTAAACATTTCTTAATGAAATTACAAAAAGTTCTATCTTGTTTGATTTTTTCCGAAGTGAAAATCTATACGCACTCCCCTAGTGTGGAAACAAAATAATCAAAAATATAAAATGTATGAAGTTTATACTGTTGTTTAATATTGGAGGTTCTATAGTGGAGGAGGTAAAAGTTCTAGTGCATTTGACTGTTTTTCGTGGGAATAAAACCCAACTTTACTTTAAAATTAAAATTATTTGACGTTTCGATTTCCATGAAAATCGTTATCAAAATACAAAACATTATTAAATAACACATTTTATTTTTCTTTAGTTTAAGTTTTTCTGACTCATTTATATTGACTATATTTATCAGTTGCGATCCTGTTTCTGGAACGACTTTACTGGAAACTAATTATTTTGATTACATGAAATCAACTTTAACTTACGAATTTCCGTCAGAAAAATCATAGCGTGTGATTTGTTTTTTAAAAAGTCAACATGCAATGATTCGGTACAGTAAAATTCTCTTGTTAGTGATCTAATGGTAAATCATGAGGAAACAATCATTAAATAATGCTCATGCTACTATCTCGACATTGTAATAACTTAGTTTTACATTTACTATACTCTCAAAATTAACACCAAACTCCGATTTTATATGTTTTATATTATTTTAAAACATTGATAATGTAGCCTGTTATTGGTTCGTTATTGTTTCTCATAGCCCTCTGCAATACTTCCACAAAGTGTATTACAATAATTTTATTTATATTAAATAAATTTTATTGTCACTATAACTGTTTTAGCAGAGTGCCTTTCTCAATTAATGTATTTTTCTATGTGCCTCAACCATATACATCTATTTTTCTATTATTGAAAGCCCTTTTGTGTTCTTTTAAACGTTTGCTAAAGTTTCCGCCAATTTGACCAATGTAAGTTTTTGAACAGTTACTATGTACATGTAAGTTTTTATATACCACTGTACTTTTTCTTTTGGCTTATGTTGTTCTTAATATCTTTGATTAAGTTATTCTTTGTTCTGAAAACTGGTGTTATCCCTTTCTTTTTTTATGTATTTAGTTGATATATCATTTATATTTGGATTGATTAAAAATAAAGGCTTTATGATATCTTTATTAGAGTCTGCAGAAAAAAAATACAGATATAAATTCTTAATGACCAACTATAAAGACTATAGGCACTTAGTACAAACATATCAATTAAGAAAGGCAATCTGGCGAAACAGCTGTGGTGACAATAAATTGTAAATCATTTTTATTAATTATTCTTGTTTTTATTGGTGTTTTTTCTTGGATTGATTAAAACTGATTGTTTACAAGAGACTCTGCGCTTTTTATAATGGAAAAATAAAGCAGAACAGAGTGGTGAAATATTCGATAAGGGAATCTATAATTGCATTCACGACCTGACGTTCACCGTGATAATATCTAATCTTTAGTGAACTAGTTCCTTTTATATCCACAGAAGTGATTAAAAATATAAACTAAAAGTAAAAATGATTCAAAGACTACAGAATAGAGCGTCTACTATGCTTATACTTATTTCGAATTCAGCTTATTCTCATCACCGCACATTGTTTAGAAGCACTATCATCACAGAAGATGTCATGATATTTACTTTTAGTGATTGTGATTATATATTATAAGACTAGAAACTCCACTAAGAAACAATTAATAAAATTAAACGACAATAAATTTTTAACTCTAAAGTGCTGTTTCACATTATAAGAATCTTGAACATGCGAGGGTTTTCTCGTGCGATAGTTTTGACGCACTTGTCCTTTTCACACAATAAGAATTGAGTTGCACGAAGATATTTTGCTGTGTTGTTTGGTATATTAGCTTTATTTACACTTTGTAGCTGAGTTCGGTACATGATACGATGTCTGATATGTATCATTACGATGTATCATTACGATGTATCATTACAAATGGGTATTTCTTGTCCATACTTTTGTCCTAATGTACTGTAATGCGTATTTAATTCATTTGCAATTTCTATTTTGTCAGTTATTATTTCTTATGTTTTTAATTAAAAGTCTTAATTTGTTTTTATAATCGTTTTTGTTATTACTACGTTTAAGTTATTTGTGGGATCTTGGATTAGCTCATCTAATTAGCTCATACAATATATGTAATAAACTATTCTAAATGGGAAATAGGCCACAATTTAACTAAAAAAAGTATTTTATTAACGTTTTGACATTCGATCTGGGCGTCGAAACGTTAATAAAATAATGTTTTAGTTAAATTGTGGCTTATTTTCCATTTAGAATAGTTTATTACAAAAATGCCACAAGGAAATAGCTTCAGAACAACATTACAATCTATGTTTTTCATGTACAGAATTTACTGGTCATCCACTCGTTTTTAAATGTTGTTCCCCTCGTTTTAAATGTTGTTTTTAGATAATTTCACGCAAGACGCGACGGCCGCCCTACACCAGTCGTCCGAGTTGTTTACCCTATAAAACTAAATATAATTTCGTAGAATAAAAGGTATAGTTATATTATATGGGGCGAAATCACATTATAGAGTTGTGGTTACTTTATTGTCGAAGAAAGAGAAATAAGAGGAACCGAGCTCATTGGGTCCAACCTATGAACGCAAAAAGATACGATTTATAGATTTTTATATCCACACATATTGATGGAACACCCTCTATACTCAACGTTAATTGCAACTATGTAAAATAAAGTTTATTGTAATATACTTAGGAGTTTTATTTATTGTTGTTACCAACAACATATAAATATCTAATTTTGCGGTACTTACCAAATGTGATTTTTTCACCTAATGCGTCACCTAATTCGTCAAATTCACTGTTAAGTGCACGGTATATACCATTCCAAGCATTTCTCGTCAAGTTTCTATCATTATATATTTCTATATAATAATATAGTGTAAAGAAAAATATTATACCAAACAACACAGCAAAATATCTTCGTGCGACTCAATTCTTATTGTGTCAAAAGGACAAGTGCGTCAAAACTATCGCACGAGAAAACTCTCGCACGTTCAAAATTCTTATAATGTGAAACAGCACAAAGACTTTAGCCCTATTTTAAAAAATTAACTTACTACGTAGTTGGAGTAGTTCTTTCCTCAAAGTCCGTAACGGTTTTAGATATGAGTGCAGCCTCAGCCGGTTTGTCGCTTGAAAAAAATCCGTACATCATCACTTGGCCTGGGTACAAGTCGGATAGCTCCATAACTTCTCTACTTTTAAATGAGTCATATGCTGCGGCTACATAAAATGGTGTAGGTTCGGCATCTGGAAATTTATAAGGAGCTGTAAGGTTAGGGAATAGGTGTTTCAAGACTAGAGCTTTTGTCATTTTGTCGGGAGGGGCCCACATACCTAAAAAATATAATTAATTGCAGTATTCGTCTTCTATATTAAATTCAATTCTTACATTCAATCCTCTTCGATATCATCATGAAATACTTCACACCAAAGAGAGTGGCACCAACAGAAACAAACATCAGAATCGAAGAACTAAATTCTGAATCCACGGAAAACTTATAGTCCAAGTAATGAAGCTTAAAATAGAACAAAACCTCGCAATTTTTACCGAATTTATCGATTTTCTTGAAAATTTGAGAATAAGTAGTGGATAGTCCAAGGATCAAAATCTATATCATGCCAAAATGATCTTTTACCATGGGGGTGGTTGCCATCCCATCTCGTGGGTTGAAATTTTTATTATATTTTGACCGCAAGAGTTGGTAAAAACATTCATTATAAGCAAAAAACGTTCGATACATTTTTTTAATAAAATTAATAGTTTTAGATTTATTCGCTATCGAAAGTGTTAGTTTCATATCGAAAAAATCAATGTTTTTAATAAGTTTTCTGCTAATAACTCAAAAAGTTTTCAATTTATCAAAACAACTTTACCTAACAAAAATGTACCTTTTGATAAAATAAACAAAACCGTTTTTTTATTTTCTTTAAGACCAGTAGTAATCGAGCTATACTTTATTATATGTTGGCTCTTCTTCGTCAAATAATAAATATTGTAGATTCAAAGTCAAAGGACGGGAAAACTATGCATTTTTCGAGGATAACTTGTTGAAACTGGTTTAAAGTATTTAAAAATGTGTATCTCCAGAAATAAAAAAAATCTCTAGCTAAAAAAATTAAGTGATTTATAATGAAAAGAATGTCAGTCTTTTTTTTAGCAAAAAAGTGATCGTAAACAATCCCCTAATCACCATCCTAATTAAAATTTGTCATTGACCTGATTTAGTTGTCTTTATTTATGTATTGCTAATAGGTTCTAGAAGTTTGATCGGCTTATAATGATTAGTTTTTAAAAAAATGGAGTTAAAAGCGAATAACGAGTTTTTGTAGTTTGGTAAAAAATGCCATTTTCTTCAGAATAGAAAGATTAGCATCAGAGATACGAAGAAATATTTAAATATGAAATTGTAGCTTATTTAATTCCCAAGAACTTGGTTTGCAAAAATTTTTTTACGGCAAAAATTGAGTGAGCTATTGACAAATAAAACTTGTAATATCATGTAAAAAACCACCTTTACCAACCCTTTCAATGCCACCTTCTTTTGTGACTGAGAATTTTAAAAGGATTTAATATTAACAACCTTATAGATCTTGTAAAAACCTACAAAATTATTTTTTAACGAACTTTCTAAGATAAAAAATAAAAAAGTTACGGTTAAAAAATCAATATATTTTAAAAAAAAGGAGAAATCCAATTGGAAGCATAATAATGTTAGTTAGCGGTGTTTTTAGTCATTGGCCTTACTTATTCTTCTTTATTTATGTATTATTAATATATTCTAGAAGTTTGACTGGCTTAAAATGATTAGTTAAAAAAACTGAAGTTTAAAGCGAATAACGAATGTTTGCAATTTGGTAAAAAATGCAATTTTCTTCAGAATAGACAGATTAGCATCAGAGATACGAAAAAATGTTTAAATATGAAATTGTAGGTAATTTAATTCTCAAGAACTGGTTTGATAAAATTTGTTCTACGGCAAAAATTGAGTGAATCATAAATGAGTATACTATCAAAAAACATTTATTTTTTAGATATAAAACTAACACTTTCGATAGCGAATAAATCAAAAACTATTAATTTTATAAAAAAATGTATAGAATATTTTTTGCTTAGAATGAATGTTTTTAGTAACTTTTGCTGTCAAAATATAATAAAAATTTCCACCCCCAGATGGGGTGGCAACCACTCCCATGTTAAAAGCGCCTGTCGGTATCATATAGATCTTGATCCATGGACTATCCACTACTTGCGTAAAAATTGCGAGGTGAAAAGCTTTGGTTCCTGGACTATTATTCAGAAAAAGAATATCAGAGAAGATTGCTGAGAATGGAATATTAAAACACGATAACATCGAGGAAAGCTGGTAAAAACTATAAAGTAACATAATTAACGTAGCAACAGAGTCACTTGGAGAGAGGAAAGGAACGAATACTAACATATCAAAAAATAAAACCCCGTGGTATGAAGAGGAAGTGAAGATAAAATACGAAGAAAAGAAGAAATAATTTTTACAATGCAGAACAAAACAAACACAACAGGCATACAACCACTAAAAACGAATTAGAATCGAATCGCAAATAAATTCTTTAGTCAGGCATATAAAAATGGAACACGAGGAGAGGTTTTTAAAACATTAAAAGTCGAAGCATATTATCATGCAGGTAGCGATCCAGCGCTTTATTTCCGAAAAATATTGATTTAACGGTTTTAAATATGAATAATTCACACTGTCCGGAATATCGTATCAGACACCTCTTTTTATCAGGTTTTTCGGAGACTCCACTACTTGCTGGAAACGATACGGAACACGACTCATACAAAACACAAAAGGAAATATTATATTGAGAATGATCAGAGGCCAAAGAAAAAATATGAACGAACTAATAAAAACGAAACACATTCAGAAGGAAACTTGGGCAGTCTACTTTCGATCTCTATTTGATGAAGGTGACGATAATGAACCACTTACACCTAAACTGACAACAAACGGAGAAATAAACGTCGTAGAAGCAGAGGTTAGCACGGAAAAAACAAAAATAATGACTCAGACGAGAAGAAATATAGTCTAACAAAACATTATACATGAAGATGACATTGAAACGGTTGGAAAGTTTACATACCTGGGAGTAGAAATATATGCCGACGGATCAGAAGATGGAGAAATACGGAAGAGAATAACGCAGGCAAACAGAGCTTATTTTGCCATCTCCCATATATTTCGGTCTAAAAGTGTCCACCGAAATACAAAGATGAGAATCTATAAAACTTTAATTCGACCAATAACATGCTATGGCAGTGAAAGAAACATCCTAAAAGGAAGAAAGAAAGGTCCTGAAAGAAACATCCAAAAACAAACTCGACACATTCGAAAGGAAAGTACTGAGGAGAATACTAGAACTTGCGAGGGAAAACGGAATCTTCAGAAGTCGATACAACAACGAACTTTATCAACTTTATAAGGAAGCACCCCTGTCAGACATCATTAGAATACAAAGATTGCAATGGGCCGGACATGTGATAAGAATGGGAGAGGATAGGCTACCAAAAAGAGCACTGAATGCTAGAATGCAGGGAAAGAGACTGGTTGGAAAGCCAAGAAAGCACTGGGAAGACACAGTAAACAGCTACGCACAAGCCCTTTTAGGAGTCCGTGTATGGAGACGAGCAGCCACAGACAGGCAAGGGTAGAGGCAAAAAATAAAGGAGATCAAGGCTCAATTTGTGCTGTAGTGCCGTAGAAGAAGAAGAAGAAGCAGAGTTAAAGGAAGCATTAAAGGAATTGAAAAATAGGAAATCACCAGGAGAGAACAGAATATTGAATAAAGTCCTAGTATGGATGCCAAGATTTGACCAAACAACTATTAACACTAATCCAAAAAAATAATAGAACACGAGAGAATACTACACGAATAGGGATCAAGCATCCTAATACCCCTCTTCAAATAGGAGACAAATCGGATCAGGAGAATTACAGAGGAAATAATTTATTAAACCCAACATTAACATTATAACAACCGAAGTGATGTGATAACAAACAAACTGAATAAAATTATAACAGCAGTAGAAAAACAATACGAGTTTAGGTCGTAGGGTTTTTGGTTATAACAGCAAATCTACAAAGATCTAAATTAGATCTGAAGGGTCGGATGATGATAGAACAAGTTAAGCAGTTTAAATATCTATGCATCTATCAATCTGAATATCTATCAATCTCTCTACGAATATCTGGAAACAGAAGTGGAAGATCAAGTAAATTGAGCAAGCAGAGCCGCAGGTTGCCTAAATGAAAAAATATGGAGAAATAAAAATATTGGAAAAGAAATTAAAGGGATAATTTACAGAACAGTCATCAGACCAGTAATGACATAAGCGGCTGAAACACGACCTGATACAGAGAGGACAAAAAGAATGCTCAAAACAGCAGATATGAAACCCCTTCGAAAAATCGATGGTAAGACACTATGAGATAGAGCTAGAAGTGGAGATACACGACTGATATGCAAGGTGGAGAACGTAATGAACTGGGTAAGAAACAGAAGAGTGGAAGGGATCGTCCACAAAAGCCGATAACAGAGTAGTAAAGACAGCGAAAGACGGTTCCTTAATATAAAGACGATTAGTAGGAAGACCACGAAAACGATGGAATGACAACCTACTGGTTAAAAATATTGCAAAACAAGACAGACAGATGTCTACACAAAAAAATAAAATTCTTCTTTTATAAGGTCCCTTAATGTCTTTCTCTATGAACGTCCAAGTGTAAACAAAAGCCTTCAGCATTTAAAGAATATACTGATTTTTATCTTTCCAAAATTTCTGAAGTGACTACACCAAATTAAAACTGGACAATAAGAAGAATCTAATGAGATTTTTAGTAGTAATTTTGTTTTTAAATAAGGCATAATAATACCTGAAATAATATTATCCTCGTCTTCATCGTTATCTTTTTTTATAGTCAATTTTTGACAAGGTGAGTTTTGATCTCCAGGTGGGGAACGACTATTTCCATACACAATTTGCAGGACGATATCTTCAATTTCTCCAGGAAGATTCTCTCCACTTCTTTTTACTAACATAGCTAACGAGACTTTTCCGTTCAACATATCCTCAACACTTTTTGTTGACAATTTTTCCTCGCAGAAAAAAAATATGTCGGTAATAATTTCTTGAGTTATTTTTACCTAAAAACAAAATTTAACCTAATAGTTAGATGACGTAGCAATAGAATAATAATTATTGTCACATTTCACATATTCATATACACTGATGAACACGCTATTAACCGGCAAAATAACGCAAAAGATGGAAAACATAATACGTTGTGAAATAGAAAGAGATAAAACTAGTAGAGGTGAGAAATTATCGATAGAAACCTATAATTTACATTATAGTGTATTACCACTATGGCTAGTTCCCACCTTTAGACGCTAGCCAGTTGACTTTAGTCATAAGTGTACGTATGACGTTCTTCCTAACCTAGTTTTATTAGGTTGTCTTTTTCTTCTTATTCTTTGGTTTATTGGACAGCTCATCGTCTCGGAATAAAGAAAAAAACGCTTTTCACTTACAGTTTGAAGTTGATATCGGACAAATACAACAAATGTAACAACCTTTCTGGCTCAGGGGTAACTGCCGACCATTACACAATCCCATAATGTTGCCTTTGATAAGTGTAGTCAAGAACCCAGGTGATTAAGGATATTTATACAAAATATATTGTGAATTGATATTTTATCTAGATTTGAATTATTTAGTCGCATAAAATTTAGATAAAACTCGCTAAAAAATTTTTACAATTTTGTTATTGAAGCGTCTAATGTCTTCTGATTGATGAGTAATGGTCGCTGGGTTTAATTAGTTAGGTAGTAGAGACAATGAACTGTTTAGATTTGTAGAGATAAGATATATATGGGCATTTAGAATAGCAAAAATGAATAAATGTGTGTGTTTGTACGCAAATGTGAAAAAGTTGACCTGGCTATATGTTCATAAATTGTATCAATATTAGAGAAAATATCGCACCTACCTTTAAAATGGGTGTAATTGGCCGGTATCTCCAGGATTGGGCAGCATCTCCATGACGGAACGGCCACCCGGGTGGTAAACTAGGCAAATGTGTCTCGTTCGACGTAGAATTTCGTACTGACTTTTTTTTCGTCTTTTGCGGGGCCGAGGAGGTAACAGCCCTTAGCTTGGGTCATAAATTATTGACGCATGTGGTGCTTTGAAAGGCATTAGTGTCAAAGATGCCTTCGTGTTAAAAGTAAAAGTGCGTTTTCTCTGAATATCTGCTCAAAATATGATACAGCCAGTCATTTTACAGGGCAGTGTTGTAAAATACAAAATATAGGGTGAATATCAAATAAGATTATAGGTTTTAAAAGAAATTAATCGTATTACATAATTAACTAGTCATATGCTTAACTATAAAAAACTAATAAACTAAAATACTAAAATACGTTGCATACTTTCCCAAACATTCTCCCCCTCCAAAAACGAATGTTTTTAAGAACGATTGGAAGTATAAGTATAAATATGAACATGAAGAGATAGAATATAACGTAGTAAAGAGATAGAATAAAAAAAATGGTAAAAGATATAGAATAGTAAAAATAGTAAAAGAGTTAGAATAGTAAAAGTAATAAAATAATAGTAATAAAAGAAAAGTAATGAAAGAGGTAGTATAGTACAGGAATGCACTGAACACGAAATATGACTCCGTAAGCATACCTTGACCACCGAACGTCTGAGGTTGCCATGCATGGATGAACAAGCGCGTCGGACGCCGTTAACCGAAAAAGATATCTGATCCAATCGATTGTCAGGATAATACCGTAAGGACGAAATATTGATTGCCAGATAAGCTGTGGGCGTATTTTGACCACCGAACGTCTGAGGTTGCCATACATGGATGAACAAGCGCGTCGGACGCCGTTAACCGAAAAAGATATCTGATCCAATCGATTGTCAAAATAAGACCATTTTTTCCTATATAAATTTCTATTGATTGACAGATAACCGTGGGATGCGAAAGAAAGAAGAAGAACCGCGTCGAAAGCTCTACGAGGGGTCGTAGTTATTAGAAAGAACGTGTTCGACGATAGCCGATAAGTAATAATAAAGTGATATTTCGACGTGGACCACGGTAGAAAACTGCCAATTGTAGGGAGAACCTGTAACAGTGGTGCCGGTGACCAACCACGACTAACACAAGCTGCGAGGTTTTGATAAAATGGCATTTAATGCCGAGAAAAACATGAGATCAGTCCTTGTATGTGGCTTATGATTGACAAGAAAATAATTAAGCTAAATAAACAATTGTGAAATTAGACCAAACGTGAAGATTGGACGAAAAACTCGTTGACAAAATGTGACATGGACATTATGAGTGCCAAGAGCTCCAACCCTGCTATTGGTGATCGTGTAAAAAAAGACACTAGAAATTTGGCACATACAAGTACAATCTGACATGTTAATATAAATAATATTGTTGTAGCAGACATTTGGCCAGTAAAAGACACTGAGAAATAAAAGAAGAGGATAAAAAAAAAGAAAAGACGTCAGTCGTACGGCTCCATTCCAGGAAAGTACCTTGATAATGGACGAATTCCTCCTTGGCAAACGAAAAGAGAAAAGTGTCAAATTATCTTAACCAAAGTCGCTGAATACCCCGGGGTAGATTTAGATGGTTACTTGCTGCGAATCATCGAGCTTTAGAAGCTGAATAAGCTCTAACTGTAGAGAGCGAGTAGATGAAAGAGAATCACTTCCTAGCAAACCTTCATGAATGTAGAATGTAGCGATAGTGTTAGTGACGGCGTAGGAGAATGTGATCCTGTAGTAAACGAAAACTCTTGGAGTTTTGTAAAGTAAGAAAATATGAAGACGTGACTTGATGCAGATACGTGGAGAATATTCTTGGAGCGGTTTACAAGGAGCCGATCTCCAGAGAACTCTCGAATAGTTCCAAAATTCCTTGTTAACGTTAATTTATCGATACCTTTGATTTATGTTGCAGATGAAGAAGTAATGAAAATATCGAAAATTAAGTAACAGAGGAAATGCCCTTTGAGGACTAGTATAAAAGTGGTATGTAGAGACACACCTCGAACGTCATATTACGTAGATGAACGTCGAAGCGAGAACGAATTTTGGATGTAAGTAACGAATTTAATAACTTGTTTTATAAAAAGCTGCGCAAGGAGCTGTGTAAATAAGTAATTAAGTTACTAAGTAAGTGGACACCTTAAAATCGTATTCAGGAAACGGTGTCATATGCTGGGAAGAACTAAAATGATTCTTAGACCCGACATGTTTCTCTATGAGATTTCCTGAAACGGTTTCCTAGCATACAAAACGACTATATGCCGGAAAGTAAGTGAGTATGTATCGAAAAGAAAATAAGGAGAATTATGTTGTCGAAATTATAGAGTACCATAAAAACCTTCGTGTTGTCTATTGTAAATAAAGTAAATAAATAGCTTAGAGAATATCCTCATAAACTTGATTGTGCTGGGGCAAAAACTGCAGATTTAGATATGTTTTCGACTTTCTGAAACCTTTGTAGAAGCAAAGTGCAAAAAGCAAGTGTAAATGTGAAGTAAAAAGAAATTGAAAGAGCCATAGGGACTCGCTCCTATAGAACATTACCGAAAATCGTTTCTAAGGCCACAAGTTGATTTGGTTCGCAAAGAATTCGATCAGAATGTAACAGAAGAAGAACCAATTCAGCACCTATAAGATTGCCTATAGGACGTGGTTGTATGAAAAAGAAGAGTTTACTAGAAAAGTCTGAGTTAACTGAACTGAGCGGTTTGAGACATATCTAATACAAAGTTGTGGTTCTCACTTGATATAATGTTTGAAGAAGCGGTTAACTAAGAAGCAAAATTCATTTGCAGGTTGGTTAAAACGAAGAGAAGTGTGAGACGATGATTTGCAACCCTTACTTTGAAACGAATGAATGCATGAATGAATGAGTAAGGTGAAATCAAGCAGTCTACATAGAAATTATGTTGTTTAACCAACGCGAAATGATCTTAAGGCCTTTTAGTCAAACAAAAGACGAACCTGTATATAAAATTGTGAAAACCAAAACAAAAGAAACATTATTTAACACCTTGAATAGTAACCCTACGGTGCTATGTGGCACCAAAGGCTAGAGTTAACGAGATTACGAAGAACGTAGAAAGTAGAAGTAATGAGAAAAAGGATTGAGTACGAATAGAATGAGTGGAACAAAACTGAACGAATTAAATTGAGATGAAGCGGTGCGATGTGTGAAAATTTCAATAAAAATGGTTTCGAATTTATCTGCCCGTCTACGAATAATAGTTCAAAAATATTGACTTGCTGCTTGAATGTGAGTGTCTGTTTCAATCTAGGGTGTGCTGCTTGGAGCGAAGAATTGGAGGTGTTTATTCTGCTCAACATTGCGAGATAAGAAGTAAGAACGTACGTAAAGCGACAATGCAGTCAAAATTAAACAACGCAAACCAACGAAAAATGAATAAATGCTCTAGAATTGAATAAGACGAATTAAACTATTTGATGTGAGACACAAATAATCGCAAATTAGTAATAATATTATTGCCAATAATACAAGACAGCAGAAATAGCAACAAATAGATAAGTACAGTAAGGATAACGAAACAGGTACAGATAGAATCCAAATAATTTAAGAAGAAGAACGTGTAAGAAAAAGTATGCCCATAATACCAGATTGAATAAAAAATAATCACTTAAAATCATATAGCACAATAAATAATAACCAATGTTGTATTATTAAACAATGAATGATAAATATAATAATAGAAAAATCAAAATGTTTATATAATCAAATATTAAGTAAATTAATATTATATTATGTAATGTAATCAAATAAAATTGTTAAACAGTATGAACACACTTAATTATGTAAATTAATTAGATGTAATTGAAATATGAATAGATTTTTCGAAGGACCGTTTAATTGATATTAAGATATTAATGAAGTAAAACAAAGGATGAAATAACTATATTAATTAATTAAAAAATGAAAATCCTGGCTCGATAGTAACCAAAATGAAGCGTCTAATGTCTTCTGATTGATGAGTAATGGTCGCTGGGTTTAATTAGTTAGGTAGTAGAGACAATGGACTGTTTAGATTTGTAGAGATAAGATATATATGGGCATTTAGAATAGCAAAAATGAATAAATGTGTGTGTTTGTACGCAAATGTGAAAAAGTTGACCTGGCTATATGTTCATAAATTGTATCAATATTAGAGAAAATATCGCACCTACCTTTAAAATGGGTGTAATTGGCCGGTATCTCCAGGATTGGGCAGCATCTCCATGACGGAACGGCCACCCGGGTGGTAAACTAGGCAAATATGTCTCGTTCGACGTAGAATTTCGTACTGACTTTTTTTTCGTCTTTTGCGGGGCCGAGGAGGTAACAGCCTTAGCTTGTGTCATAAATTATTGACGCATGTGGTGCTTTGAAAGGCATTAGTGTCAAAGATGCCTTTGTGTTAAAAGTAAAAGTGCGTTTTCTCTGAATATCTGCTCAAAATATGATACAGCCAGTCATTTTACAGGGCAGTGTTGTAAAATACAAAATATAGGGTGAATATCAAATAAGATTATAGGTTTTAAAAGAAATTAATCGTATTACATAATTAACTAGTCATATGCTTAACTATAAAAAACTAATAAACTAAAATACTAAAATACGTTGCATACTTTCCCAAACAGTTATCATTTTTGCTCAAAATCATTTCATCTCCAAAATTATTAGACCGTTCTGTATCGTCGCCCCTGCTAGCGAAATTATTCCGATTCGATTTTGTTGCACAAACTTACTCAAAAAGAGGTCCTTATAACATATTCACAGGGTGCCGGGCGGTGCCGTGGTCGAAAAATTGTTTAAACAATTTTTGTTAAATAAATTCACAAAAATAATTTTTTCATTTCGAACAATTTTTTTTTAGATAATTTGGGTCATTCTGAGCAAAAAAGGTCTCTTGTTATTTTTCTCCAAAACTGATTGTTGTTGAGTTATATGCGATTAAAAAATTTAAAAATGCGAAATTGGCCATTTTCAGGGCTTAATAACTCGATTAAAAATTATTATGAAATTAAAAAAGTGACCAAATCAAGTTTTAAACCCCTTTTTCAAGGTCCTGATGAGATTTTTGTCATTATTTTATTACAAATCTCTTATTTGTAATTATTAACAATTAGCGCTATAGTCCAGAATGTATCGTCGCCGCCTTTAGTGAAATTATTCCGATTCGATTTTTTTGCACAACTTACTCCAAAAGATGTCCTTATAACATATCCACAGGGTGCCGGGTGGTACCGTGGTCGAAAAAGTGTTTTAACGATTTTTTTTATTAAACAAATTCACAAAAATAATTTTTTTCTTCGAACAGTTTTTTCTTAGATAATTTGGGACATTCTGGGCAAAAATGGTCTGTTGTGATTTTTCAATAAAATTGATTGTTGTCGAGTTATACGCGATTTAAAATTTGAAAAATGCGAAAATGGCCATATCACTCGACAATCAACTTTAGAGAAAAATCACAAGAGACATTTTTTGCTCAGAATAACCCAAGTTATCTAAAAAAATCGTCCGCAATGAAAAAATTGTTTTTGTGAATTTGTTTAAAAACATTGTTTAAACAATTTTTCGACCACGGTACCGCCCGGCACCCTGTGGATGTGTTATAAGGACCTCTTTTTGAGTAAGTTTGTGCAAAAAAATCTAATTGAAATAGTTTCGCTAACGGGGGCGACGATACAGTTGGACTATAGCGCTAATTGTTAATAATTAAAAATAGCAGCTTTGTAATAAAATAATGACAAAAATCTATTCAGCACCTTGAAGAAGGGGTTTGAAACTTGATTTGGTCAGTTTTTCAATTTTATAATAATAATTTTAATCGAGTTTTTAAGTCTTGAAAATGGCTATTTTCGCAGTTTTCAATTTTTTAATCGGATATAACTTGACAACAATCAATTTTAGAGAAAAATTGCAGGAGATCTTTTTTGCTTAGAATGACCCAAATTATCTAAAAAAATATTGTTCGAAATGAAAAAATTATTTTTCTACGAGCGTGCAAAAATGTCTACTTTCGGGCACGCATTTTAGTATAGAAAGTTTCAATTTTCCGCGTGTTACTTTTCCGCACGCGGTTTTTACTTTTCCGCACGCGTGTTAATTTAGATATGTTAATATGGCCTTAAAGTAATTATAATACATGCAATAAACTAATATTTAGATATTATTTACTAATTTATTTCAAATATATCTTATTGTGTTCCTGTTTTAATGAAATTAACGCGACAATTCGATGAAATAAAATTATTTTGACATAATATTCGAAAGTCAAATCGGTATTGTCTAAGAGCTAGTGAACCCTCCGACTAACGGTCGTCCTGTAAGGCTAAAAATTTTACTAGTCATAATTCATAGCACACCAAGGCTAAAAACCATGACCTGGCAGGCCTCAGCGGTGCACGTGTATCTACCAGGTGAATCGAAAAGTGCAAATTTAGGGGGTAAAATAAACTTTCTCCTGTAAGGTTTAAATTTAAGTATGTGTTTGAGTAAGTCATTTAGAAGAAATGTGTACAATGACAGGCGATTCTGTAGAGCATAAGACCTTGCCAGGTGAGGGGAAAGATTATGGGTTTTTCCTAAAATTATTCTTTTTGCATCGAACAATTTTTTTTAGGTTTTTTGAATCATTTCAAACAGAAAACGTCTTTTGTAATTTTTCTCTTAAGTTAATAGTTTTTGTTATATAAGCGATTGAAAATTTTGAAAATTGCGAAATCGGCCATTTTTAACGCTAAATCGGACATTTATCTAAAAATTTCAATGTTGCCAAGATACGTAGATATTCTTTAAACATTGATTGATGAAATCCCGAAGAGTTTTTTGCAAGAAAATATCGAAAACCCCTTTGTTTTTTTAATTGCTAATCAAGCGTGTGCGACACTGTAGTATAAGTGAGGACGTTTGAGTTTGCATAAATTCATTATCTCGAGAATGGGAAAATTTCAAGAGAAATCCTCAGACAGGTCGATTTTTATTTTTGAATTAGTACTTTTTGGCATATATATAATATTAGTGACGTCATCCATCTGGGGGTGATGACGTAATCGATGATTTTTTTAAATAAGAGTAATGGTTGTGTGATAGCTCATTTGAAAGGTTATTTAATTCTCTATTTAGTAATATAAACTTTAATATAATTATTTATACAGGGTGTACAAACAAAAATTTTCTTCTATTTGTCAAATTTAATCAAAGTTAATTTAATAAAAAAAATTTTTTTGTACACCCTGTATAAATAATTATGTTAATGTTTATGTTAGTGAATAGAAAATTCAATAACCTTTCAAATGAGCTGTCACACAAACCCTACTCTCATTTAAAAAAATCATCGATTACGTCATCACGCTCAGATGGATGACGTCACTAATATTATATATATATGCCAAAAAGTGTTGAATACCCAGTAAAAATAAGCAACGGCAAATCTAGGGGATTTTTGTTATTGTATGATGTAGTTGGAAACAATGTTATATAAGTGTCAGATGTCAACTGTAAGCAAAAATAAGTGTCAAAAGAAAAATAAATGTTGATTTTGATGTTTAAGTTATTTGTAGAATTATTGAGTTTTCTTTTAAAATAAAACTGACTAGAAGTACTTCGGTGTTTAATTAACATCCACGCAATTCTGCAAAACATCAGGTTATGGCCCAGATCACTTGTTTCGTGAGTATTTCGCCAGTAAAAAAGTCAGTGTTGAAGAGCCTGTGTCGGTAGTTTGCCGCGGCCAACGAAAATAAAAAAAGAAAAGCTGAAAAAAAGGTGAAAAAGAAGCTCGAGTATATATACATAAAAAAAGAAAAACATAAATCCGAAAAATGGAAAATTCATCGGCTGCGTTGAAACTTAGTGGTGGTGACAACTGGGTAGCCTGGAAATTTCAAACAAGGGTAGTGCTAAAAAGCCGTGGTTATTATGACATAGTAATAGGAAAGTCTGTGAGACCGAGCACTACTGGAGATGACCAAAAGAAATGGGATGCTAGTGATTCAAAAGCACAAGAATTTATAGTAACCAGAATAGAGCAAGGCCCTATGACACACATTTTATCCTGTGAGACCTCGAAAGATATGTGGACAAAGTTGAAGTCTGTCTACGACAAAGAGTCAGAGGTGAGCATTCATTTAATGCAACAAAAGTTTTTTCTCTTGGAGTTTTCATCAGGTAAAAATGTTGCCTCATTCATATCACAGCTTGAAGAGATAAAAAATAAGCTAAAGCAAGCTGGTGAAGAGCTGTCCGATAAAATGATCATGACAAAAATACTTATGGCATTGCCAGAGGAATATAAGCATTTTCGATCCGCATGGGAATCCGTACCATCTGATAAACAAACCCTAGATGAACTTACATCAAGACTACTTATCGAAGAAGAAAGAAGTAAGTCAGCACAGGGCAGCACAGCATTGGCGATGAAAAGTGATACAAGCAGAGAATTTAAAGGGCAAAAGAAAACCAGATTAAAGTGCCATTTTTGTGGCAGAGGTGGCCATATTGCGAAAAATTGCTTTTTCAAGAAGAAAGAGAGAGATAATAATAGCCAGAAAGACATAAAAGTATGCAGTCAATGTAAAAGACGAGGACACAACTTACAAGAGTGTTGGTTTAATAAAAATAAAAATGAAAAACAACAGACAAGCAGAGAAGAAAATAAAATTGACAGTAATGCATTCATGGTATATACTGGGAGTAAGAAAAATAAAAATGAATGGTGCTTGGACACAGGAGCTAGCGAACATATGTGCTGGAATCAAGATCTGTTTGAAGAATTGATAGAGATAAGCTATAAAAAACAAGTAAAAGTCGGAAATGGAGAAAAATTACCAGTTAAAGGTATTGGAAAAATAACTCTATGGGCATTTAATGGTAAGAAATTTATAAAGTCAACCCTGTCAGATGTATTATTTGTGCCAGATTTACAATTTAATTTATTCTCAGCTGGATGTGCCTTAGATAAAGGTTATAAGATGTTTTCAAACAATGAAAAATGTGAATTTTATAATGACAAAGGAGAAATAAGAGCATTGGCAACACGGGATAACAAATTATACAAAATGTTATTCTCACAAGAACAAAACACTGAAACCTTTGCAAATATTTTAATTTCGGAACGCACCCCTAACGAAAACTTGTCTGACGGTCAAGTTCAAGAAAACAGCTGTTTAGTAGATGTATTTTTATCAGAGTGTAATTCTGCAAAAACAACAGAAAGTTTGAGAGTTTGGCACTGCAGACTAGCACATCAAAATACTACATATGTGAGAAACTTTTTAAGGCAAAATAACATTGATTTTATAGACGAAAAATTCGTGTGTGAACAGTGTTTAACAGGTAAACAACACAGAATACCATTCAAGTTAAGTGAATCAAGAGCAAGTGAGCCATTACAATTAGTGCATACAGACGTATGTGGCCCTATGGAAGAAGAGTCTTTAGGGGGAAATAGGTATTTCCTGTTGTTAAAGGATGACTATACAAATTATAGGTACGCGTATTTCATGAAAAATAAATCAGAAGTTAAGAAACACCTTAAAAATTTTATATCATTAGCCGAGAGAGAGACAGGCTGCAAGATGAAAAATTTACGATCAGATAACGGTTTAGAGTTTATGAACCAAGAAATAAAGGAGATGCTTGACTATCAAGGCATAAAACATCAGAGATCAGTAGTGTATACGCCTCAGCAGAACGGTAGGGCTGAGAGGGAAAATAGAACCCTAGTTGAATCAGCCCGAACTATGATACAAGGGCAAAAGTTGAATAAAAACTTGTGGGCAGAGGCCATACATACAGCAGTGTATGTTTTAAACCGAACAGGCCCTAGTAGCATAAAAAATGTGACACCTTATGAATTATGGTACAAAAAGAAAGTCAATAATATTTCTACACTCAAGAGTTTTGGTTCTAGAGTATCAGTGCATGTCCCAAAAGAGAAGAGATTAAAATGGGATGCAAAAAATATGCTTGGTTTCTTTATTGGCTACAGTGAGGATGTAAAAGGTTACAAAATATTTGTCCCAGACAAAAATAAAGTTGAAATTCATCGAGATGTCATATTTTTGCCCGAGAAAACCATAGAAATAAAAAATGGGGAGACAGACATGAATAAAAACATACAGATGATATGTGAGGAGATAAAGTCAGAAGAAGATGACAGGGAAGCAGAAGAACTTCAAAATAATAGAGAAGAAAGCAGTGAGAGTGACCTCGAAACTGATAGCAGTGTTGAAGATGTGAATGAAATAGAGCAGGAGCATGGATATGACCTGAGAAGACATATAAAAAGACCCTCAAGATATGATGATTATGTTCTGGATGATGACGAAATGAGTTTGTTGACTTTTAGTGATGATGAAGAACCCCAGACGTATGATGATGCAGTGGCCAGTAGTGAGTGTAAAAATTGGAAGAAAGCTATGCAATCAGAAATAAATGCGTTGCTAGAAAATGAAACATGGGAGTTTGTGCAAAGTAGTGATGGTCAAAAAGTCATTGAGTGCAAGTGGGTGTTCAAGAAAAAGAAAAATGAAAATGGTAAAGTAGTGAAATATAAAGCTCGTGTGGTAGCTAGAGGTTTTCAACAAATTGGTATGTTTTTTAATGATATTTATAGTCCAGTAGCAAAATTACCATCAATAAGGATTTTCTTAGCCATGTGTAATACTTTTGATATGAAAATTCATCAAGTAGATGTTTGTAGTGCATTTCTAAATGGGGATATTAAAGAAAATGTTTTTATTTCACTCCCAAAGGGATTTAAAGAAAAAGAGGGCACTATTTGCAAATTAAGAAAATCCTTATATGGTTTGAAAAGTTCACCTAAAAATTGGAATGACAAATTTCATAATTTGATGCAAAATTTGAGTTTTTCAAGATCTGAATATGAATATTGTCTTTATATTAAAGTAAATGAAAAAGGTAGGATATACATTTTGCTGTATGTTGATGATTTGCTGTTGGCAGGTACAAATGATCAAGAAGTTGAGAAAATAAAATACATTTTAAACAAAAACTTCAAAATGAACGACTTAGGTCAAATAAAACATTTTTTGGGTATGTGCATAACTCAAAATTTGTCTGAAGGCAAAATAAAAATTAATCAAACTGTTTACTTAAAAAATGTTTTAAAGAAATTTGACATGTCAAGCTGCAAACCATCAACAACACCAATGGATAATAATTTTCACCACGATTTTCTCAAACGAAAAAAATCTGAGAGCATAGAGATAGAAAAGAAATGTAGAGTTGCTATAGGATGTTTGATGTATGCAATGTTATGCTCAAGACCAGATTTGTGTATAGCTATAGGTATATTAAGCAGGTATCAAACATGTGCAAGTAACGATGCGGGTAGCAATAAAAAGAGTATTGAGATATATTCAAAGCACAGTTACTATGAGTTTGATATACTATAAACATAAATATAAACAGGAAAATTTGATAGTAGGGTACTCAGATTCAGATTGGGCAGGTGACCGTACTGATAGAAAATCTACATCAGGATATGTATTCAAAGTTTTTAATTGCACGGTGTCATGGGCATCACGGAAACAGTCTACAGTCAGTTTGTCTTCTACTGAAGCTGAATATGTTGCACTAAGTGTATGTGTGAGTGAAGCATGTTGGCTAAGATACTTAATGTATGATTTAAAAATAAAACCTGATTATGTAGCGGTTCTAATTCATGCAGACAATCAAAGTGCTATAAGGGTTAGTAGAAATCCGGAATTTCATAAGAGACTAAAACATGTTGATATTAGATTTCATTTTGTACGAGATAAAATTAAGGAAAATATTGTTGTATTAAAATATCTTAATACAAGTGACCAACAGGCTGACATATGTACAAAACCATTAGGTTTAACTCTGTTTAAAAAATTTAGAGAGTTGCTAGGTTTAGAATAAAAAATTAATTTAGATCTAGGAGATTTACCGTTGAGGGGGGGTGTTGAATACCCAGTAAAAATAAGCAACGGCAAATCTAGGGGATTTTTGTTATTGTATGATGTAGTTGGAAACAATGTTATATAAGTGTCAGATGTCAACTGTAAGCAAAAATAAGTGTCAAAAGAAAAATAAATGTTGATTTTGATGTTTAAGTTATTTGTAGAATTATTGAGTTTTCTTTTAAAATAAAACTGACTAGAAGTACTTCGGTGTTTAATTAACATCCACGCAATTCTGCAAAACATCAAAAAGTCCTAATTTAAAAATAAAAATCGACCTGTCTGAGGATTTCTCTTGAAATTTGCCCATTCTCGAGATAATGAATTTATGCAAACTCAAACGTCCTCACTTATACTACAGTGTCGCACCCGCTTGATTAGCAATTAAAAAACAAAGGGGTTTTAGATATTTTATTGCAAAAATTTCTTCAGAATTTCATTAATCAATGTTTAAAGAATATCTACGTATCTTGGCAACATTGAAATTTTTAGATAAATGTCCGATTTAGGGTTAAAAATGGCTGATTTCGCAATTTTCAAAATTTTCAATCGCTTATATAACAAAAACTGTTAACTTAAGAGAAAAATCACTAAAGACGTTTTCTTTTTGGAATGATTTAAAAAACCTAAAAAAAATTGTTCGATGCAAAAAGAACAATTTTAGGAAAAACCCCTAATCTTTCCCCTCGCCTGGCAAGGTCTTATGTTCTTCAGAATCGCCTGTCATTGTACACATTTCTTCTGAATGACTTACTCGAACACATACTTAAATTTAAACCTTACAGAAGAAAGTTTATTTTACCCCCTAAATTTGCACTTTTCGATTCACCTGGTAGATACATGTGCACCACTGAGGCCTGCCAGGTCATGGTTTTTAGCCTTGGTGTGCTATGAATTATCACTAGAAAAATTTCTAGCCTTACAGGACGACCGTTAGTCGGAGGGTTCACTAGCTCTTAGACTAGTAGACAATAACAGTCGTTTTGAATCATCGTCATGGAAACCAAGATCGTCTTCATGCTAACTAATTATATTGAAAGTTTGGTTTTGACAACCTTGTCAAAGAATTAATTTGTGTATGTATTTTCATATTAAGGCTATGGGTACATAATTCGCAAATATTTTACGTGTATCCCTACTTTTTCTGTCTTTACACGGCAAATTACGTGTAGTAAAATTCAGACTGGTGTGGATATGTAAACATTACTAGAATGTCATTTTTACTACTTGAAAATGTCATAATTAATTTAAAGAGATGGCTTTTGAATGTTCTTGGATAACTGTTATTTTTATAATTGCAAATTATTAATTCAGTTAATAAATGTGATAATTTTTTCACTAACTATGTTTTCAGTGATTGTAATAATTTATTTGTACAACAAAAACTAATAATCAATCGAGAAAAGAGGAAAAGTGTTGAAGTGATTTTTTAATAATATGTTGTTATTTTGGAACGCTTACAATTTTGAACATCTCTAACAACAAAATACTTGGATCACAGGATATATCAATCTGATGTATTCTCTGCTTGGATCTTCCACAAATAATACACAATAAATAACTTTTTATTAAGTTCACGTCTTAAATCAATTATTTATCAAATACACTATATATCAATAATATTTAATCAATTTCTCAAAATATTCCCGATGCAATGTCAAATATTTAAAATTGTCACTGATTGTCAGTGTCTGACTGACAATATATGCTGACAATATTATATTCGGTTGAGTGCGTTGTAAGACAAAGACAGATTTGGAAAATATTACCACGGCATTGTGTTCATTTTTTTCAAATCCTGAAAAAACCAATAAATATTTTTGAAAAATTTAAACGCAGAATGAAAGACTAAATTATTACCGAGGGCCGAAAGTCCCTTAGAATAAATAAAAAGTTTATTTTGAATGAGATATTTGAAATTAAAAATCACACTAAATTTTCTCTTAGTTTTTTCACCCCTGTAACTTATTAAAATAAACATTATAGAAGTTCTCAGGGACTTTCGGCCCTCGCTAATAACGTAATCTTTCATTCTGCGTTTAAATTTTTTTAAAATACTTATTAGTTTTCTCAGGATTTGAAAAAAATTAATCCCCATTTGAATAGCATTGCAGCCGAAAATACGTACCGATCCTCTTAATTAAATTAATCGATTAAGATTTGGTAATTTTTTAAAGACTCTTAAAAAAATATTGTTCCTAACTCTTGCAGAAAGTCTCTTTTCCGCACTCGACTGCTTGCCGAACTCCCGCTTCGCGTCGTTCTGCTAACTGCAGTCGCGTGCGGAAAAGAATGACTTTCTGCACTTGTTAGGAAATTAACTATTTTGTGAATTTGTTTAAAAAAATTGTTTAAACAATTTTTTGACCACGGTACCCCCGGCACCCTGTGGATATGCTATAAGGAGCTCTTTTTGAGTAAGTTTGTGCAAAAAATCGAATCGGAATAATTTCGCTAGCGGGGGCGACGATACACCACGGTCTATATTTACTCTTGCATTAGAGGATGTGTTCAAGAAGTTAAATTGGGCCTTGTTATGCAAAAAGCAACCAACCCACATTTTTGAGGAAAACAAGATAATGTCAAATATCGATTTAAAAATGTGTATTCTACATTGTGTAAAAAGCAACCAAGCCATTCTAAATATTAAACCATGAAAAATACTACTCCAAATTATTTCTGTTTAATAATAGTTCACTTAAGATTTCGCATAAGACAACCAACCCTCTTGGATTGTTTGTGTGTATCACTGGACTGAACATATTATTACCAGAGAACAATAACCACATTGTGGTTATTGTTCTCTGTTATTACATTGCACTGTCGAAAAGTACCAGCCAAGTGGGTTGATTTGTTATGCCGATTACGGTTCCTGGAATGTTGCATCTTTTTGTTTTTACGTGTAGGTACTGACCAATATTAGTTCGTGCTTAAATATTAAAATATTTGTTGTGTTATATCTATTACATTATGAAGAAATCTTTGAATCGTTTAAATCAAGAACTGTTAAAATAATTAAAGCGGCTGGCGAAATTGCAGAAAATGGTAAGTTTTAGGATTAAGGCTATGTTTATCTTACTTTTTAAATATTATGGTTTGTTGTTTTGACTGATTATCGCATATTTTTTATTTGTATTGATATTATGTTTAATACAGTAGACTCGCGATTATCCGAGTCTCGATTATCCGAGCCCCTCAGTTAACCGAGGCAAAAGTCATAACTGGTGAGTTACCACTTTCAACTTTTGCACAACATCGCCGCCTCAAAAAGAGGAATGAAGCTTACGCAAAAATCAATCAAACACTTTTTAAAACAGTAGCAATGATAAGGTAAATGTTTTTATCTTTTATAGATAGTACTGTATTAGTTTTGTCATTAAAATATCCACAGTTATGGTTATTTACGTGTTTTTCTATCAATATAACCAATCTCAGTGTTAACCGAGTTTTTCCGTATCCGAGGTAGTCACGGTCCCAGTTACCTCGGATAATCGCGAGTCTACTGTAGTAGAAATTCTGCTGTATGGTATTACTGAGTTGACTGAAACTATTCGGTTTTATTCATGGATTTTGTGGGTTGGTTGGATTTTGCAGATTGCATTTTATTAGATATATTTCCAACAGCAAAAAGAAACCAACCCTCAATATGGCTATTTTTTTTGTAAAAATTTATTAGGATAATTTTGATACTACTATGATAAAATTGCTCTAAAATTAAACTATTGATTAGTGAAGTTATCGTTTAAAAAAATACGACGGAAAATTAAATATTTAGAAAAACATAAAAAGTTAATTTTCTCTTAATTTACAAATTGAGGGTTGGTTGCTTTTTGTTTAACATGGCCCAATTGGGAACAACGAAGAATTAAAATCGATGTACCTACTACAACTGATCTACCACAAATGAATTTAAATAAAACAAAAGTAATGACAAATCTAAATATCACAATCGACTTAGATGGAGGTGAAATTGAAAATGTTGAAGAGTAAATATAGGTCACACGATCAAAATAGGCAAACAGAATCAAATGGCAGAGATCCGAATGACTTGGACAGCAGTAGGAAGACTCAGGGATGTGTTGAAAAACAAAAAGGTACCAATAAATCTAAAGAAAAGTGTATTCAACAGTTGTTGTATTCTACCAGTTATGACTTACGGAATGGAGACCGTTACACTTACAGAGTCTGCCAGTAGATTAAGAACAACACAAAGAGTCATCGAACGAGCTATATTGGGAATATATCTGAGAGAACATATACGAAACGAGGACGTACAAAGCAGGACGAAGGTGGAAGATGTAATTGGAAGAATTGCGCAAATGAAATGGAACTGACGGGACACGTGGCACGGCAAAACAACGAAAGGTGGACCAAAAAAACCTTGTACATTGGAGACCACGCGAACACAGTCGTTGTGGAAGACCACAAAAACGATGGCTAGACAAGATCAAAGCCAAAGTGGTGAGAAACTGGCACCAAGTTACAAAAAACAGAGAAGAGTGGAGAGCTCATGGGGAGGCCTTTGTCCAGGAGTGAATCCAAACAGGCTAAAGAAGAAGAGAAGAAGAAGAATAATTTTAAAAATATGACGGTGTACTGGGAACTATTAGTAGGTATGGGATTTTAACATAAGTAAAGTCAACATAAGCAACAAATAGATCGACGAATTTTTTAAAGCCCAACCCAGCAGCATTATGACGTATACTAAATCGTATTTGAACTCAATAATATCGATGTGCAAATCGTATAAACTGTCACCTTCAAATCAAACAAATAAATAACACTAATTCATCATTATTAGTTAATAACATTGTAACGATATGCCTTCAGCCTGGTATTAAGTAGTGATGTAAAATTTCCGGGAAGATTCGAATGCCGGAAAGTTTCCGGAAACTTTCCGGGAATATTGGAAACTTTCGGAATCTTATGGAAATATTGTATTTTTATTTAAATCCTTATAATAAATTATACAAATCAGTAGTTAGCTTTATTTATTGTTGTGGTATTCTGGCTACAGAAAAATCTGTTAAAAATTAAACGTCCAAAAATACTTACTTAAAATTTAATTAACTTAATTAGAATAAATACTCTGAATACTTGTTATTAGTCATTATAATTAAAACTAAAAAAAATATTTTATTTAAAAAAATTTAAATAAAAAAAAAACAAAAATTGATTACATAGGAACTTCAGGTAATGTGTGTATTCCTACATAGTATTAAAGCAGGAAATTTTTTCTTAGCTAATAATAACAAAAGAAAATACAAAATTCTTAGGAATTATAATTATAAAAAATATAAATAAGTAAGGCTCTATTCTTGCGAACTAGAATTTCACACAAGCAGGACTCTGTATCATGAAGAGAATATGATGAAGAGTCTCTCTCTGTCTTGATTAATCTTTCATTTTCTGATATGGATTTGAAGCCTTGCCTTGGTTCCAACAGATGAGTTCTAGAAGGACTCTCATCACATACCATTTTCCCATGTTTATGATCATTTAGGAGTTTTTCATTATGAGCTATATACATTGACTTCCTGCTCTATGTATAGCTCGTCTATTTCTCCTTTTATTATTTATGAAAGAGTATGTGCTAAAACTACGCTCTGTTTCAGCGGAGGAAGCTGGTAATCCCAGTATTGTAATTGCCAAATCTTTTAAAAAAGTTTTGATGCACATTCCTTGTCAACAGCTTATACAATCTACTGATCGTGCTGAAAGCCAAATAAAATTCATTGATCATAGGTCTGTTTTTGCACAGAACTTTGTTAGTTCTGTAAAAAAATTTCTTTTTTGTCAATAAACTTTAGATGATTGATTATTTTCTTGTCTATACACTGCATAGCTAATATATGCTCTTCAGCAGTGAGGCTTGGTCCTGTTAAAGAAGGATCAAGTAAGTTTGCAGCATAGTGCACAGGCTTCACTGCCATTTTTTCTTTTTTCTAATTTAGATAAGCATTCGTTTTCCCCAGACTTACTGATTGGAAGTAATGGAATATTCTCGGTAAA
Organism: Diabrotica virgifera virgifera; assembly: GCF_917563875.1. NCBI lineage: Eukaryota > Metazoa > Arthropoda > Insecta > Coleoptera > Chrysomelidae > Diabrotica > Diabrotica virgifera. Next base: position 33,689,871 of record NC_065446.1, read on the forward strand.
AATATTTTCTTTATCCTTAAATGCCTAATATTTTACACATATTGCCTTCCAATAAAGTAATCAATTTTACAATTATTATTGGTGTTAGTACAACTGCCACTTTTTACAACTTTATCCAAAGTATTTCATCATTAAGACGGTTTTGTTAAACATTCCGTGAACATTTTTAATTTTCTCCCTCTAATTATGACCATAAGCATTTGTAAAGCACTTTTAGACGCAATAAGGCTATTTATCAAATTAAGGATTGAACCCTACCTAGTTTTTACAGGAAGTTTTAATGATATAACCTTATTGTAGCTTTGAATCTGGATTTTATTAAATCGGGCAAAAGATAATATGGGAACTAGTTACATTTTTATTATAAAAAGGATGAAGCTTATATTTCAATTTTCAATTACATTTAAAAATTAAAATCAACAAACCATTCAAGCACAAAAAGAAACTAAAACAATTGGCAGTGGTGTAAGTCGTGTGAATTAAATAGAGCTACTTCCACGTAAATTCACGTCACTTCTCTGACTCGTATGTCCAAAAGGCTCTTGGATTTTTTTTAAAGTTCTCTGAAATATTATGGAAATATTATGGAAAGTTCTCGGAAATATTCTCGAAAGTTCTCGGAAATATTCTCGAGAATTTTTCATTGAAAGTTTCCGGGAATATTCGCGGTCAGAGGAATATTTCCATTTTTTATAGGCGAATATTCTCGGAAACTTTCTCATGTTCGCGAATATTAGCTTGGAAATATTCTCGACTCACATCACTAGTATTAAGCATATCAATAGCAGAGAACCGCACGCGCCTCGGCATCAACGCAATCCCACTCATTTCCACTTCTACTCCGAGGCATCCAAGTAGGGTAGCCGAGAGTGTATTTAAGGGTAGAACCGAAGAGGAACAATCAGTCTTGAGGCGATCAAGCTTTAGAATATCTGGCTAACCAGTGTAGTGAACAGGTACGCCAATCTGGGGTGTGGAACTTTGTAGTGAAGAGATGCGCCGTTCGTAATTGAACAGGATCCGATTCGGAGTTGTATGGGTGTCTGTATAGTTATTGATATTTTGGTTGTGGGAGTATTTGTGCTTACACAGGAGTGAAGTGTAAGGAGGTGCGAGTCTGTGCATAATTGCTGCTTGTATTACAATAAGTGCATTTCTTTGATAGTAATAGATACAATTTTATTTTTCTTTTGCAGACTTCCACCAATGGAGCTTTCTCCGGAACGGGGCGAAGATAGAATGATATTTTATTTTTATTATTTCCTGTATATAAATATCCTCAATAACATTTATTTTATTTTAACCTGTGTTTTACTAAGTCTGTTGTCCTGAAAGAATTAACCCGTCACAACATTAAGTTAAATCAGACAATATATCGTCGCCTGAATACTATAACTTGATAACTCGAAATAATTAGTAGTTCTGAGATAAACGGGTTTAAAGATTTTAAAGATATTTGTGCTGCTACCATGATGTTGGTAAATAGAAATTCACTCTGCAGCTTTAAAATACTGTTCCTTAACTTTTTATCTACTGATCTATTTAGGAATACGGTGCAAATTTGTTTTCCAATATGGAAAATAACATGAAGAATTAAAGTTATCAACTTTTAGCACTACCACAATGTTAACATTTGGTAATGTCCCATGGCGTGCCAAGTGAACTTTTTAACAAAACTAATATTTTAAGCATTATTTTGGTGAAAATTAGCCCCCTGCCATGGGGGTTGCCAGATCTGCTGACAATTCTCGAATTTTTGCATTAACATGAACCGAATAAACAGATAGCAATTACGTGGTAAGCTCAATGGTTTCAGAAAAATACGTGCTTCAACTAGATAACTAAAGTTAGTTAATTGTAGCATTCAGTGTATGTCGTATTCACGATTAGTTCGATTAAACAATAGCTTGATAACTTTTCTTTTCAAGTTTTAGCACTGAATATTAGGAGCATTTGAGCTTTATCAACTTTCGTCAATCATAAATAAATACTTAACCCGTTTGGAGCGAGTTATCAAGGTTTTACACAATATGGAGGCCAATAAAATACATCTCGTGAACTAGTTTATCATAAAAATGTCAATTTTGGACTTATTAGGTTATAGTACTAAGGCGACGATATATTGTTGTGGTTTGCTCAAATGTATGTTTATAATATTTTTTAAACTTCTCTCTCTACTTGGACTTATATATTTTTCAAACTAATTAAACAAACTAAAATATGATCTCTCAGGGCCCTTTTACTAATTAGCACAAAACGTGACTTTAAAGTATTTTTTACTAGTTGCCTTTGAGGAAAGGGATAGAAAATAGGAAAATAAATTTACAGCAAAATTATGAAATTATTAAGCAAATGTTCTATTTTAAAACCAATCAAATATTAAAAGTAAAAAGATTAAATAAACATATACCATATACAATGATCAGAATAATAAAAAATTTCAAACATCCATCAAATCATACATCCAAAATAATTATTAATAAAATTTAATTAAAATCATATCCAAATCAAAGATTTCTTAATTTTAGTGATTCATGATAAATTATAATTTATTTTAATTCTCAATAAAAAAAACCAACAAAACGAATAACTCTAATTTAAATAGGTGGTCGTGATTGATAGCCTCTGTTTACTAAAATGACGAAATGAACCTTTTGTCCCCAAAATTAATGACTTCTCCTAATTTTTCTTTGATTGTATCTTGTTCACCTTGCTCGTACTTTTCAGTTTCTCCAAATACTCCTGCTAACTCCTCTACTCCAAATCTCAACTACATGAACAAGCCCCTTCTCTTCAGACACAAGGATATCTCAACTAATCGACTTGGTCCATTTTAAAACTATTCATCTGTTTGTTACTTACAGCATGTCAGTTATTTCTTCTGTCTGCTACCACAGTTGGAACTTTTTCCACAAACAGAAATACTACTTTTCATAACATATACTTTTTTTCAAAACTTGGCTAATTAGGAACGTCGTCTCCCCAGAAACTGTAGTGTTCTCGCCCGGTATTCAATTCACAATGCCCTTTTCTCTCTGGCAAAACTTCATTCCAAATCATTAAATCTCCCTCCTATTTTTTATTGAACCAATCAGGACGTATCTCCATCCAAACAAATTTTAGTATCTTCTCAAAAAAAACCAACTTTCTACTATCCAATAATCCGTAAGTCATTCTTAAGGCTGTATGACACTATGCATTTTCTTGTATCATTTCTAATATCGTTTCTGATATCGTTTCTTGTATACATTTTCTTGTATCATTTCTTGTACGTACATTTGTGCCCTGTATGACACTATGCAAGTTCTTGTATCGAAAATTGTATGAAATTCGGCACGTGATTGGTCGATATTTTGTTTGTCACCCTGTGTCACGTTATGGTAGTACTGCATCTACATCTACAGCTGATTTTAAGGATTTTATAAAATTTATAAACTTTTAATTAACATTTTAATGTTAGAATTTTACGTTGACTGTTTGAGGTTGATTATTTGTGTTTTTATTTTGTTTTGTGCCCCCTCTGTGGGGCAGTGGTAAGAGCGCCTACCTTTGAAACGAAAGGTCGGGAGTTCGAATCCTACCAGGGGCAGAAATTTTTCATTTATTATAAATTAATAAATGGAAAATAGTTTCTGTCCTTGTGGGATCGGTACTCACCGGAGGGACCGCAGACGTTCGGAAAAAATTAGCGTCTCTTTGCAAAGACAATGACGTCGACTTTGCAAAGTAACAAGACACTCAACACACACACACTACACATTACTCCCCTGACTTAGTGATATAAGTTATACAATTACGTGGCTAAAGGTTCTAGTTCTAAACCAAAGCCAGAATCAGAGAGAAAAAAAAAATTTGTTTTGATATTTGTGCTAAAATATTTGCATTAGAATTATCTTCAGTTTGATCCAAATTAGGAGCTATTGTATTTTGTAAAAAATTATGCACCATGAAACCTAAATTTATAGTTTGAACTTTACTAGGAGCTAAATATATGGTTATTAGTAGAACAGTAGTCCATACCAAACGGTATATTAAGTATCAATATAAGATTTATAAATAATACCTACAAAAACACAAATAAATTCATTAATACATGATCCCATTTTCATTTCAGCCTCCATTATGAGTAAGTAATTATGACATTTTAGATGTTTTACCAGCAGGTTTTACGTTTTTGCTCTTTGCGCAGAAATTGGCGCAGTTCTTGTACAAGAATCTGTGTCTGACTCAAATTCTTGTATCGTTTCTGATATCGTTTCTTGTATCTGTGTATGACACTATGCATTTTTTTGACATATTAGAAATGATACAAGAAAATGTATAGTGTCATACAGCCTTTAGTAAACAAATAAACATTTTCAATTTCTACGGAAAAAAAGATAATTACTTATTTCCCATAGTCCTGTCGCCAGGGGGGGTACAACGGCCTCCTTAATTCAGATGGACTTACCCAAGTTTTTTTTATATATTTTGACCCGCAGAATACGAATTTTTTGGGTAACAGTTGATCCGGATGTCGATAAGATTGTTATAGACAAAGAACTTGAGGAATTACATAACAGCGATTTTTCGCAAAACAAAACATCTTCTTGTATTTTTTGGGTCATTTTAAGCAAAAAATATTCCTACAAGTTTTTTCGTAGAATGCATAATTTTCGAGATAACCGCGGTTGAACTTTCAAAAAATCGAAAAATTGTAATTTTTGAACCCGAATAACTTTGATTAAAAAATAAAGTAGCAATTCTGCTTACCGCATTTGAAAGTGTAAGTCAAATTATATCGGTTTTGATTATTTTCATTGCTAGAAATTTATCATTTTATTGTTAAACAAAGCTACAAACACCTAGTATGTGAGTGATGTTTTCAATGATTTCTCATTTAAAATCGAACGAGTAGGTAGAGTAGCTACGAGTGCAAGCGAGGCAATTTCTAGGTAGCATACGTTAAAACGCATGTATTAGGCACGGGAAACACTATGTGTTTATAGATTAGTTTAACAATAAAAAAATTAATTTTTAGCAATGAAAATAATCAAAACCGATATAATTTGACTTAAACTTTCAAATGCGGTAAGCAAAATTGCTACTTTATTTTTTAATCAAAAGTTATTTGGGTTCAAAAATTGCAATTTTTCGATTTTTTGAAAGTTCAACCGCGGTTATCTCGAAAACTATGCATTCTACGAAAAAACTTGTAGAAATATTTGTTGCTTAAAATGACCCAAAAAATACAAAAAGATGTTTTGTTTTGCGAGAAATCGCTGTTATGTAATTCCTCAAGTTCTTTGTCTATAACAATCTTATCGACATCCGGATCAACTGTTACCCAAAAAATTCGTATTCTACGGGTCAAAATATATAAAAAAAACTTGGGTAAGTCCATCTGAATTAAGGAGGCCGTTGTACCCCCCCTGGCGACAGGACTACCATGACCATTCACTAAACCTACCCTTTTGTATAATACTTTTCATTGTTTCGTGGTAAACCTTACAATAGAAAGTTCAACGTCAAATGTTTACAAAATGTCTATCTAACTAAAAGTAGAAAAACCAATATATTGTTTTCTTATTTTCTGGGAATCTCTTTAATTGAATGAGATTCACTAATTCCTAAAAACACTTTCTACATATAATGCTTAATAGTATAATATACAGGGTGTTGCGATTTCTGTTGGTCGGTGATTTGATTTTTGTCTTAATATTTTCTATTTTATTTATAAAAAAATAAGGAACCTTATTAATATTTATTATTTTATTTTAAAATTTATATACTAAAAGTCAAACATATCAAAATCCAATTCCTCCTCCATTCCTTCCTCCCACATTTCTTCTTCCATTTCTTGTTCTTCATCTTCTTTTTCTTCAGTTTCCACTTTAGTTTCTTCTTCCACAACTTCTGCTTCCATTTCAATTTCTTCCATAAAGACTTGCTCTTCTTCTGTAAGCGATTCAGCATAATCATCGGGAAAGAATAATTGGCATTCTTTAGCGCCTTCTTGAGGATTCGGTGAAATATAGCTTGGGCCAATTTGAGCGAAAGCTAATACACATTCGCTTTTCTTTTTAGATACTTGGATAATCAACTTTTCTTGGCTAGAATGAAGAAAATGGTTTTTCTTTAATAGAATTTATAATTATACGTTAATTTTCTAGAATTGTATTTTTAGAACAACAATGATTTAAAGCATTTGAAATAAAGAATTCAAATATCCTTTAACCAAGACACAAAAAAATAGGAAAAAGATCACTGTAACGATACTGAACAACAGGATCACTGTAGCGATAAAACTACATAAAATTTAGTATAAATGAAATACTCATATCGGGGAGTGAACAAAAAATATTTACAAACTGGGACCAAAGAAAGGGTTGGCTCACTATTATAAAAGGTGACAAAGTACTTTATAAAAAATACAGAAACAGTTCCGTTTGAAGTTTACTATACTGTATAAAAAAAATTGGGAATTATATAGAGCATATTTTAGGTGAGTATATCATAGACCTTGGGCTCACGCTTAAAAAAATCATGATTTTCTGATGATATGATGATGATTAAATGTAATGCTTCCGACAACTGGAGTTAACTGTGAATATTTTTATCAACCAGTCTTGCAAAAATCAGCTGTGAGGGTACAAATTTTGATGACTCCATAAGTGCGCTAACCATCACAAAAAGTCATAAAATTTATACCCTCACAGCTGATTTTTACAGATTTTTGAAATTAACTGGTAATATATCGTCCGACAGGAATGATATATACATACCTACCATTAAACAAATAATGGAAAAAGCACACGAACATCAACATCAAATAGAAATATTATTTTTAGAAAGTCAAAGTTTCCAACTTCATAGAAATATTAAAAATATTGAAAATATTTAAAATATTCCTAAAAGATATTTAATTGAGAACTTATTGAATAACTTATTGGATAACATTTTTATTTTATTATTTATAGACTTTGAATAACCCCATGACTCAATAAAGAGAAAGGAAATAATGAAAGCCTTAAAATATAAAGGAGTAACTAAAAAACTAAGAAACCTAATAATAATGTCAAAATACAAATAAGTTAGTATTCTCACAAAAAAGGAGAAACAGAAGAATTAGAAATAAATAAAGGGGTGAGGCAAGGTGACTCACACCGTCAGCAACACTGCAGTAGATTTTGAGTAGGAAAGATCCACAAGGGAAACCTAAGAGCATCAGGTTACCAATTAATCGCTTATGCAGATGATATAGCGATAGTAACAAAAACAAGAAAAATTATGAAAAATTTATTAATGGAGATTGAAGAAGGGGAAAGAAGATGGGACTAAAAAATTAACGAAAAGAAAACAAAACTAACGTTACTTGGAAAAGCAGAACAAAACAGAGATAAGGATAGGAAATATAAAATTCGAAGAAGTACAAAACTTAAATAACTGTGCGTTATGATAAACAACAAAGGGGAAAGAAAACCGGAAATCGAAGAAAGAATCACTGCGACAAACCAGATATACCAAACAAATAGAAAACTACCAATTAGTAAAGTATTAACCAAACAAACAAAAATACATATTTAAAAAACAATAATAAGACCAATAACAATATATGCACCAGAAACGATGACTATAACCATAAAAGAAGAAGAGAAATTAAGGATAAATGAACGAAAGATAATGAGAACAATACTGGGTCCAGTGCGAATAGAAGAACAAGAGTAAAGAAGGATAACGAATAAAGAAATTTTACAAGAATTAAATGGAGAAGATGTAAAGAAAATAAAAGTAAAAAGAATCAAATGGCTGGCTCGTACTTATACGGAGACAAGGACCAGAATCAGTATCAACAGCTATGATATTATGGCAACCCGCGGAAAAAAGGATACGTGGTCGACCCAGATCAAAATGGTTAACTGAAGTTGAGGAGGACCTAAGCAGGGCAGGAATTACAAAATTGAAAGAGATGACAATAGACCGGAATAAATGGAGATGTATTAGTGAACAAATACAATGATAATGAGGCTGCTCCACCAACGTAAAATGATAACATTAAAATACATTAATGATGGCCAAAGAAAGCTTTAAATTACATAGCACAAGAAAGAAGAAGAAGGGGAAAGCCTTCAATTGCCTGGGAAGAAAATGTATGGCACATCATGAGAGATAGAGCCATCAAAGAAGACGAATGGATGGACAGAAAAAGATGGCGGTCGAAATACGAGAAGCGGCAGAGGCTGTAGGAACCTCGCTTATAGATATATAGAAAATACAAATTAACCAGAAATAGAAGGAGAAAAATCCTAATTTACTGCAATTATTAGTGTCTTACAATGTTCTTTTGTCTCTGTACGCTGGTTTTTCCAATCTTTGAACGCTTTTAGCAATCAATTCCGTGTCATGAGGATCTTCGTTTGAGAAAAAACCATAATGCATAATTTGGTCTGGCCACTGACTCATTACGTGGAGGGCGTCACGAATTTTTCTGGTATCGAATACAAGGGCCAAATGTTCGGGTTCAGGTTCCGGATCAGGAATTTCGTACGCTGAAGCCAGTTTAGGGAAAAACAACCTTCGAAAAAGATTTAAAATAATTTAATTAATGTTAAAGAATTACTACATTAAAATAAATAAATAAATAATATTAAGTGTCAATAAATCTGACACCGTGCACTGTTGAAAGAATTCCATAATTCCAGCGATGGCGTTATCTTAATATTTAACTATCCTTAACCCTCGTAAGGCGGTGGGGGTGCAGCTGCACCCCAGACCTCCTTTTTCTCAACTATATTTTTTAATAAATTTTTTTGATTTTTGTCCATTTTTTTATTCGCATTAAATTAAATTCTAAACGCACTCCACCCATTACAGCATTTAAAACTCTTTGCGGTTACGTGTTTTTTTTTGGAAAAATGACTGTAAGGCAGTGGTGTCATGGCAAAATTAGCAGTGTGGGAACGCAGTGCCGGAACGCACTGCTAATTTTTGTTTACAAAACCTAAATTCTCTATTATTTTTTTTTTCTTTTCTTAACCAGTGCGGGAACGGCGTTCCCACGCGTTCCCACACCATGACACCACTGCTGTAAGGTGCAAATGATGAAAATTTCATCCTGAATTAGACATTTCTGCTGTTCCACCTGGAACTAACAGAGCTATGGGACAATGTCGGTGTTATTTATGTCATAAAAAAAGACCGAAAATCCCGGCATAACTGTATTGTGTGTAAAAGTTTGTGTTGCTCTTGCTCACACTAAGAAAAATTTCATGTGTTTGTCTTGCAGAGATAATATTGTTTTTAAGAAGAAATGAGTACTTTCTTTGTAAAATTATGTTTCATAATATGAAAAACAAGTCCTAATATTATCTTTCAAATCAATTTCCCCAACGTTCAGATTGTAGCTTTCTGCAATCTTGAAAAAATATACACTTTCTTTAAATAAACTTTTTTATACCATGCCTAGATTTTGTGTCACATTGGAACTACTAAAATCTATTATCTATAACAAGAAATCGAACTTATTAGCCAGGGAGGTAGTGTCAAATTTGACCGGAGCATTTTAGCATGGCTGCTTTCTTTTTATTTAGTTAGGTATTCCAAAGCTTCTAAAGTGTCAGCTGGCCCAAAACCGGGGATTTTAGACAAGAAAAGGTAAAATATGAGACTTGATGGAAAAACGCTACAACTTATGTCAAATATTTATCTCCGTGACTCACAACTCTTAATAGCCTTGCTGACTTCTCTCCTAGCTTTCACTCAGGCAATCCGGGTTCAAATCCTGGCGTTGAATTTTTTTTGTTTTTAAAATTGACATTTTATTTTGAAAAATAATTATTTTTATAATAAGGGCGTTATTCAGCGGAATACTGGGTTTACTGTGTTTTGATTGATTTGCAAACTTTCGATAGCTATTTTCTATTGGATATATTGCGTTTGGAATTAATTGGCTGTAACCACTGGATATATTTCATGACAAAGCTATTTAGTATTAATTTAACTCAAACTCTAAAAAACAGGATTTATTACGTTTTGATTGATCGCTCCTCATACAGACAAATATCCATTTCTATTATAGAGAACAGGGAAATATTTAGATTGCTATCATAAAATGGGGGTTGATAATAGAAAAGTGAAAAATTAGGATTGTATGTATCTTTTGGTTCTACATCATATTACATTAAGAAAAAACAGTTTGTCCAAAAAATAAAAAAATGTCGGGAGGGGGTGGGGAAGGCAACCCCCTTTTTCACTTAGATTGGTCGTACTAACTCAGGAAGCTTCAGGGGTTCATTTACAACAACTTTGCTTATTAAGGTCAATCATAATATTAATGATCAAATGCATAGTTCTATTTCATAAGTTCTATGCATAATTATATAAGACATACATATTTTTTTATATTGTCTCGTATAAATAATACAAACGTGGTATTATAAAAATAATTATTTTTCAAAATAAAATGTCAATCTTAAAAACAAAAAAAATTTCAACTCCAGGATTTGAACCCGGATTGTCTGAGTGAAAGCTAGGAGGGAAGTCAGCAAGGCTATTAAGAGTTGTAAGTCACGTAGATAAATATTTGACATAAGTTGTAGCGTTTTTCCATCAAGCTTCATATTGTACCTTTTCTTGTCTAAAATCCCCGGTTTTGGGCCAGCTGACACATCATTTGTTAATAAGCTTTGGAATACCTAACTAAATAAAAAGAAAGCCGCCATGCTAAAATGCTCCGGTCAAATTTGACACTACCTCCCTGGCTATAACTGACCGAGTTATCAACATAGAGAAATAGGTGTTTTGAAGCGATTTCCTTGGGGCATTTTTATAATTAACTATTTTGATTGGGAAATAAGCCACAATTAAATTAAAAAAATAATTTTATTAAGGTTTCGACGCCCAAATCGGATGTCGTCAAAATATAAAATATTACTCAATATTGCGTATTTTGTATAATAGTAGTAATTTTATATTTTGTATTTTTTATAAGTAATATTTTGTATTTTGACAACGACATCCGATTTGGGCGACGAAACGTTAATATAATTATTTTTTAAATTTAATTGTGGCTTATTTTCCAGTTAAAATAGTTAATAGAGAAATAGTCCCCGTCATAACAATGTATTATATATTGTCACAATATTGTGCCTTCGTCTTTGATAATGTCACGAACTGCCGACACACTGTTGCCAAAGGTTCGCAGAACTTTCGAAAAATGGTGCGGCTATTAACTCTCGAGTTAATATTGATGACGCCTTAATGTAGTCTCTTAAAAACCTAAGTCAAAGCTCTATGTATGAATATACGGCAAAAGTACTGGTAAGATGCAGGAACTAAACTAAATGAATTCTCTCCTCATGTGAAGATCATCTTGAATAATCCATTAAATAGAAGCGTAATCATTAACAGATTGAGAATTGGACATGCTGCAATAACTCATAAATTGTTTATCAAAAAATATCATTTGCCAACCTGCAAAAACTGTTCTCTCCCATTGACGGTGAAGCATATTCTGACTGATTGCCAGTACTACGAAGAAAGAAGAAGAAAACATGTAATATCAGATGGCATCAAAACTACCCTGACTACAAACACCAAACTTACATACTAGATGTTTTAAAAGACTTATATTTATTATGGACCGACCGCGTCAGAAATGAAGAAGTTTTAAGGCGCCTGAATAGAGAACGTGAACTCACAGAAATTGTCAAGAAACGTAAAACATCTTATCTTGGACACATATTATTAGACACGACAGGTACCACTTCCTTCAACTTATTATAGAAAGGAAACTAGAAGGCAGACGTGGTCCGGGTAGACGACAAATGGCCTAGTTGGCCATCAAAGAATAGACAGGATTAAGTTTTAAAGTTTAATATGAAAAGACCAAAATAGAGAAGACTTTGCAGAAGTCATCGCAAACATTCGCTAAGAAGACGGCAACTAAAGAAGAAGAGAAAAAGAATATTTACATACGTTTATTTCCTATAAACAACTATAGTTCTTAAGATTGAAATCAATCGAGAAATTAAAAAAAAGGCTATGTAGACTATAGACTATAACCAATAGATCTTGTATGAAGACATCAAAAGAACAACGGGAGAAATAAATTTAAACGAACAAGAGGGCAATTATAGTAAGTATATATTATTGGGGGGCAGATATTGGATTTTTTCCTGAATACATTTCCTGGGGCAGATATTGGATCTGATCATCAACCACTTGTAGCAGCCAGATATTAAACTAAGGTTAAAACGAATTCAGCGACAAAAACCAAAAACCAATGTACTTAACTTTGACGATATAAACATAAAACATAACATTAAAAAATAATTTAACAATAGAATAAAAAACATCGGAGAACAACTAGAAGATCCAGAAGAACTATGGAGTGTATTTAAAAACCAAGTTAACGAAATCTTCACAAACAATGATCATAGAAAAAACTTAATCAACAAAAATAAATGGATGACGGACGACATCTTGAAATTGTCGACGTCGACTGATAAAATCTAATGAAACAGATGTGATATCTAAACACGACTTATTTAATGTGCCCAAAAAACTAAAAGAAATAAGTAATACCTATATTTAAAAAACGAGTTCCCCTGTACTTGTTGACTATAATAACAAAATTATTGTAAATGAGCACGAAATAAGAAAAGAATGGCAGCTGTATATATCAGAGTTGTTTAAAGATGACAGGAATAATATTGCCGAATTCTACCAAAACTGTACTGACGGCCCAGAAATTATGAAATGCGAGGTAGAACACGCTATAAATAATGCTAAAATTAGAAAAGCTTGTGGTCCAGATGATACACCAACTGAGTTGCTGAAACTAATAGATAATAATAACATAAACGTAGTATTAAGACTTTTTAATTCAATATATAACACTGGAATGATTCCCACAGATTGGCTCAAATCCATCTTTGTCGCAATACCTAAAAAACACAATGCGAGAAAATGCTCAGAATATCGATTAATTAGCCACACTCTTAAAATTTTCCTACGAATACTTCACAACAGAATTAGACGCAAATGCGAAGATCTCGAAGATACCCAATTTGGTTTTAGAAATGCAATGGGAACCAGGGAGGCACTTTTTGCGCTTAACATCCTATTACAAAAATGACGTGACCAAAGAAAATATGTATTTGCATGTTTCGTGGACTTCAAAAGGCATTCGATAAAGTACAGCATGTAAAATTAATGCAAATACTGAAAAACATCGGAATAGATGACCAGGATATTCGTGTCATTAAAAATTTGTAGTGGAATCAAACTGCTATCGTAAAAATTGCAGATAACTACACCGATGAAATCTCCATACAACGAGGAGTCAGACAACCCTAACAACACAAAACATTCCAGGAATGTACTATCAAAGTTCTATTAATGTTTGAATGTACTGGACATTCAAGGAACATTAAGTGAATATCTGATTAAGTTATTCGTGGAATGTTACCACAAGACATTCTATGAACATACTACCAATGTCCTATATTTTAAGAGAGGCCATTTACTATTCAATTTGCATTCATTTTCAAATTTGCTGCGCGTTTATATGTATTTAGGCAATCCAAACCACGTGACTTCTGGTTCTGGTTGGCATGGCATACAGGTTACAGAGGTTATGTTTGTAATATCATTTCATTTCATCATTTCACTGTTTATCGTCATATTTTGGATTCATTTGGATTTCGTTTGCTGTATTTTGTGTTTGTGAACTTTATAAACTTTACCACACTGCAAAGTGATTATTTAAGGAAATTATTTCTCTGATATTTATCAATATTGATGAATTTTGCAAGCAATAACATTATTTATTTTATTGTTTTAGATATTTATTGAAGCTGAAAATAATTGGGGATTTAGATCCATATACAATTCAGTCAGAATTGGATTTTACCATAAAGTGCATTCCACCAAATTACTATTATAGATATTATAGATGAAAGCATACAAAAGCCTTCAGGAACATAAATATTTTACAGCTGGATTTGTTTTTAAAGTTAGAGTAAAGTTGGAAGTCACAAGCAACAACTTCGTAAGTACCTACAAGAATATTGAGGAAATCCAGCTCCTGGATACTACTGGGCAAACTAGAAGATTGAAGAGGACAAAGCCTTTTGAACTAGTTTGAGTGATAGTGAAAAGCAGAGCATAATGCTTGTGTGCATGTGTATGTTAGAATAGTGCGGTTAGAAAAGCAGAGCATATTGCTTGTGTGCCTGTTAGATTAGATAAGAGACGCTATGGGTAAGCTCTTCATTTTAAGAAACAGTAGTAATTTAGGTTAAATTAAAATTTCTCATTGGTCAGAGTTATGACCAGATTGTAATTCTAATGAAAAATTCAATACAATGAATCGTCATCGTAGTGATGATTACGGAAAAAAATATATGACAAGATTTTGTGCAATAAAAATGTTTATATTTATCAAGGATGTATTATTTGGTATGGCTACATATACAGTCGGAAAAATGAAAGAATACTCATGAATGAATATAAAACACGCTGTATTTTCCTGTCACCGTGTCACAAAGAAAATTGTCCAGTGCAAGTAACAATAATTATTACATGTACTTGTACTGGCACCAGTTTTTTGTGTGACACGGTGACAGGAAAATACAGCGTGTTTTATATGTTCGTTCATGGGTATTCTTTCATTTTTCCTACTGTACTTCTGGTATATCGTCGGTGATGTGACAATACCTCCTATCTGCTTTTTCATGAATTTTGTAGGAGATGAAAAACTTGTTTGGGCCATCTCGTGTTTTCATATATTTTTTGATTTGTTTTGTAGTAAATTCAACTATCTATTTACTACAAAACAAGTCAAAACTTACGTATGAAAACAGGAGGTGACTGTAAAAAATGTTTTTCGTCTCCTGCAAAACTCATGAAAAAACATATAGGGGGTATGTCACATCACTGACGATATATTTCAGAGAATGTCTAAAAAATTTACTTTGAATGTCCTAAGAAGATTCATGGAATGTTTCAACAAGACATTCAGTCTAAACAATATACTGTGAATGTTCAAAGAACATTCGTAGACATTCATGGAATGTTCCAACAAGATATTCAAGGAATGTTTAAAATGCTGACACAGCACTTTCCTGGGACTTTCCAGGGACGTTCGTGTGCTTTTGGGAACATTCCAGGAATGTTTTCAATGTCCTGTGTGTACCTTCTAGGAACATTCCTGGAATGTTTTGTGTTATTAGGGAAGGGTGCATTTTGTCGTCAACATTGTTCAATATTTACTCGGACCAGCTATTCAAAAGGGCACTTGAGAGACAGTCATATGGAATAAAAAATCAACGGCGAACTACTTAATGTGATTAGATATGCATACGATACAGTAATTCTGTCAGATAATATTGAAGGTCTCCAAATTCTGCTTGATCGAATTCACGAGGTAGGAGAGGAAATGGGCATTAAAATAAACTCAAACAAAACCAAATTTTTAGTGTTTAGTCGTGATTGACATCCCGATGCAAAGCTTCAATTAAACGGAGTCCAAGTTGAGAAAGTTCACAAAATGACATATTTGGGAAATGTGATAACGGACCAACTAGACCCAGACATAGAAGTAAAACGTAGAATAGCAATGACGAAAACTACTTTTATGAAAATGAAGTCATTTCTTTGCAATAATCATCTCAGTTTAGAACTAAGACAAAGAATGGTTAAGTGCTATGTTTGGTCCGTACTTTTGTATAGTGCAGAAGTGTGGACGCTAAAAGTATCGATCATGAACAAAATTGAAGTATTGGAAATGTGGATACATAGACGAATGCTGAAGATACCTTGGACAACAAGAAAAACTAATGAAGAAGTACTAATGAGGGTCAACAAATATAGAGAACTACTAAAGACTGTTAAACATCGAAAAATGTCTTATCTGGGAGATATAGTGAGGGGAAGTCGATATAAAATACTACAACTGATCCTTAAAGGCAAAATCGAAGGCCGTAGAGGTGTAGGAAGAAAACTAGTTGCTTGGTTAAAAATACATTCGAGAACGGACTCAGATACCAAATGCTGGACAATTATTCCATATTGCAGAAGACCGAGAAGCCTTCGCAATGGTGATCGCCAACGTCGGAAAATTCTGATATGACACGTGAAGAAGAAGAATATATTATTGAAAATGTAACCTTAAAATTGTGGCTTTGACGCATGCTACAGATGGGGCCCATATACCAGTCAGTGTAATATGTTCACCACTTTCTTCATCTACGGCTTCACTAAGCATTTTTCTATATGGACAGTCCTCAGAACCAGGAGGTTTCATTGTTGGCCCGTAAACCTAAAGATATTTGTTTTTACAGTAATAATTAAATTGTTAAAATAATTTGAAATACGGGAGATAATTAAAAAGGCATGACAATGATTAGAGCTAGGAACATATGCCCTAAAATATGCATGCAAATATGCACAAAAAACCGTTGAAATGTGCACTAAAATGTGCTTTTATGCATTTTGCATATTAATAAAAAACGCAGTAATCCTTGTTTTGAAGGTATTTAATTATTTATTTTGTGCCAATGGCCCTAGCACTCGAGGCTCGAAATAAAAAAATATTTATTTTTTGTCAAAGTTACAAAAAATATTTATTGAAATTTCAATTACCTACATCATTATATTTATTTATTCTTTATATTTATCACCATCATTCTTTATGATATTATTATTACAACTAAAATTATACATTATTAAACGTTTTCCTAAATTTTCTACTGAAAAACTGAGCCGTCTATCTGATAATAATTGTTTATACACAGAAAAACTTCTTTCTACTTCACATAAAGTTAAAGAAGCAAACTTAAAATATTGTATAATTGTGGGTTCTACCTATACCTATAACATTAAATTATCTTCATATTTCCCCCTCGTAATAATATTATTTATTTAAATTATTTCTTGATATCCCTAATTTTTCTTTAACACCGCACCGTGCAGATTTTTTGATAGACTTAAATGGTTTCCCCAAGATATTTAATTTTTTCATTTAATGAATTGATAATTTCAATACTTTGGTTTAATAAAATGTTTCGCTTTTCTAATTTAGTAATAATTGGTTCAGCAAATATTTACAAAATTGGTTTGGATATGTATCAAATTACTTTTTAATAACGGTTTTTTGAAAACATCCACACATTTTTTATAGCACCTGAGTTATCTACATCGAAACTAAAAATGACGTCTCTATTTCCCTCAAAATTATCGGTTATGAAATTTACAAAACTTAACCATGTTCCCTATCTAGTTATCACAGGCTCAGGGGGTAAAGACACATTTGGTAAACGATCTTTATACACCTCTACTCGCAGAAGGGCTTAAAAATATTTTTTTATATTTGATACAAGGGTATTGATCATTGGAAATTCTGTCCTTTCAGTTTTTGCTACGCTTTAAAGTGTGTGCTAAACAAGTAGCAAATTTGAAAAAAATATTTTTAAATGTTGTCTATCTTTGTTCATTTGGCGCAGCATCACTTAATAGTACAGTGGAACCTCGACAACTCGGATTAATCGGGACCGCGGCCGATCCGGGTTATCAAAAATCCGGGTTAGCCGGAGAATATGGTAAAAATTAATAAAATACGGTATACTTACAGATAAACTCCGTCAGAATTGAAATAACATGAAATATATATAATTATGCACAGTACCTACACATCTAAATTACCAAAAACACGCAAAAACAAACGTAAGCAAACGGAAGCGAACAATATACAAGACTGTACTACACACAATACAGTCACAATCGATGTGGTGTTATTTAAGAACAGTGAAAACTAAAGACCATTGTTTGAAAAAGAATTTTGTCAACAAAGTCTTTTTAAACAATGCTGTTTGAAATATATAAAGGAATACTACAGACAGGTGTCTGTTGTGTCTGCCGGCACGGCGTGTGCCATGAGTCATTTTTACTATCGTATAGTTCAAATTACACAAATACACATTATCAGTAGTAATTGCACAAGAGCTCTAAAATTATTGAATTTTTCCCGAGTGACACTTTGACAGTTTTAATTTCACGAGCCGACGGCGAGTGAAATTATGTCAAAGTGTCACGAGGGTAAACATTCTATATTAATTTTAGAGTTCGAGTGCAATTTGTTGCGATTATTTCATGAATAAAACTGTTCAAAACAAAAATTTTATTGTAATTTATTTATGTAAGTACAAATTAGTACAATTAAACACAAGTTTTTTATAAATATTTGACGATTGAAAGTCATCACTTTTATAATTTTTAAAACATTAATTGTCATTAACGTCACTGAATGTATTTTTTCGTAGCAACGAAGGGCATCTGACGTAATATACTTAACGACGGGCAATTATCAAAAATTATCAATTTAATTCAGATTTCTGTAGCTTTCTATTGGTCAGAATCTCCTATGAATGAGATAATCTCTCAAATATTATATTACATACATTTTTATTGCTGAAATGTTTATCTGATAATGAACTATGTATTTTGATAGGAAATAAGCCACAATTAAATTGAAAAATAATTAAATGTCAAAATACAAAATACTGAAAATCAAAATGTTTTTCTGATGAAAATCGGTCCGGGTTAGCAGGACTTCCGGGTTATCGGGAGCCGACTTATCGGGGTTCCACTGTAATAAAATTTTTTCACTAACAAAATGTGACTGCATGTTTGAGACGAGTCCCATTCTTCTCTTTTATTCGTCGTATCCTTGCCGTATAAATTGTAAAAGGCAGAGATTAAAGATGTAACCAGAAAGTGGTTCCACGACAAATTTCAGATTTATTGTTTAGATCCGGGACTTCTCATTTTTCTTTAAATTTTTTTCTGTTGATATCGTTTGAGGTAAAAAAAGTCTGAAAATATGCAATTTTAATAATTGCATATGCACTTAAAAATTTATCCAAAATGTGCAAATATGCACTTAATATGCATTTTGAATATTTCCCGAGCTCTAACAATGATACATAATATCGTCAATATCTTCTTGTTTAAGTGCCGTCTCCCAATCAGAAGTTGGATAGCATCATGACTATCTTCACTCTATCTACTGCTGCTCTAAAGAGTTCTGTAGAACTGCATTTAAAACAGTCTTAAATTCTTCAACCATGACGTTCTCCTCTTTCTTATACCCATTCCTTCTTTTATCTTTAAAAAATAGTTGAAAGACTGATAAGTTTGTACACACTTGAATGAATAGAGGAAATAAAAAATGTAGTATATCAAAGTGTGTAAATAATTTATTTCTTTAGCTGAGCGCTTTCGACATAAACGTCATCATCGGAGCTAATGGTCAATTGTTAAAAAAGTACCGCTACAAAATTGAGGTGTTAACATTTGCATCTTGTGAAAATAAATTTTGGTTGGATATGCTATGTCCTCCGTACAACCCCAAACAGCAAAAACAGAAAAACGGCCACATTACACGTTACACAAACACAAAAAGAATTTTTTCATGGTATAGGTATCACCCATCCATTGTTGGCCTAGTAGAAACAGTAGGTCAGTCAGCTGCTTCTACTAGGCCAACAATGGATGGGTGATACCTATACCATGAAAAAATTCTTTTTGTGTTTGTGTAACGTGTAATGTGGCCGTTTTTCTGTTTTTGCTGTTTGGGGTTGTACGGAGGACATAGCATATCCAACCAAAATTTATTTTCACAAGATGCAAATGTTAACACCTCAATTTTGTAGCGGTACTTTTTTAACAATTGACCATTAGCTCCGATGATGACGTTTATGTCGAAAGCGCTCAGCTAAAGAAATAAATTATTTACACACTTTGATATACTACATTTTTTATTTCCTCTATTCTTTTATCTTTGCCTGTATTATTAGTCTTAATGTTTCATATCGCTGTCCCCTCATTACTACGTGTACCAGATATTGTAACTTTCTTATTTTTATTGTATTTATTATTTCGAATTCTTTGCTAAGTCTCGCACTACTTCCGTGTAAGTTTTCTTCTGTGTCCATGCTATTCTAAGCATCTTTCTGTAACACCATATTTCAAAGGACTGTAGCTTATTCTGTGTTCTTCCTTCAATGTCCAGCTTTCAAGTCCATATTGCGTACTGAAAACACGTACCTAGTATCGCAGAGTTCTTACTCTCAGTTCTAATCTAAGGTCTTTGTTGCAGAGAATGGTTTTAATTTTTACAAACGCATTTCTTGCAATTTCGATCCTGGCCCCTATTTCTGTTGTTTGATCATTATTGTCTGAAATCCAGGTTCCTAGGTATTTGTATTTATCAACCCTTTCTGTCGATACATTTCCGAAATGTATGCTTGTTTTCATTTGTTTCCGTTGTTTTCTTTTTGTTTTCTTTGTTGTTATTATCATGTATTTGGTGTTTCTTATATTCGTTTTTGGTCAATATTCTTCACAGAAACTGTTTGTTTTGTTTAGTAGTAATTATTGAAGCTGTTCAGCAGAGCTTGCTATATGTCTAGAAAAATAAGGTAGAATACATATAGGCCTGGATCCCGCGTACCAAAAAAAGTTTTTTAATAGCAAGCAGAAAATTTTTTAATAGCTTAACAGTGTCTAGTCGGACAAACTTTGATGTATGGGAACACTGGGACAGGTAAAGTTTTAATTGTGGAACAGGTTACAGGTTTCGAACGTGAGACTACGAAATCGTCCCATGTATTTTGTCGGACAGAACATCCAATTGATTTGTTACCCTTTTATTAAACTCTCATGCAAAAATCAGACTGCTATTTACCACCAACATAATTCCCGTCATTTAATATGTTCTAACTGTCGGACTTATTAAAATGTCCAACATATTTAGCGGACAAACATTTTTTCATATTATAAATACACTTGCGAGCAAAAAAATCGGGTCACTCGATGAATTATACACGTTAGATGTCTCGAATTTACTAAACCTGTTGTCCGATTTGAGTGATTTTTTTAGTATGTTATAGCCTTATTTTCTTTTTGTGTGAATTTGATGGCCTTGGGCGAGCCAATTAGCCAGACATTTTATTATTTTAAAAACAAACAAATTTGATTTTTCAATCAGAGGAATTTTTTCTGTATTTCTAACTCTAAATACATAACAAAATAACATTATTATCTACAATTATTATCTAAATAATACTCTGTTTTGGTTGTTCATTTTTTTTTTTGTATTTTTTGTTGTATTTTTTTGTATTGTTAATTTGTTTTTTTTATTATTTTTTTTATTTCTTTTATTGTTATTTTTTATAAATTGTTTTTTTACTACGCTAAGACGTAAACCCGATTCAACCTCGCGGAGGTTTACATCTTCTTAGTTTTTTTTCTTTTTTTTTGCTTTTTTTGCTTTTTCTGTTTTTTTTGCTTTTCTTTTTCTCTTTTTTTGTTCTTTTCTTTTTTCAACTATAATATACAATAATTACTTAAATCTACAGAGTTAAAAAAAATAACAACAAAACAAACATGTTTGTTTTGTTTTAACAAACATGCCTGCTTTGTTTTAACAAAATTTCTTAAATACAGGGTAAATTTTATTGCTACAATCTATATTTACAGTTTTTGATATGTTCGTAAATTGATTTTAATATATTAATATCTTCAGAAAATATCAAATTGTTCAGGTAGACGGGAAGTGGAATTTTTAATATATTAAGATTATCATAAAATTTGTTTATATTTACTGATTGATGTGAACATTCGAGGAGAATATGTAGTAGATCACCTTCTTTTCCACACTCACAGTTAGGTGACTCTGTGAGACCCAAACTGTACATATGAAGGGGGGTAAGAGCATGATTACATCTCAATCTATTTATAACTCTTATGAAATGGCGATTTGATGCAGAATTAAACCATCTTTTAATGAGAATTTCAGGCTGCATTTGTTTGTAATTACTACCAGTTCTCGTGTTTATAGCCTTATTATTTAAGAATATCAATGTATTAATATTGTTGCTACCCAGGTAAATGCCATTCTATATCAGGTGTAATAGTCATACCGTGTTTCTTCCTTAAAGTTCGGAAAACTCTGTGGAATATTACAGCATACATAAAATATTAAAATTAAAACTCAATTGTAGCGTTAGGCTTTCTTAATATTTTATTTTATGATTCATTTGCTTTTGTTGGATAATAAAACAGGTACTTTAACAACTAGCCATGCTAGTTGGGTTCATCCATACAGGGTTTTTCTAAATAAGTGCGACACACTTTAAGGGGTAATTCTGCATGAAAAAATAATGATCCTTTGCTTTATAAACATACGTCCGCAAATGATTCGTTTCCGAGATACGGGATGTTGATTTTTTTCTTACAAACACGATTTATTTGTTGCTCCAAAACCGGTTGGGATATGCAAATAAAATTTGGTAGATTTTAAGAGGTCGTTATTGCACATTTTTTGACATACGAATTAAAATTTTATATTCACCATTGGCTTGCATACAGGTATAAACATTTTAGATACATCCCGTATGCACGCTAATGGTGAATATAAAATTCTTAGTTGTATGTCAAAAAATGCGCAATAACTACCTCTTAAAACTTACCAAATATCATTTGCATATCTCAACCTGTTTTAGAGCAACAAATAAATCGTCAGTTTGTAAAAACAAATTCAGCATCCCGTTTCTCAGAAACGAAGCATTTGCGGACATATGTTTATAAAGCAAACCGTCATTATTTTTGAAGTTACACTCTTTAGGCACAAAGGTGAATTTCTACATTCCCTGGCGCATGCGCACACCGACAGTATGGTATTAGTCGCTACATCTTTTAAGTTATGTAGCACAAATAAGGTGTGCGTGAAAATAATATATTATTAGTGTTTTTAGTAAATATATTTATTATCATTTTTATGTCTGTGGATTTGCCTTTCTCCTAATAAGTATTATTGAAAATGTTTATTTTCAATTATTAATGTATCTGTCACCGTGATTGTAATTATGTCCGAGAAATGATCGACTGAATACAAAAGCGGTGATGGTAGCTGATCGGTAGAGCATTCGCCTAGGGATCGAGAGGTCCCCTGTTCAAATCCCGGACAAAGTCATATCCTTTCTTTGGTATTCTTTTGGCGTTATTACTAAAATTAGTGTAATGTTTAAATAAAATACAAAAAAACTGTTTAAAGTAGATAGATATATTGAATAATAACTTCTTACGTGCGTACAATGTACACACACACATTCTTTTTCATGCAGAATTACCCCTTAAAGTTTGTCGCACTTATTTAGAAACACCCTGTATTGATGAAGAACATGGCTAGTTGTTAAAGTACCTAACTTTTTATTATCGCAAATGAATAAAAAAAGAAAATGTTAAGAAAACCTAAGGCTACAATTGAGTTTTAATTTCAGTATTTTATCTATGCTATGATACTCCACAGAGTGTTCCGAACTTTAAGGAAAAAACACAGTATGATTTTTACACCCGGTATAAAATGACATTTATCTGTCTAGCAACAATATTATTACATTGATATTCTTAAATAATAAGGCTATAACATACTAAAAAAATCACTCAAATCGGACAACAGGTTTAGTAAATTCGAGATATCTAACGTGTATAATGCATCGAGTGACCCGATTTTTTTGCTCGCGAGTGTATATAGTTTGCTATTGAATAAACTTAATAACAACCTGCTAGTTTTCACAATCACAAACATGTCAGGATGACACCTTCCAAAATTAAAATCACGTCCAATAATTAAAACTTCCTCTGTTACAGTGTTCCCATACATCCATCCTTGTTCACATACAAGTTTGTCCCACTAGACAACGTTAAGCTATTAACAAATTTTCCGGTTGCTATTTAATAAACTTTTTTTGGTAAGCGTGATCCAGGCCTAATAGAAAAATAGAAAATATAGTTAAATAATCATAAAGAAGTAAAAAACTTCATTTGTACAATGGTATAAAAAGTTTATTAAAAACTATTAAAAGTTATCCAAAAGGATCTGCAAAACGTTTTCGATCTAGATCAGATCATCTTCAGTGCCTAGAACGAAGTATTTCCACGTTAGAATGAATGCAAAAGGTTAAAATTGTGACTAGTTGAAGAAAAAATGTGGTAATACTCACGTTCTGCCTAGTACATGGAACTAGCAACTTTATCAAAATGGTAACATCGAGAAATATGGTTTACATGATAATTCTATAATATTTATAGCGACACCAAGTCGATGTTAAAGGATTAATTTATGTGTTAGGAGTGCTCAAAGGGCAACATGGTTCCCTGCTCGATAAAAAATCGTGGTTCTTGCCATTTCAATGGACACAGACCAACAAAGGTGAAGGAGATGACAATCCAATTATTAGACAGAAGTGACATGACAAGACAAGCAGTCAATTTTTGGTTATGAATATAAAATAGTGTTTTTACACTTAAAAAGTAAGAATATAATGAAAAATCGAAAAAGCTACTCTCTGTTACAGAAATAATTGTTGTTACTGTTAAATTGATAAAAATATTACTCATAGTAGAGTCAGTGACGTCACTGGTGACAGTTCTGAAAGAAGACGAAAATAAAAAGTGAAAGAAAATTAATTCAATGTGAACAACTTGAAAGATCTATAAAGGTAAGGTACATAGTAATGTTTTAATGACCGTCAGCTTTACAGAAGATGAGATGAAATTACTAAACTGTGGTCTCAAATATTCCGTTCCAAAAGATTTATCTTTACATGATCTAGAGAATTTATCCATTGAGACTGATATAGTAATCCAAAATCTAATATTATCTCTTTCCCAAAGAACGTCAATTAGAAATTCCTATTACCGTTATATTAATAAATTTAAAAATAAGATTTCTACATCTTCCAATTCTTCAGCATCTATTAACTCTTCTTTTCCTCACAATATTTCTTTCAAACAAGCACAACTTCATCTGAAGACTCTTAAATCAATTAAACTCAAAATCAATAGTCACAATTTAGTCTTTTTTAAGGCTGACAAAGGTAATTGTTTAGTCATTCTAGACCGTGATTCATACAACAATAAAGTTTCATCTTTTTTAGATGACAATAACTTCACTCTCTTACCATCTGATCCTACTAAAAAATTCATAACCAAATTAAAAGATAATATTAAAAACCACTCAGATTTCTTATCTAACCATGAAGCTCCTTACAGCAAACTCCCTGGTAACCCTTTTATCCCAAGACTATATGGTTTGCCTAAGATACATAAAGTTGGAATTCCCATTCGTCCCGTCGTCAGTTTCATCAATACTCCAGTGTCTATTTTATCTAAATTCATACTTACTACCTTAAAAAACTTAATCAATTTCACTCCCCAGTTTACTGTATTAAATTCATGCCAATTAGTTCATAAACTTCAACTCATTAATCTTAATCCGGACATTACTATGCTTTCTTTTGACGTTAGCAACTTATTCACTTCAGTGCCTAAAATTGAAACTTTAAGTCTGGTAAAAACACTCTTAGTCAACAAGTCTATTCAACCCAATGTCATTTCTTCGATATTAGATATCCTTGAACTATGTCTATCTCAAGATTTCTTTCAATTTAACAACAAATTTTACAAACAACCCGATGGTCTAGCTATGGGCAGTTGCTTGTCCCCGTTCCTAGCTAATGTCTTTATGGATCATTTAGAGTCCAATCACATCATGAAAAATCCAAAAATTTTATACTGGTCCGTTATGTAGACGATTGTTTACTTCTAATTTCTGGTGATCAGACCTCAGCTCAACAATTACTTCTTAAAATTAATCAAATCCACCCTAATATCAAATTCACCATGGAACTAGAATCTTCTCAGGCCATTAATTTTCTTGATTTATCTATCACCAGACTTAATGACCAATTCAACTTTGGTATCTTTCGTAAACCGACCCAAACTGACCATGTCATTCATTTCTCTTCCAATCATCCACTACCACACAAATTAGCTGCATTTAGAAGTTTCATACATAGACTTTTTTCCATAAATGACTCTTTCAATACAGAACTCAACATCATAAAACAAATAGCTGTCATGGTTATGATCCCAATATAATAGACAAACTCATCCGTAAACGAGAATCTAGATTACTACATAACTCTGCTTATCGTCAGGCTTCCTCTTCTTCCCCAATTTATAGGTCACTACCATTTCACAACCCCACTTTATCTGAAAAGATTAAACGCATTATATCCAACTCTTCTGATAACATACATATTTCTTTTAAAGTTGGAAATACTCTTAATGATTTTTTCAAAAATACCAAAGACACAGTACACTATATGGACCGTAGTGGAGTTTACAGATTGACTTGTTCCGATTGCGATGCTTCTTATATAGGTAGGACTTATAGATCACTTTCAACCAGATCTGCCGAAGATTCCAAAAGAGATAATAAATCAGCTTTCTCCCATCACCTTAAAGTTAATAAACACCATCTTACCGTCCCTGATGGTGTCAAATTAATTCATAACATCCAGTATAAGAACTCTTTACGGTTGGATTTGTATGAGCACCTTGAGATTTCTAGAGACATGAGGACTAGCCCCAATTGCGTTAACCGCCAAACTACTTTAAATCGACCTTTTACTCCTATCCACCGACAATTATTTCCCTAACAATAATTTTGATATATTTTATAATTCCCCATTCCTTTCTTTATTTTCCTTTTCTTTTAATCATTTTCTTTACTGTGTTTCCTCTTTCCTTTCACCCCACTAGCATCTAACATTTATTATTTCCTTACTAATCACCCATTAACACTTTTTCAATATGCCCTTGGTTTCTTTCTCCTTACCCTCTTTAACTATACCTTCCTTAACACAGCCTAACTTTTTTCATTTCCAATTTTTCCTTCATATATTTTCCCAAACACAAAGTTATTGCCATCCCTAATACAGTTTACCTTCTTTCCTTTCCAACCTCCTTTATTAAAAATTTTTTACCAACCACAAAGTTATATTGCCATGCCTCGTGTCTCTGTCTTTTCGGTTCCCCTTGCACTTCTTGCTCTAGTTATTCTTTTCTTTTTCAACACTATTCATTAACTTCCTTCGACAATATTTCAATCTGTTACTCCGTTACTACCTATACAATTTCAAATTTTCAGTTTATCAATTTAGTGAATCAGTTCATCTAGAATTTTTACTTCATATCGAAAATAATCCCAACATTCAGCCTGGATTACATAACTTTCATTCAAATGTACACTTTTAAATCCGTAAATCTTTTACAGTATTTTATATTTCATACATTTCAATCTGTTTATTCCATTACCTTCTATAAATTTCAAATTATCAGTTCACTAATTCAGATAATAAATTTAAATTAAAATATTTTTTCAATTTGCAACAACGATCACAACTACAATAATAGGCAACCAACAATACTCTTTCTATTTTTACATCATTACTCTTTTACTTTTAAAGCATTACTATGTACCTTACCTTTATAGGTCTTTCAAGTTGTTTTGTTCACATTGAATTAATTTTCTTTTACTTTCATTTCAAATTAAATTAAATATTCGTCTTTTTTCACAACTGTCACCAGTGACGTAACTGACTCAACTATGAGTAATATTTTTATCAATTTAACAGTAACAACAGTTCTTTCTGTAACAGAGAGTAGCCTTTTCGATTTTTCATTATATTCCTAATTTATTATAATTTAAATTTCACTTAATACAGTTATTAATCTACATTCAGTTTAACTAATAATCTAAATTCTAAAAACACTATTTTATATTCATAACCAAAAATTGACTACCTGTCTTGTCATGTCACTTCTGTCTAATAATTGGATTGTCATCTCCTTCACCTTTGTTGGTCTGTGTCCATTGAACTGGCAAGAACCACGATTTTTTATCGAGCAGGGAACCATGTTGCCCTTTGAGCACTCCTAACACATAAATTAATCCTTTAAAATCGACTTGGAGTCGCTATAAATATTATAGAATTATCATGTAAACCATATTTCTCAAAATTTCTCTAGGCAGAACGTGAGTATTACCACATTTTTCCTTCAACTAGTCACAATTTTAACCTTTTGCATTAATTCTAACGTGGAAATACTTCGTTCTAGGCACTGAAGATGATCTGATCTAGATCGAAAACGTTTTGCAGATCCTTTTGGATGACTTTTAATAGTTTTTAATAAACTTTTTATACCATTGTACAAATGAAGTTTTTTACTTTTGTTTGATTTTTTAATTATGGTATACAGCCAGCTACTGTGTATTTTCCCATTGATTTTGTTTTAGAAAATATAGTATTTTGTAGCTTTGGATATTTTAATGCTTGCAGCTTAAGAGAGAGAAAGAGAGAAAGAGAGAGAGTGATAGAGAGAGAAAGAGAGAGAGAGAGAGAGAGAGAGGGAGAAAGAGGGCGAGAGGGAGAGAGAGAAGCAAGAAGCATAATAGTTTACATAGATTTATAAGATCTAGAAACTACGAATAAAGGAGATTTGCACACACAGAATAGATTAGTAATAGCGAAAATAATAGAAACACCAGATATCGAATTAGAGAATAATCAGTATACAAAATAAACATAAGGAAACTAAATATAAACAAAATAAGGGATATCTACCAAAATAAGAGGTAACCAATAATAAGAAGAGGTCTCGCTAGATGGGCAATGAAAAAAATTAAAGGAAGTAACATACGAATCAGCACAAGAATTCTGTGAAATCAGAAAATAATGACAAACTAAAAACACACCAGATGGTGGTCAAACCCAGTAAAAACGGCTATCGCTGATAAAAAAGAAGCATAGAAATTATGCGTGCAAACTAAGAATCCACGGGACAAAGCACTGTATGAAAGGCGTATTCGAGATTGAAACGGAATATAGAGGGCAGGTCGAATGCAGGAAAATGGCCGATATAAATGGTATAAACAAACATTTAATTGAGAAACAGAACAATACTGATTTGATTTAAAATATTTTAATGTGCTCATAATGCTAAAATTTACTAAAAATTTCTGAATAGTGACCAAATTCCATTCAAATCAACAATTTTTTGGTTTGTTTATACCACTTATAGTAGTTTAAATTTATTCCACCAGAGGTCAGATACTTTGTTTTTCATCGCGAATAGTAGAAAATAGACATCTAAGTGTTTAAGACAAAAAAGCAATATTAAAGAATATAAATATGATAACAAAAGTTATAGCCTAAAATATTAAAAAATATATTACAATTTCTAGTAGTAGACTGTCTATGTCTTCAATCTCTGCACCATGAGCAGGTTTGATCACAATTATAAGACATTGATTGTTGTAAAGATCATACAGTGAATATTCATCAAAAAGATATTCTTCTTCGTCTCCCATTTCTTGAAAATATAACATTTGTTGTAGTTTCTCTTCAGTCATATTTACCTATATAACAAGGAAAATCAAGAAGATAATTACTTAAATATTATAAATGGAAAGCAAATAGAAATACCTACAAGTAAATCGAAAACAAGCACCGCTATATTGACATTTAGTAAGACTAGAAACTCTAGAAAAATATTACTGCTGAAAACAATATTAACATTTTTAGCGAAATTTTTAACAGTGACCGGCAAAAGTGATTTTGGAAAAATGATTGACAACAGACTTTATCTTTATAATTGGTCAAATTGAAGAAAAATATCTTCTGTGTAAAAGGTATATTAGTTTGAAAACCCCAATAAATTTCTACATTAAAATACAGAACGTTTTCGCTCTAAAGAGAGCATCATCAGTGTTCTAAGCAAGCTCTACCTGCTAAGCCACCTAAAATACATGGGTTAAAACCCTTAAAATGCCGACCAAAAGTTTTACATTGGCATATTATTTATTAAACCCTAGCGATGGGTGAAATTTAAAGGGTTTACCTCAAGGCACCACAAGCATGTGGATGGTTGAGTTGATTTCTCTGTCTTCACAAAGAGAAAGCCCTTTCTCTTTAAGCCCGGTCAAATACAAAAGTAATCATAATAATCAAATCATCTTTATCTCTTAAACAGATTGGTGAAAGTCGTTGTTATATCGGAATACCTATACAGACCTACCTACTGAGAAATACGACTCTCGATATGATTACCCGTACTTAAATACAAAAGTAACAAAAATAATCATAGTAATCAAATCATTTTTATCCCTTAAACACATCGGTGAAGGCCGTTGTTATATCGGAGTAACTATACAAAATACCTACCTACTGAGAAATACGATTCTCGATATGATTACCGGTACTCAAATAAAAAAGTAACAAAAGTAATCATAGTAATCAAATAATTTTTATCCCTTAAACAGATCGGTTAAGGTCGTTGTTATATCGGAATACCTATACAAAATACCTACCTACTGAGAAATACGATTCTCGATATGATTACCGGTACTCAAATACAAAAGTAATCATAGTTATCAAAGTAACGAATACTGTAAATGATTCTATCTATCTAATCAGCCCTAAACATCCATCCTTGGATATAGGCCTCCTCTTCCTTCTTCCATGCCTCTTTATCTTGGACAATTTGTATCCAATTTGACCCAGTGTGTTTCTTCAGGTCATCCGAACATCGCATCTGTGGCCTTTCCCTTTTTCGTTTGTGGTTACACGGTCTCCAATGTATAATCATCTTAGTCCATCTTTCATCCTTCTGCCGTAGTGTGTGTTCGGCGAACTTCCATTTAAGCTTTGCTACTTGGGTAGAGACATCTTTCACTTTGGTTTTGTTACGGATCCATTCGTTTCTTTTCCTGTCTGATAGTTTAATGTTCAGCATTTGTCTTTCCATGGACCTGTCTGTCTTTGCTATTTTTCCATATTTTCTTTTGTAAACGTCCATATCTGAGAGCCATATATTAGAACAGAGTGTATACATTGATTGAATACTCTTGTTTTTAGGTATTGCGGGTATTTTCTGTTCTTTAGAATATAATACAGTTTCCCGAATGATGCCCAGGCCAATCTTATTCTTCTCTTTATTTCTTCGGTTTGATTTTCTTTATTTAATCTAGTGATTTGACCTAGATATATATACTCTTTTACTTGTTCTATTCTTGTTTGTGCCACTGTAATTATTAGTTCTTCTTGTTGATTGGTCATGGTTTTTGTTTTACTGTAATTCATCTTCAGTCCTATCTTTGTCGATTCTATATCTAGTTCTTCCATCATTATTTGTAATTCTTCACTTCTTTCCGTTATTAATACAGTATCATCAGCATATCGTAAGTAATTCAGATATTGCCCGTTTATGTTTATACCCAAGCCATCCCAGGGTAGTTGTTTGAACACAACTTCTAGCGCTTGGTTGAATAGCTTGGGCGAGATGGTATCTCCTTGTCTTACTCCTCGGTTTATTTTAATAGGCTCCGTTTGTTTCATTAGCTTAATAGTTGTTGTTGCCATATCATATAAATTTGTAATTAAGTCGGTATATCTGTAGTCTATTCTGCTGTTTTTTAGGGAATTCTATACTGCCCAGTATGCCACACTCTCAAATGCTTTTTCGAAGTCAATAAATGCCATGTATAGCGAGATATGATATTCGTTAGCTTTTTCGATTAATATATTCATCGTTAAAAGGTGGTCACTTGTACTGAAGCTTTTTCTAAATCCGGCTTGTTCTCTTGCTTGGTATCCAGGGCCCCCGCAAGGCTGATTGGCGCCCGCGTGCAGGACATATTTTAGCGTCCTTTAAATCTACTATACAGGGCGAGTGGGGAGAAACGCACCAAACTTTAAGACTGTATAATTAATATACGTAAAAATAATCAAAAATAACTCATATGTTGTTATTCGATTTTCATTTGCTTCCGAGATACGGGGTGGTAAAATTTTTCATACAAACTGATGATTTATTTATTGTTCTAAAACCGGTTGAGGTGTGCAAATGAAATTTGGTGGGTTTTAAGACATATTTGGTGCACACGTTTTGACACACAATTAAGAATTTTATATTCACCATTGGCGCGCGTACGGGTAATACTCTAAAATTTTTGAAACAAGAAAAATACTACGCCACCAAGATATTTCAAATTAAAAATTATTTTTGAATTCCCTGTTCCATTTCTGACAAAAAAATATATCTTCATGTTTGTTCATACGACGCTTCTTTTTCATGCAAAAAATAAATTATCTTAACGCTTACAAAGTACATATTATTTATATTCGAAATAAGTTTCTACACTCTACACATTCATATAGAATGAAACTTCGTCGAAAACTTTGTAAGCGTTAAGATGTTTTATTTTTTGCACGAAAACTAAGCGTCGCATGAAAAAAAAAGGAAAATAGAGTTTTTGTCACAAATTGAACGAGGAATTCAAGAAAGATTTTTAATTTGAAATATTTCAGTGGCGTACCATTTTTATCTTTAAAAAATTTCAGACTATTACCCGTACGCGCGCCAATGGGGAATATAAAATTCTTAATTGTATGTCAAAACATGCGCAATAACTATGTCTTAAAACAAACCAAATTTCATTGGCACACCTGAACCGGTTTTACGTATATTATACAGTCTTTAAAGTTTGGTGCGTTCCTCACCCTGTATAAAATTAATAAATATTTTTGAAAAATCTAAACCCAGAAAGAAAGACTATATTATTACTGAGACCGAAAGTCCCTGAAAACTTCTATAATGTTTATTATAATAAGTTGCAGTGGTGAAAATAACAGAGAACATTTAGTTTGATTTTTAATAATTGCAAATATTTAATTCAAAAGAAACTTTTTATTTATTTTAAGAGACTGTCGGCACTCGGCCATAACGTTAGCTTTGAGCAACATTTAAGTAAATAAACAATAATATTTTGTCATTTCAAAGTTTTCAAACAAATTTTATACATTTTATAAATTTTATACACAAGTCTATATAACTAGGAAGCATATTATGGGAAACTGTTTTATTATTAATTTTACGAGAAAAAGTTATTCTTCATAAAAAGTTCTGCATTGTCTAGAACTCAGAATACAACCATCAAATATCAAATTTTATGAATCTTATACGAGGTGTGTCAAAAAATATGAATTTCGGTCAAGAGCAAAGTACGTTTACTTTTCACAATATTGAAAAGTTATTATGAAAATTTGTTCAGCATTAAAAACTATGTTTCTATATGCAATTACATCCTTCTAATTGAAATATATTGTGATCTAGAAAATCACTTTACTTTTGATCGAAACTCAAGTAGTGTAAAACTGAGTATTTGTTTACATAAGGGCAATTATCATAAATTGGAGTAAAATATTCACTTTATA
This sequence comes from Diabrotica virgifera virgifera, assembly GCF_917563875.1. NCBI lineage: Eukaryota > Metazoa > Arthropoda > Insecta > Coleoptera > Chrysomelidae > Diabrotica > Diabrotica virgifera. The sequence goes on from NC_065446.1 coordinate 33,723,038, forward strand.
CGAGTAAATCTGCTTGATCCAGCAAGTTGTGTTTTTGTTGGAGTAAAACTGCTAAGTTACGTTTTATGGGTGTTAATTTATGTTTCTACTCGTCAAGGGGTGTGATTTGATGTTTATTTGACTATTTTGAGTGTCGCTTTAGTTTACTACATAAAATCGATTGGATGGAATGCCAAGCGTAATTCAATCTACTTCAAAGAAAAAAATTAAGAAGGAACAACAAAATGTAATATATTTTCGACGGAGTAGGTTCAACATTTCAGGACGGGAGTAATTGTTTTTTCGGTAATAACACAATATTTGATTTTTGAGATATCTCTAGCTGTTCATGAAATAAACATGAAAATTAAAATTGTATATAAAGAATGATTATCTCATTTAAAATAAATATTTCTTATTTACCAAACCTTCGGTTTGGCGCCCCTTTGGGGTTACGCCCGCGTGCGCCGCACGCGTTGCACGCCCGGTTACGGGGGCCCTGCTGGTATCCATCTAATTTAGTTGTTAATCTCTTTGTTAATATCTTGGTTAATAGTTTGTACATCACATTTAGTAAAGTTATGGGTCTGTAATTCTTTAGATCCTTTTTATCTCCTTTCTTAAATAGTAACAATGTTACTGCTTAGTTCCAAGTGTTGGGTATTTGTTTTGTCATTAATATTTTATTCATAAGTATGTACAAAACCTCTCTAGTTGTTTTCCCACAATTTTTTAGCATTTCTACAGTTATTCCGACTTTTCCTGGCGATTTATTATTCTTCATCTCCTTGAGTGCTCTTTTTATCTCATTCTTACTGATTTCTGGTTGTAAGTCGGAATTAACATTTTTTATTTTTATTTGTAGTTGCTTAAGGATTTCTTGTGTTGGTTTCTGTTTTGTATTGTACAGGTTTTTATAATATTCTTGTGTTATCTGTATAATTTCTTCTATATTATTGGTCTCTATGCCTTCTTTGTTCTTTATACTATTAATATGTATGCTTCCAAGCTGTGGTTTTAAGCACTTCATATTTTTATTTTGTTCAATGGTTTTTTCTATTTTTTCTTCCTGTACTCTCCTTTGACTTTCCTTGATATTCCTTCTGATAGCTTTGTTTACCTCTTTGTAATTTACTGTGTTTCTCTCATCTTGTTCTCTTAATGTTTTTCTTTTGCTCATGAGGTGTTATGAGGTGAGTTTTGTTATGAGGTGAACCAACTCCGTTGTTGGTGTTATCTTCATTACCTTTGTAGTACAGCATGTTTCCCGAGTTTAATAGTATTTTTTGTTCTTCTTTTCTTCTTATCTCTGACAGACCGATGACATCCCATTGTATATGAGTTAGTTCTTCTTCTAATTCGTGAAGTTTAGTGTCTTCATTCATGGATCTGATGTTATATGTCCCTACGTTCAGTTTAGTCGAATGTTTGCCTCCCCTAGAATCCTTGAGGCAGACCGGTTTGTCGGTGTGGGACTGTGAGTTGTTATCTCTACCCACCTGGGGTATAATTCCGTTTGTTTTGTGATTCGACATGTTTTTTGAAGAGGGTTTTTTAACATATAACGCCACGCTTGTCAGGCGGGTTGGCGAGTTTTAATTCAGCCGCCCATTCTGGGTCAGACGCTGTTGTCAGCCGCTCATTCTGCCACGTCCGCCATCCATACCGTACCGAAGGTGTTCTTTTCCGCCATGGACTGCCGTTTGTGGACTTCATCCGTAACCCTGGACAAGGGACCCTAAACAGGTACTAGTTTCCCTTGTCAGGAAACACCCGGAATCTACGAAGGGCAGGGATTGATTCATTTTCCCTGACAGGACTATCCAAAGGAGTTCCTACCCGCAACCGTAAATGATTACTTTATACAAAAGTAAAGATTTTTAACGAATACTCAAAAGTAACTATAATCAACATCACTACTACGAAGCAGAGGACGCCCACCGACCAGATGGGCCCACCATCTGAAGCATGTTATCGGTATCTGGATGCAAGCCGCAAAAAAAAGAGAGACAGGGAGAAAGAGCTGAGGGAGACCTATGTCCAGCAGTGGACGCGTACGGTTTGATGACGATGTGAATATTTGAACACTTAATAGGTTAATATGTACCTTTTCAGTTTGAGTAGCAATAACGCTGGCCTCTTTAAGTAGATCATCTAAAGCGTCGTGATATCTATCTCTTCCACTTGGAAATATGAGTATGGTACCCAAGTGTGATAAATTTTCCAGTATATTATTACATTCTGCAACTTTTCTTTCATGAAATTCCTTTTCTCTTTTTGCTTCTTCTTTTTCCCTAGCGGCTCTAATGATGGCTTCCGCAGCCTCTTCTCTTCGTATTTCGATTTCGTCTAATTCGGTTATTTCCGAAACATATTCTCTACAATATTTAAAATAGATTAAATTAAACAGGTCTTTTATATTTATTTAATAATTTGAAACTGCTTACAGAAAAATAACGCATTTAAAAACTTGAAGACCTTCTTCATTAAAAAGAGAAAATGAAATAAAATAAAAGTTATTTAAACAAAATTAATCAACATAAAATATGTGTATTGGAATAGGCCTGGATCCCGCGTACCAAAAAAAGTTACATAAAAATAGCCAGCTGAAAATTTGTTAATCGCTTAATAGTGCCTAGTCGGACAGACTTTGATGTATGGTAACACTGGAACAGGGGAAGTTTAACTATGGAACCTGATTTTAATTGTGAAACTTTTTATGGTTGTGAAAACTAGCTAGTCGAGGAAATGAAGCATTTTGGCTCGCAATTTTTTCGTCCAGCATGGATTTACTTGAAATTTTCACAGAAGGTAGGGAATAGTCCAAGGATCATTTTTTATATCATGCCGCTGTACGCTAAAACCTTGGGGGTGGTTCCCACCCCATCTCGGGGGTGGGAATTTTTTATTAAATTTTAACCATGTAAATTGACGTAAAACGTAATTCTAAGAAAAAAATGGTTTTTACATTCTATTCGTAAAACTAATATTTTTTGAGTTATTTGCGGTTGAAAGTAACAGCTTTCGACGAAAAAATCCACTTTTTTAGAGAGAAAAGAGAAATAAAAGAAAAGAAGAAATTATGGAAAGAATACATACAAGACAAAACACAACAAAAATATGAAAATTATAAGAGACAAAGAACAAAAGTTAAAGAGATAGTTAAGAAAGAGAAAAAGAAAAGTTGGGAACAATTCGGAGAAAAAATGGAAGAAAACAGCACAGAAAACGTAAAATTATTTTATAGAACACTGAAAAACCTAAGAAGCAACAACGAAACTGAAACAAATAATGAACAAGGAAGGAACAATAATAAATGACGATAAAACACTAATGGAAAGATGGAGGGAACATTTCCAGCTGATACTGAATGGAAATCAAGCGAATACAATGGAGAAGGAAAGCCACATCAAGAGCGTATCCATGAGAAACACGGAAAATCCAGAAACTATAGAAAAAGAAGAACTAGAAGAAGCAATAAGAAAGATAAAGGTTGGAAAAGCACCAGGAAGCGATGAAGTAGCATCAGAAATGATGAAATATATAGGAGTAAAAGCAAAAGAAAAATTGTTATACATATACGAGAATGGACCTCGAATAACCTAATATGGAAGAGAAAAGTAATACCCAGAGAATGGACAAATGCAGTAATTATACCTATATACAAGAAAGGAAACACAAGAGACTGTAAGAACTATAGAGGTATATCATTACTATGTGTAGCAGCAAAAGTATACGAAACCATAATAGAAAAGAAAATCAGAAAATAAATAGAATATAAATTAGAGGACGTACAAAGTGGATTCAGGAAAGGACACAACACACAAGACCATATATTCACCATGCAACAAGTAGTAGAAAAAGCATTAAAGAAAAATAGAGAAATCTATCTGAGCTTTATAGACATGGAAAAAGCCTTCCACTCAGTCAAACGAAAAGATCTATGAGAAAGCCTAAAGAAGAAGGAAGTAAGTGAAGAACTGATAGAAGCAACAAAGAGTATATACATGAAAACAACAAATACAGTAAGAATGAAGAATGTTAAATATACAGTCAGAATCATTTGAAACAACTCAAGGAGTTAGACAAGGGGGAAGTCTCAGCCCAGTGCTATTCATAAATGTAATAGATGAGATAGTGAAAGAATGTAAGAAAACTTTTAAGAAATACTGCATCGGTTGGAACAGAATGCAAATGATAAACGCTGAGATGTGTATATTTGCAGACGACATAGTATTAATTGCGGAAACAGCAGAAAAACTGAAATACAACTTAGAGAAATGGAACCTAGAAGCAAGCAATACAACTTAAACGTAAACAAAGAGAAGACTCAGATAATGAAAATATCAAGGAAACACGGGACGGAACATCAAATAGAAGTAATGATAGACCAACATCAAATAATACAGACAAATTCATACAAATACTTAGGAACAGTAATCAACAACAAAGGAGACAGAGGACGATCTTAACAACAAAATGGAAAACACAGGAAAACTATTCCAAGCACTAAATAGAGGATTCCTTAATAACAAAGAAATATCAACAAAGACCAAGATGACAATATACAAAACAATATACAGACCTACGGTGACATATGGAGCAGAAAATTGGATATTAAACAAAAGACATCAGAGCAGAATACAGGCAGCAGAGATGAAATACCTCACAAGAACGATCGGAGTAAAAAGAACTGATAGAATCAGAAATGAAGAAATAAGAGAAAGACTCAAAATCAAACCGATACTCGACTCAATCAAGGAGAAAAAATTGGCATGGTTCGGACATCTAACCCGGATGGACAATAATAGACAGGTGAAAACAGTGTGGGACGCCAAACCAATAGGTAAGAATAGAAGAGGAAGACCCACTAAAGAATGGAACAGTGACATTTCGCAGATACTGCAGAGTAAGGGTAAGACTTGGCAGGAAGCAACACAGATAGCATCCAATAGGAAGGAATGGAGTTAGTTCGTTAAGAGCTAGGACAATTCAGAAGATTGTAAAATATTGTAATTTAATGAATTGTATTATAAATGGCCCAACATCGAAAGGTACAAATGGGTCTACTGATTAAGTGAAGTAAGTTAAGTTCATGGTTGTGAAAACTAGCTAGTTGAGGAAATGAAGCATTTTGGCTCGCAATTTTTTCGTCCAGTATGGATTTACTTGAAATTTTCACAGAAGGTAGGGAATAGTCCAAGGATCATTTTTTATACCGGGTGTCCACTTATATTTTCCCCCATTTTAACTGCCTATAACTTCTAAACGGCTCAAGATAGAAATATGCGGTTTTCGCTGAAATGTTTTATTTTAGTAAAAGTTTTGTCTGAATGGAATGAACTTTTTATATCGCTTTCAAATACGAAAACAAAAATGGCGGATTTTTGAAAAAAAAAATTGTTGATTTTTTTTTAATGGAACACCCAGTATATTTTTTTGTAAATTAAAAGAAAGGTCCTTCACCTATCCAGCGATATAAAGTTTTTCAAAATCGGTTTTCAAATCACTGAGTAATTAATTTTTAAAATGAGAGGTGCAACATGGATATCACATAACAGAATATTATCAATTTATGTGATTTCCACATTGCATCTCTCATTTTAAAAATTAATTGCTCAGTCATTTGACAACCGATTTTAAATTTTTTTATATCGCTGGATAGGTAAATAAACGTTTTTTCAAGTTTTTAGGTAAATGACCATTTTCTATAACGCTTTTAAATAAAAAATGGCGGATTTTTGAAAAAAAAACGTTTTTGATTTTTTTTTATTAAAACACCCAGTATACTTTTTTTAACGTGAAAAAATGATCATTTACCTATCCAGCGATATAAAAAATTTTAAAATCGGTTGTCAAATGACTGAGCAATTAATTTTTTAAATGAGAGATGCAATGTGGAAATCACATAATAGTGTAGGAAACAAAGGTTGAACCTTGCAAAATGGACACAAGTCCGGTTTTATTTTTTTTCTGGTATATCAAGGGGTGCTTATTATAAGACTAACTTTTTCTGAAAAAATTTCGCCCCGGAACCTCCCTTTTCACCCCTTTAAAGGGGGTAATTTGTGGATATTGCGGAACGTAGCCCTTCCTGTAACTTTCACAAAAAATTTCTTTTATAGAAATATGAAGAGGACTATATTTTCTACGATTTATTTCCAACACCATCTCTCTATCATCCACCGTTTAGCGGGGGTGGCGTCCTAAAGTTGACAAGTTTTTAAAAAAGATGTTTTTAAAAAAAATATATTTTTCCCTAACTGTAAAGGAAATTAAGAAGAAATCCTGCGGCAATTATTCACAAATAATTGACTGATTTTTTGGTATAGGTTTTACTTAAGGATAATTGCTCTTTTTTTAATTACAGGGTGTTACATTTTAAAAAACCTCTTTTTATACCATCTGAACCGTTTATGCTAGAGTAAAAAGACTTTCAGCGATTACCCATGTACTGGTGCTATTTACAAATTTGTACAATACACCCCCATTTTTTCCCCGGAACCACCCCAAAAAAAAGAAGAATTAATAAATAAATTGATTTTCTTGGAATCCTTCACACACAATGCCCTTTATTAATATGCTTCATACATCATTTTGTGGACATTATTATTACCCATGCATGGACACTAAAAGCAATTTCCTAGTGCAACCCCTTAAGCAAAAAAAAATAAATAAAATGGAGGGTTGAAAATTTTTTTTTCTTGTTTGCTTTTTGATCCATATGGGCATATGCTTCATCAATAGTGCTTTTCAAAAATATATATGGTTATTGCAACATCTCTGCGAAAACCACCCCTATCCTTGAAAATGTACTGCAGAAACTACCCCTATCCCTTGGCGCGCATGTTTTTACGATTTTCTCATTACCTATGTATTATTTTTAAACAAAACTTATACAAGGTTAAAGACCACTATTTACTCTAAAAATTATGTCCTATTCATTTTTTCGTATAAGCAACGGTTACGGCACAGTGGCGCCGTAAACCTCATATATGCTTTGGCGGGCTCCAGTTTTTGTTTTTTTTTTTCGTCATCTGTTCGTTTTATTGATAAAGTACTTATGCAAAATAAAACAACACAGTGTAACCTACAAATTATGACTTATGCACATTTTACATTCTTTGCTCCCCAAAGCCACAGTGGTGGCCCAAAATAAATTTTTGCATATTTTCGCCACCTACATGCATTTTATTGCATTAATGCTACCTTAACAGCACAATATTTACCCTTAGGTGGTCGCTACGCAGTGGCGGATCCAGGGAGGGGTGATGGGGGTGAACACCTCCCCCCCCTCTCAAACCAAGTCATATTATATTCAAAGATTATAAAAATATTCATTTATTTTTATAGAAATTTAACCAATTGGCACCCCCCTCTTAACGATGCTGGATCCGCTACTGTCGCTAAAGCATAAAAAGTCATTCTTATAAAAATAATATTAATATTATATAAGTATTTCTATAAAAAAAAATGAATATTTTTATAATCTTCAAATATAATATCACTTGGTTTGAGAGGGGTGGGGGTGATCGCCCCCATCACCCCTCCCTGGATCCGCCACTGCTTAGCGACCACTTAGGGGTGAATATTGTGCTATTAAGGTAGCATTAACGCAATAAAATGCGTGTAGGTGGCGAAAATATGAAAAAATTTATTTTGGGCCACCACTGTAGCTTTGGGGAGCAAAGAATGTAAAATGTGCATAGGTCATGATTTGTAGGTTAGACTGTGTTGTTTTATTTTACATAAGTACTTTATCAATAAAACAAACAGATGACAAAAAAATAAACAAAAACTGGAGCCCGTCAAAGCATATATGAGGTTTACGGCGCCACTGTGCCGTAACGGTTGCTTAAACGAAAAAAATGAATAGGACCTAATTTTTAGAGTAAATAGTGGTTTTTAACCTTGTATAAGTTTTGTTTAAAAAAAATGAATAGGTAATGAGAAAATCGTAAAAACATGCTGGATAAGGTATAGGGGTAGTATCTGCAGTATATTTTCAAGGATAGGGGTGGTTTGCGCAGGGATGTTGCAATTACCATATATATTTTTGAAAAGCACTATTGATGAAGCATATGCCCATATGGATCAAAAAGCAAAAAACAAAAAAAAAATTTTAACCCCCCATTTTATTTATTGTTTTTGGCTACAAGGGTTGCACTAGGAAATCGCGTTTAGTGTCCATGCATGGGTAATAATAACTTGCACAAAATTATATATGAAGCATATTAATGAAGGGCATTGTGTGTGAAGGATTCCAAGAAAATCACTTTATTTATTAATTCTTCTTCTTTTTTGGGTGGTTCCGGGGAAAAAATGGGGGTGCATTATACAAATTTGAAAATAACACCAGTACATGGGTAATCGCTGAAAGTCTTTTTACTCTAGCATAAACGGTTCAGATGGTATAAAAAGGGTTTTTTTAAAATGTAACACCCTGTAATTAAAAAAAAGGCAATTACCCTTAAGTGAAACCTATACGAAAAAATCAATCATATATTTGTGAATAATCTCCGTAGCATTTCTTTTTAATTTCCGTTACAGTTAGCGAAAAATATATTTTTTCTAAAAACATCTTTTTTAAAAACTTGTCAACTTTGGGGCGCCACCCTTGCTAAACGGTGGATGATAGAGAGATGCTGTCGGAAATAAATCGTAGAAAATATAGTCCTCTTCATATTTCTATAAAAGAAATTTTTTGTAAAAGGTACAGGAAGGGCTACGTTCTGCAAAAACCATAAATTACCCCCTTTAAAGGGGTGAAAAGGGGGGTTCCGGGGCGAAATTTTTTCAGAAAAAGTTAGTCTGATAATAAGCACCCCTTGATATGCCAGAAAAAAAATAAAACCGGACTTGTGTCCATTTTGCAAGGTTCAACCTCTGTTTCCTACACTAATAACATAATATCAATTTGCTTAGTCATGTTATTTAGGTATGTGATATCCACGTTGCACCTCTCATTTTAAAAATTAATTACTCAGTGAGTTGACAACCGATTTTGAAAAACTTTATATCGCTGGATAGATGAATGACCTTTCTTTCAATTTACAGAAAAATATACGGGGTATTCCTTAAAAAAAAAGTCAACAACGTTTTTTTCAAAATTCCGCCATTTTTTTTTCGTATTTGAAAGCGATATAAAAAATTTGATCCATTCAGACAAAACTTTTGCTAAAATAAAATATTTCAGCGAAAACCGCATATTTCTATCTTGAGCCGTTTAGAAGTTATAGGCAGTTAAAATGGGGTAAAATTAAGTGGACACCCGGTATTATGCCGCTGTGCGCTAAAACCTTGGGGGTGGTCCCCACCCCATCTCGGGGGTGGGAATTTTTTATTAAATTGTAACCATGTAAATCGATGTAAAACGTAATTCTAAGAAAAAAATGGTTGTTACATTCTATTCGTAAAACTAATATTTTTTGAGTTATTTGCGGTTGAAGGTTATTTTCGACGAAAAAATCCATTTTTTTAGAGAGTTTTTTGAGAGTAACTCCAAAAATATGCATTTAATCAAAAAAACTGTGGCTATCGAAATTGTGTCTTTTAGTAACTCAAACAAAATTCTGTTTCTATAATATTTTTACGACCAATACAAACCTAGATACGGCATGTTAAATGTTAGCTTTTTTCGTCAAATGTATAATTTGAAATATTCAAAGCCAAATATCGGGAAAACTTTGTATTTTTGGAGGAAAACTTAGATAATCTTTTTTCAAGGATACAATTAGATCTTTCAAAATAAAAAACAAAATGTTTCTAGCATAAAAATTGAGTGACTTATGATCAAAAAAAGGTCGGTACTTGCTTTTCTTTATGAAAAAATCAGCGAAAACAACCCTCTAACTACTCTCCTAATTAAAAGTTGGTATTTACCTTTCTGTAGTTCCTTTTATATTTGTATTATCAATACACCCAAAAAGTTTGATTTATTTAAAAGGACTAATTTTAGAAAAATTGGAGTTTAAAAAACAATTGATTTTTTGCAACTTTGTATTTTTCACCATTTTCTTCAAGATATCTCCGGAAATACTAGAGATACGAAAAAAATAATACACTATTAAATTGTAGCTTTTTCCTAACTAAAATTTCTTTGGGCATATATTTTCATTACAGTGAATAGTTAGCGAGATATAGTTGTTTAACCCTTAACTGGTCCGGTACTGTAGCAGTAGCGTAACTGGTCCGACGTCGTCTGCGAAACTACTGTTTTCAAGAAAGCCAAACAACACTCAAAAATAATTTTTTGTTAAGAATAAATATTACAAACATACCTTGATATGTTGATATAAAAGTGAACGTGTTAGATTTGGGCGTTATTTGGGTTAAGAAAGAAATATTAAAATAAAATTGAAATCCGCACAAATATCTGTGAAAAAGTACATAGTTTTGTAAAGTAAATAAAAAAAATATAAAAAACAACATGAAAAAAAATGTATTGCTAGGATAGATGTTCAAACTGCACACTAAACAAAAAACTAGGTAAAATAAAAATCGATCAAAAATGTTTGTTTCCAGCATCAGTCAAACTTTACCTATTTTATATGCAATTTTTACATAGGTAGTGGTCTTGTACATCCCAAACAAACAGGCTTTTTGCAACGCAAGCACAGGTATTTTGTCATCCTGCGATTTCTACAAGGACATAAACTGCAAATCTTGCGTTTTTCTAAAATAAGAACATCTTCTTGTTCTTCTTGAACTCCAAGTATGAACACAAAAAAGTGACACCAACGGTCCGGCGTCGTCTGAGAAACTACTCTCAACCTAACTGTTGCCATAACTTTTTAGGAACTGAGAGAAACTTGTCTCAAATACACCCACTTGTCAAGCTCCAATAGTTTAAGGATTAGATAGAACGACTTGCCTGTGGGCGGTGCCAATTTCCAATAAAAAATAATCAAAATTATTGAATCGTCTGTCAGACGACGCCGGACCAGTTAAGGGTTAAAACCTCTATTTACGAGCAAACAACCCCTTATCGAGCCCTTTAAACAGTCCCCAATGAAAAAATAAGGGCTATAGCTCTTCAAAAATCCTATAAAATCACTTTTGAAAAAACTTTTTATCGATAAAAATAAAGGAGCTATATATATAAAACGGATTTTATTTTCAAAAAATTCGAATAGTCCGCTTATAGAGCATTTTCAATGTATATAATACCACAGAACTAGTTCGTATATTGGAAGATGACTAAAAAACTATTTTTATATTTGTATTTGTACATATTTGTAAATTCGTATTTTCGTGTAAATAAATGTTTTTGTAATTCTTTAATTCTACTTTTTTTTCTGTATAGATATATTAAATTATCTATTTGTTATTAAGGGTGGCTTTTAAGGGTTGAAATATGACATTATATCCTTTAACATAAAACAATCATTATTTAACCAATTAAAACCAAATTTTACCGATATTAAAGTTTACAATGTTTGTATATAATTTTTGAAAATAAGGGGTAGTTTACACCCCTAAAAATAATCAACGCCGTTGAGGACGATATAGTTTATGAAGTACAGGGTGAGATGATCCTAATCTCAAATTTTTATGTAAATCGATGCAAGCCGAAATTATTCTTTTAAGACAAGTCAAAATTTTATGAATAGCTTAAAACAGGGGTGGTTGTAAGGGTTGTAATATTATGACATTATATCTTAAAGCATAAAACAATTATAATGTAACTAATAAGAACCAAATGATGACAATATTAAAGTTTAAAATGTTATTTTATAATTTTTTTAAATTAGGGGTAGTTTTCACCCTTAAAAAACCAAAAGCGTACAATGGCTCAATATATAAAATGAACTAGAGGGTGTAATGAGCCTAATCCCAAATTTTTGTACAAATCGAGGGCGTATACTAGTTCGCTCCGGCGCGGCGGTCAGATTTTAATACCCCACAGAAAAGGGGCATAGGTAAGTTCGCTCCGGCCATATATTTCTTAGAAAAGATAGTTGAATAATGTCTTTACTGGGTACACAATGAATAATAATGAATAGCCAGGGTCAGCTTAAATAGATAATGTTGCCTTCATAAAGCAGGTACTTTGATACATTTTATTAATAAAATTTTTAATAAATATTTCTCAAACTTTGTATTTTTCTAATACGACAATACTATCATTGTTAAAAAGAATGAGTCTTTTTAAACAATGCTACTATATAACACTACTTCTTACTTAAAAATATATTAAACTTATAACGATAAGATATAACTTACAAGATATTCAAATTGACACTTATGTAAAAATACGAAGTTCGGTGAAACCAAAAAAAGTGTACCGAAAAGTACTTCTAGAGCGCCAAAAATTTGTTGATCACAAAATAGCGGAATTAAAGCAAAATAAAATTAGTAGATTTAGTCCTGTCGCCAGGGGGGGTACAACGGCCTCGTTAATTCAGATGGACTTACTCAAGTTTTTTTTATGTATTTTGACCCGTAGAACACGAATTTTTTGGGTAACAGTTGATCCGGATGTCGATAAGATTGTTATAGACCAAGAACTTGAGGAATCAAATAACAGCGATTTTTGGCAAAACAAAACAATATTTTGTATTTTTTGGGCCATTTTAAGTAAAAAATATTTCTACAAGTTTTTTCGTAGGATGCACAGTTTTCGAGATAAACGCGGTTGAACTTTAAAAAAATCGAAAAATTGCAATTTTTGAACCCGAATAACTTTTGATTAAAAAATAAAATAGCAAGTCTGCTTACCGCATTTGAAAGTTTAAGTCAAATTATATCGGTTTTGATTATTTGCATTGGTAAAAATTTATTTTTTTATTGTTTAACAAAGCTATAAACACGTAGGGTTTCCCGTGCTTTTACATGCGTTTTAACGCATGTAACGTAGAAATAGTCTTGATTGCACTAGTACCTATTCTACCTACTCGTTCGATTTTAAATGAGAAATCATAGAAACATCACTCACGCACTAGTTGTTTGTAGCTTTGTTTAGCAATAACACAATAAATTTTTAGCAATGCAAATAATCAAAACCGACATAATTTGACTTGAACTTTCAAAGGCGCTAAGCAGAATTGCTATTTTATTTTTTAATCAAAAGTTATTCGGGTTTAAAAATTGCAGTTTTTCGATTTTTTGAAAGTTCAACCGCGTTTATCTCGAAAACTGTGCATCCTACTAAAAAACTTGTAGAAATATTTTTTGCTTAAAATGACCCAAAAAATACAAAATATTGTTTTGTTTTGCCAAAAATCGCTGTTATTTGATTCCTCAAGTTCTTGGTCTATAACAATCTTATCGACATCCGGATCAACTGTTAACCAAAAAATTCGTGTTCTACGGGTCAAAATACATAAAAAAAATTTGGGTAAGTCCATCTGAATTAACGAGGCCGTTGTACCCCCCCTGGCGACAGGACTAATTTGATTTTGCCTCGTTTTAATTTATATTTGTTTAATTTTGTAATGGTAGAGGATATCCCATACCTATTATGTTAGTTTTTACACTTGTATTGCTTTCTTATTATATCTATATTTTAGAATAAGGAATAAGCACAAAAATTATTTCATTAATTTTTAAAAACAATTCAAAATTTCTAATCTAATGTCCTAATGTCTAATTCAATCATTAACATTTTTTAAAATATAGTAATGAGCGCGCTAATAACCGGCAAAATAACGCAAAAGATGGAAATATTAAGTTGTGAGATAAATAGAAATGAAACTAGTGGAGATGGGAAATTTAGCGATAGAACCTATAAATACATTACATTTATTATTTCCCACCTTTAGACGTATCAGACGAGTTTGGCAACTACCGCTGTGACAGTGACAGTTTTAGTTGACATCCTCCTCTAATACGTCTAAAGGTGGGAAACAGTGAATCGAATGTAAATTTATAGGTTTTTATCGCTAAATTTCCCAATTCTTCAGTTCAAGGAACGTGAAATCCGGCGATAGGTACCGTGTAATTTTTAGTGTCACCACTGAATTGCATTAACATTTGAATTTACGTTCTACTTACCACCGCGAAGTTGGACTTATGCCGTTGGTTGTTTTACTTAAGGGGTGAAAGTCACCCCTTCTCGGGGGTGAAAAAACATACATTTAAAATATGGCCGGAAATAGATAAATTGACAAATTCTAAGCATCTGTTGTTCTATAGAGTTTTTTAAAGTCAATATTTTTCGAGTTATCTGCGAGTGCAAATGTTTATTTTATTATTGTTCAAAACAACATTTTTGGACGATATTTCGCAAATAACCAGAAAGTAAATATTTTATCGAAAAAAATATTCTCAGCAAAAATGTATTTTGGGTACACATTTTTCATAGGAACATATTTTTCATAAGATACCTGACCTGCAACTCTTCTTTTGCTAGGTCTGTTTTTCATTTTATTATAGGCTATATTATTTTCGCTAAGAATTTTTTTTTCGATAACTTATTTTTTCAGTTATTTGAGAAAAACCTTCGGAAAACGTGTTATTTTTTGTTGTTTAAAAATAAACATTTTTGATGTTATTCAAAAGCAAACAAGAAGTTAAACAATAATTATTGACTTCTTTAAAAAAGTACATAGAACAAAAGTTACTTAGAAGTAGTCAACTTATCCATTTCTGGACTTATTTGAAACGTATGATTTTTCGCCCTCGAGAAGGGGTGATTTATACCCTCAATTAAATGCAACCAACGGCACAAGTCCAACTTTGAAGTGGAGGATAGGTAGAACCTAAAACCAAATTTTCAACCAAATCCGTAGTAACGCCGAAAATTACACTCCAAAATAGTCATTTATTGGGCTAAATCTAAATTATCTAATTTCACTGTCTCGTTATACAGTTATGAGCGCGCTAATAACCGGCATAATAACGCAAAACGATGAAAACATATTAAGTTGTGAAATAAAAAGGCATGAAACTAGTAGAGGTTGGAAATTTAGCGGTACGAACCTGTAAATTTAGATTATATTATTTGTTTCCTACCTTTGGCCGTATCACATGAGTATGTCAACAAAAATTGTCACTGTCACAGCGGTAGTTGCCAAACGTCTAAAGATGAGAAACAATCATTATAATGTAAATTTATAGGTTTCTACCTCTAAATTTCTCATATCTACTAGTTTCATCTCTTTTATCTTACAACTTAATACGTTTTCCATCGTTTGCGTTATTTTGCCGGTTATTAGCGCGCTTATCACTGTATTTATATAAATAGGTAACCACCAATATTTTATATAATTTCTAATATAAAATACAAAAGTCACAGTACCAATTTTCCTGATATTAATTTTCCTAGAATGGAATAGATAAATACTTAATCCGCTTAACCACGGGAGCGAACTAGGTTATGGTTTTCGGAGCGAACTAGTATGCAATTAAGAGGGTTTTTTGACCATGGGAGCGAACTAGTGTGCTCCGCAAATCGATGCTGGACGAAAAAATTGCGAGGTTTTGCCATTTTTTCAGTTTCATTTCCTCGACTAAGCAGGTTTATTTAAGTTCATTCCATAGCAAACTTTATATAATATATGTTGGGTATTTTAATAAGTCCGACAGGTAGAACATGGCAAATGACAGGAATTATATTGGTGGTAAATAGCAGGCTGATTTTTGCATGAGAGTTTCATGAAAGGGTAACAAATCAATTGGAAGTTCTGACCGACAAAATACATGTGACGTTTTCGTAGTCTGACGTTCGAAACCTGTAACCTGTTCCACGATTAAAACTTCCCCTGATCCAGTGTTCCCGTACATCAAAATTTGTCTGACTAGACACCGTTAACTATTTACAAATTTTCAGCTTGCTATTAATCAACTTTTTTTGGTACGCGGGATCCAGGCGTAGTAGTTTTATATACATTTTTATTTTGTTCTTGCGGTGCTATCACTTTTCAATTGATATTATTTTCTAGAAAAAATAAACTCCTTTACACTAGGTACCTTGGTTTTTCTCCGCTAACGGCTTGCTCTTCATTTTTAAGTTCCTCTAAGATGAGACGCGTCAATTGTGGTGCATTACAACCAAAGAGTAAATTAACTTTTTTGCCTTTCTAGAAAATAGATAGATTTAATTACTCCTAAATAGAGAATGTAACGATAAAACAAAGAAATAGACTGAAAAAACAAATCACTCTAATAAGGAATATGGAAATACATAGTAAAGGAAGAAATTTAAAATTGTGAACATATATTTTGTAAATAATGTAGGAGATAATAGTATGCTAAATTTGCAGTTACTCGAGCGTTATGGGGATCTATTGCATTGTGAGAAGTAGGTCTTAAAACCACAAAAAGTTAAGTTTTCCATAAAGTGGGGGACTTTCCATTTTTTAATTTAATTTTCCATTTCCAACAATCGTTTTTTCCCATTATAGTGGCATCTATCCATAATTCGAAAAGATGTCTCGAATAAAAGTTATTTATTTTTACATAAGGAATCCAAATCTACAATAAAAATGTGGGTTCCTATTTAAGATTTTAAAGTAACTCCATATCCCACCTCCGTGGGGGGTCCTGTTTGGTGTCATTCGATAGATTTTTCAAAAATATGGAATAGGTACGTTTATTTTTCAGTTTTTCGATCTGATGTCAGTTTTTGGCTGAAGCATCTGAAGCGAAATATTCGCTTTTTTTTGTGAAACTTTGTGACTCGCCCATTTCCTTACCCGCTCATTTCGTCAGATCTTTGAAATGTATACTGTTTTGCATGTATTTAACTTATATTATCTGACGATTTCGAGTTTTTATAAGGATAGATTTTTTTGGACCCCCCTTAACGAACTCCCCTGTATTAAGATCCAATATATGGTCAGTGCCGGTTTCTCCATAAGTGCACATGTGCACGTGAACCACCAAAATTATTTCCACACCAACATTCATATATGTAATATTTATCATTCTATAAATAACATTTTAATCTAACTATACAGTAATTTAAATTCGAAATAACGGATCCAAGGAGTTTATAAGTATCTAATAGGTAACATTTAATTATTTTTATTCTATTTCAAAGGAGAAAGTTCACGGATGCGAGGCCTTAGACAGAACTCCGCGTTCACCGCTCTCACAGTGGTTCCTATCCCGATGACTTTTCATACTACAAAATACAACTCACCACCCACTCCGCTACCCGCTATAGCCCACTAGTTTAGATGGCCACAGGATCACAAGTTGGATGTGATCTTTGGTGTTTTCAACGTGCACGGCACACGTATGTTTAAATTTTGCTTTCATGAAGTTCGAATTTCGGAACTATATTAAGAATGGAAGGATTTGTGGACGTAAATGTGCGTGGAATATTTAAAATCAATTAAATTTTCTTCATTATATTTAGAAGAAAAATTAAAAATGCCGAAACCAAATTTGTTAATTAAGAATGTACCAAAGTGCAAACGTCGGGATTAAAAATGATTATTTAAAATGGAGATTTGTGTAAAAACTTACAAATTGTGTAGGTGTGAAGCACATATTTGGAGAAGAGGAAGCTTAATGAATAAAATAGAAGATACGATTTTAACTATCCTGTTGGAATTCCAGATTGGAATTCTCCAATTATGTACTTGTTACGATGCCAGTGACAACTGCAGAAACAGAACGATGTCTCTCTGCATTGAAACGTATCAAAACTTTCCTTAGAATAGCTATGGGCCAGGATCGCTTAACTGCACTCGCAATGTTTTCAATAAAAAAAAATGATTCAAGAAATTCCAAATTTTACTGAATTTGTTTGTGAATAATTTATCTAAAAAATAACAGGCGACTGACTTTCGTTACAAAACTTGCTTGTAACATTTAAACACTAAATTATAATTTTAAGTTAATAAAATACATTATTTATTGTAATTTTTAATAAGGTCCTTTGATTTTTACAATTTGAAGACACTCAAAAACCTTTACCTACGGAAATAGGGTCTCAAGGTCTTTTTATATGTTAACATTATGGGTGCACCCCCAATATTTTACATCAGGCGCCGCCACTGTATATGGTAGAGGTACAGTTACGGAGTACAAGGTTTCTCCCCATATGATAATCTGTCACGCTCGAGTAACTGAAAAAATCCCCGCTTGGGCTCCCCTATTAAAATATATAAAAATAATAGAGAAAAATAATTAGCTATTTTTGCAATACGTTTACTACTATAGCTTCTACGCCTATATGGTTTGTAGAGCTTAACGAATAAAGCTTGTTTAAATAAATAAACTTCTAGAATAATAGTGCTAAATAGTTCCCGTGGTAATGATAATTAGTGTTAATGACTTCAAAACTTACAGATACAAATAACCAAGTTGGTTCACTTCTTCCTCGAAATCGTTTTAACTCCTCAATGTTGTCACTTTTTGCCTACAACGTGAAAAATAAATAAATTAATTACTTATTTTCTCCAAAAAGTTATAATTAATAAAGAGTATCTCAACCCTTTTATTGTCATGTAGATATTCTTATACAGGATATTACTACAATATAAATAATATTCTTTAGCAGTACTGTTCTGAAGCTATTTCTTTGTGGTATTTATGTAATTTATTATTCTAAACGGGAAATAAGCCACAATTTAACTTAAAAAATGATTTTATTAACGTTTCGACTTCCAACTCGGCCGTCGTTGTTAAAATACAAAATATTATTAAATCAAACAAAAATGTTGTTGCTTATTAAAAAAAAAATTCTTCTAATAATTTAATTTAATATGACTCATTCATATCGACAATTCAGACATATTATATTATACATATTTTAAAGTAGAAGATTTTAAAATGATATTGCCAATATTTATGAGTTGCGTTCCTGCATGTAAACTTAATGTAAGACCAAATACTTACAATGTCGGGATAGTATCATGAGGTTTTTCCTGGTTTTTCCTCGTGATTTACTATGCAATCACTAACGCGAGAATTTTACTGTCACCAGTGCATGTGGTTGTCTTTTTAAAGACAAATCACATGCTATGACGGATATTTTTGAGTTAAAGTTAATTTCATGTAATCGAATTAATTATTTTTCAATACAGTCGTCCCAGGAACGCAACTCATAAACATTGGCAATTATTATTAAGAGGCTAGAGTAGCGCGTCATCAAAACAGAAAACGCGGTCCAAGATTGCGGCTTTAATTTTAAATATTTTGTCGAAATATTTGGCGCACATATTCGTAATATAGTAAAGAATGGCGGTACAGAGCCTAATTTGAGAAATATGTTAGTATGTGGAAATAACTAAATACAATATCAGAAAAACGAACTTGTACCGCCATTAACCCGGCATTGGTCGCTAGGTAGGTTGTTACGCGAGTGGTCGCGCGTGAGATTTTCTCTCACATATCCAACTTTTGCCTTTCTTTACAAAATTTTACAAAAAAGATGAGGTTTCATCAACGATAAAGCCATCTGCTTTAAAAAGACACGACGTTTTTCTGTTTTATTATTATTATCTTTATATAAAATGTGACTATTGATGCCGCCATTGAAAAATATATGGTAAGTGACCATCTACAACTAACCCGTGAAACAAAATATAGGATTTTCATATCATCGACCACATCCACGGCGCCTTTTATTACATCATAAAAGGATATTATTTTAGGTTTTAAGGGGAAAAATAAAATTAATTTTTATACACAGTTGGTGACGCCGGTGGTCGCTTGATGAGAGAATCTCTCACATGAAGCGCACTGACTCAACAATATGGTGATACTAAGTAAACTGTGTCACTATCTGAGCGGACGAGTCTATTAGATTGTCGAGGGAGGATAGTTAGGAGACTAGAAGGAACTACAGCGCGTATAATTTCCCAGAAAAAAAGTTGTGCGCAATTTTCTGAAACCGTGAGAGAAAATCTCATATAGCGACCACTGGCGGGTTAAAAACAAAAAATACCCTTTCTTTAAATAAACTTTTTTATCCCATGCCTCGATTTTGTGTCATAGTGGAACTACTAAAATTTTTTATCTCTAACAAGAAATCGAACATATTATGTATAACTAAATAACTGATTAGGTCAACATAGAGAAACAGTCATTGTCATTTTGACAAACCTGCGTCAGATTTCTAAGTGTAACTGGTGTAACTGTATCGATATCTGTTCAGTGCAGTAGTGTATTATTTTAAGAATACGTTATTGTTGATCATTGTGTTGATTTTGTGTAAAAGAACTAAGTTGTTAGACTATCTGAAAAAATAGATTATTGTTAATTATTGTTAGTTTTACTTATAGGTAAGTATATTTACGTAAAAATATTTTGAATTTTAATGCGAGTATATAAAGGCTTAGGACGCTAATCGTTCGGACGCTTACCACTTAAGATCCAAAAATTCTTCCCCTATGATATATGAGATGGCTTCAGAACTCGAATGTGTACACACGCGAAACAGTGTTGACTTCGTCGTTGTGCTTTGATTGTAAGTTTTTACCTTTTATTTGTTATTACCTATATCTCCTTTGTTTCGTTTTTTGAAATATTTACCAACCAATTTAATTTGAATTTGTGTATTATTATTGTATTGCGCTTATGGAGAATTGCGTTGTAATTAGTGTTTATTGCTTGTTTTTGATTTTATTAGTTGTCTCGTACGTTACCTGCTATGTACGTAAACATACAGTTCTATTAAAAAAAGGGTTGAAACTAGTTAGAGTGCTTTTGGCGCTCTATGAACTAAATAAAATAAGACGGCTCTTGTTGAGAAAACCAGAAATATTTTGGGAATTAAGTTTCGCAGAACTCTCAAAAAAGGGTATGATACTATCTTTCGAAGTTATATTGATGACGCGCTACTATATGCTGTTAAAGTCTTCTACTTTAAAATATATAATATAATATGTCAGATTAAATTATTAGAAGAATTTTTTTTACTAAGCAACATTTTTGTTTACATTAGTAATATTTTGTATTTTGACAACGACGTCCGAGTTAGAAGTCGAAACGTTAATAACATCATTTTTTAAGTTAAATTGTGGCTAATTTCCCATTTAGAATAATAAATTCTTTATCAGGAGCAGTTTCTTAGAGGGCTGAACTAAACAACACAATTGGTGAATACAAAAAAGACGCAATCTCAGATACGCATCTCATCATACCCAAAAATATCCAATACGAATCTAATCGAGGCAAAAGGAGAATATCTGTTTAAAAACTTTTTGACAATTGTACGAAAAATTGACTGAATAATAAAGAACTTACCGGTGAAAATGCGAAGGCTAATACACTCAACCAAACTTATATGGAATCATGTATTTGAAACCTGAAGCTTTTGAAAGCTATAGGTTTAAATATTTTAGTTGAAACGATAAGAAGAAGATTGGCCGTGCTAAAAGACTATATAGCAGGAGGAAGTTACGGGATGCCGAGTTAACCAGGTAGCATAAGAATGGTCACGTAAATTATTGGTGTTTTTAACACCAATTCTGGAATATTGGAAATTGGAAAAGTGTGCTATTTTCAAACGAAAGTAGGATGTGTAAAATCAGATTGAACACAACGGGAAAGTTGGACAAAACGGGATACCAGTCTTGTTTATTTTTATTACGGAAAAAATATTAAAGAAATTATCATATTATTATTTTTTATAGGTATAACATTTATTGAAGCACACAAAAAACATATTTTTAGCTATTTTTAATGACGGGAAAATAGTAAAAAAAATATTTATTAAAGTTCTGCACATCCCGTTTTAGCATACCACGGTTGGATAAAACGGGATAGGTTCACAATATTTAATTTTTTGCATAAAATTATCTAAAAAGTATATTTAAGTAGATATAAGACTGCAAAGCAAAATTTACCTTTGAAAAAACAATATCTTCAGTAGTCAGAAACTTAAAAATAGGCCTTTTTTATGTTTTATTGCAAAACGAGAAATAAGCCTTTTATTTAGGACTAGGTACTTATATCAGAACAAAAGTCACATAAAAATATGTTGTTCTTTTCTGCAGTATGAGAACACGCTTTATCGCTATTTAAAAAATGAATAGGGCAACAAATAAATAGGTGGATAAAACGGGACATAAAAAGTTGTATCCCAATTTATCCAACTTATAAGTGTCCCGTTTTGTCCAACTCAGACATTTTTCAAAACAAAAATGGCTCCTGCCTAAACGTGAAAGTAAAATTGGATAGACTACACATGAGAATATTCGTTATTGAGTGCTTAATTAAATGTAATAGTCACCGGAATTATATGTATAGATATGTAGGCAATATAATGTAGAAAACAACGCACTTAAAAGTACAAAGTACCAAAAAAAATAGAGCCAAACAATTCTAAACACAACAACTTTTTATCAAATAATGGCATCGAGGTAAAACGAACTAAGAATGTTAAAATGACTACTGAGAACAAGTTTTCGTCGTTGTCCGATTGATAGCAGCACTAGTTGGGTCTCTAGGCTAGGTATCCCGTTTTATCCGACTATCCCGTTTTATCCAACTCTCCCCTACTTACAGCATAGAGAGCGAGGAAGATAAGCAAGAACGGAAACTGTCAGATTTGTTCATAAATATAAAAGGGGATGGGTCATGTTCTAGGGAGAACTTATGATCGGTAAAAAAAACCTTTTATTTTCATTCAACCAACTTTACTAGCTCGCAGGTATGTTGATTTGATTCTATAACCTGTAGTTAGACACCTGAAAGATGCTATGGAAGAAAATTTCATTTAGCATTAATTAGTTTAAAATAATAAAAAATATCAGATGATTCCAAATCAGTTTGGTTGAGTGTATATGCATATTTGAAGTACATATCAATAAATTATAGGTAGTGATAGAACAGAAATTTACAAGCACAAATATTATTCTGCTTTAAGGATAATAAATAATAACACTTTTATAATGTTCTCATATTTTATAATAACTTATACATACTATTGCCAATTGTAGTAAGTCTCCACCTTGGTCTAATTTAATTTTTTTAAGATTTGCTGCCATTCCAGAACAAGGTCCACACCAATCTGAGTAAACATCTATAACTAAAATTGATAAGGTTATAAATAAAACAAAATATTGAACATGAAGAAAACGTTGTTGTTTAATATCACCATATATACACTACGTGTCAGAGAAAACGGGCACCCCACAAAATGGGTCATTATTGATGTTTCTAATTATTTCCTAAGCCTGTCGTCCGATTTAAGCGATTTATTTAATATGTTATAGCCTTACTCTTTAACAACATCGCTGTAATAATATAGTTTCTAGACAGGTAAACTGTTATTGTATACCGGGTGTACCAATCAAACTGTGATTTTTTCTCGAAGTCCACCACATCTTAAGAATATTCTAGCATTTATAAAATAGGTACTAAAATTAAAATCCAACTATGGCTTCAGTTTTTTTATCATTCTGTTTTTTGATCCATTCGCTTATACAGGGTGTCCCATACTAATTTATCCAGGCTATATCTCTTAAACGAATAGAGATTTTCGAATGGGACAAAAACTGATCTATTCCATTTGTAATACACTTTAATATGGCGTACAAGAAATCATCCCCTAAATATTATTCATCCCTTGGTTACAACTCATAACTTTAATTTTTTAATAGCAACCTGTACATTTTTTATAGTTTTGGATGTGGTCTATTGTCTATTCAACAGATTTTTTAAAAATGAAATCGGCTCGTAAGTAATCAATAATCAAGAAAATATCAGTTTATTTTTGTTAATTATGTGTCCCAGACTAATTTATCCAGGCTATATTTCTTATACGAATAGATATTTTCGAATGGGACAAAAACTAATCTATTTTATTTTTAACACATTTTAATATGGCGTAGAAAAAAACCATCTCCTAAATATTCATCCGTGACTCATAACTTTATTTTTTTTATAGCATCCTCTAACTAAGGGATGAATATTTGGAAGATGAATTTTTTACGCAATATTAAAGTGTATTAAAAATTGAATAGATCGGTTTTTGTCCCATTAGAAAATCTCTATTCGTTTAAGAAATATAGCTTGGATAATTTAGTCTGGGACATATAGTTAACAAAAATAAACTGATATTTTCTTGATTACTTACGACCGATTTATTTAAAAAAAAAACTGTTAAATAGATAATAGAAGACCACATCCAAAACTATAAAAAAATGTACAGGGTGCTATTAAAAAATTAAAGTTAGGTGTTGTAACTAAGGGAATAATATTTAGGGGATGATTTTCTCTACTCCATATTAAAGTATATTACAAATGAAATAAATCAGTTTTTGTCCCATTCGAAAATCTCTATTTGTTTAAAATATATAGCCTGGATAAATCACTCTGGGACACCCTGTATATTGGATAATAAAAAAGTTAAGAACTTTATTAACTAGCCATGTCCTTCATCAAAACAGGGTGTTATACAGTCTGTTATCAATACCGGTTGCTTTTTAAACATATGGCCGCAAATGCTTCGTTCCGAGGTACGGGATGTTGAATTTTTTTCTTACAAACTGACGATGTATTTATTTCTCTAAAACCGGTTAAGACATGCAAATGAAATTTGGTAGGTTTTAAGAGATAGTTATTGCGGTAGATTGAAATTTTATATTCTCAATTGGCGCGCACACGGAAAATAATACCTATTCCACAAGGTGTGGTGAACTTTGAGAAAAAACTCAGTATGATTGGTACACTCGGTATACAATAACACTGTCTAGCAACAATATTATTACAGAGATATTGTTAAAGAATAGTACTATAATAATATATTAAAAAAATCACTTAAATCTGACAAGAGGTTTAGGAAATCTGAGACATCAAAAATGACCCATTTTGTGGGTGGCTCGTTTTCTCTGACGCGCTGTGTATGTGTATATAGTCAATGCCTAATTTACCAATTTAAAAAACAATAGGGTTAAATCAGCATACATCATAGTACGGGGTCCGAATAGGAGGTCAAAATGTACCTACCCATCTGCTTGCTGGATGAAACATTGTTTTTATTAAATTTCATACATAGACAAATATATCTAGCATGGGTTGCCCATCAAAATCGTGTCATATCTATCCTTAAGGGGGGCGCGTGGGGGTTGAAATCAATATTTCAAGCACATTTTTTTTGAAAGTATGGTAGAAATATTTTATTTTTAAATTAAAGGCATACTAAGTACAATTCAAAGAATTTTCAAGAAAAAATTCAACGAAAAATAGTGAAAAATAAGCCAACGGTGGCAATTTTTTGAGGTGACACCTCAAAATATAATGAATTTTGCGGCGGGCATCAGAACTCATCATTGGATCATAGTAAACAAAAAATTCAAAAAGATTTTATTAACTTATGAGTTTTTCCAGGTAACGCTGTCCAGTTTTTTTAGTTTTATCGACTTTTTACTTTTTGATATCACTCAGAAATCAAAACAACGAATTTTTTTTGCAAAAAAGGTTGAAAATCAACATATTTATTATTGTTAAACAAAAAATAAGCATAAAACAAAAAATATCTCGACAGTGTTACCTCAAGGAATGTCTAAAGAAAATATGTACAAAATTCCAGGTGGGTCGGTCAAGTAGTTTTTGAGTTACAATGTATACAGCCTTTGAAAAAGACAGTTTTGAGGAAAAAGCGTTTAAAGTATTGTCAACTTTTATTTTCAATTTCTTTTTGTCTATCAAATCGTAAAATGATGCACACCGGAATATCTTTTTGAATGGGGGATAATTTACAAAAAAGATGAGAACAGCTGTTGACCGTTGTTCACTACGTTCAAGCGTGCTGGCGCGAACCTGCTGCAAAGCGAGTCGAAGGTAGGGATATTCAACAATATCTCCCTACCCCCTTCCTTCGACCCGCTTTGCAGCAAGTTAGCGCCAGCATGCTTGAGCGTAGTGAGAAACGGTCAAACGCTATTCTTATTTCCTTTTGTAAATTACTCCGCGATTCAAAACATATTCCGGTGTGCATCACTCTACGATTTGACAAACAAAAAAGAAATTGAAAATAAAAACTGCTTTTTCAAAGACTGTAGATTATAGGTTTGTTCTAGCATCAGTTTCAAACGGTTTGAAACCATCAGCGAATAGTGGACCAGCGCGAGTAGAGGGGATAGCACTGGTGACTGTATTATGTTCTCTCACTGACCAACTGTTTGCTGACGGTTTCTGACTAGTTTGACTGTTTGCTAGAACAAACTTATTGTAACTCAAAAACTACTTGACCGACCCACCTGTAATTTTATGTATATTGTCGTTAGACATTCCTTGAGGTAACGCTGTCGAGATAGTTTTTGTTTTATGCTGATTTCTTTTTTAACAATAGTAAATATGTTGATTTTCACCTTTTTTTTTTCAAAAAAAAAATCGTTGTTTTGACTTCTAAATGATATAAAAAAAGTCAAAAGTCGATAAAACTAATTAAACTTGACAACGTTACCTGGAAAAACTCATAAGTTAATAAAATCTTTTTAAATTTTTTGTTTACTATGATCCAATGATGAGTTCTGATGTCCACCGCAAAATTCATTATATTTTGAAGTGTCACCTCAAAAATTTGCCACTGTTGGTTTATTGTTCAATATTTTTCTTTGAATTTTTTTTTGAGTAATCTATGAATTGTACTGAATATGCCTATTTAATTTAAAAATAAAATAATTCTACCATACTTTAAAAAAAATGTGCTTGAAATATTAATTTCCACCCCTACGTCCCCCTTAAGGATAGCTATGACACGATTTTGATAGGCAACCCATGCTAGAAATATTTATCTATGTATGAAATTTAATAAAAACAATGTTTCATCCGGAAACAGATCGACCTATATTCGGATTTTATACTACGAAATTTGCACATACAAAATCTACAAATTAGAAAAAAGTGCACTCCTGAGAAGCGATCAGTATTTCTACTAACATATTCCTAATTTAAAAAAATACAAATTTAAAATCTTGTAAGCAATTATTATTTACATAAGCCCCCATGTTGTAGAAACGCAATTTCAATAGAATATATTGATTTACAAGATACATCCAATATCATGATTTCATAATAAACGTAACAAACCACTTTACGGCCGGTTTCACAATCTGTGGTTAACCCTAGCGGTCAACTAACCTTTACCCACAGTCTAACTGACAGTTGCTGTTTCACAACCACAGATTCAATCATGGTTAGTTGACCGTAAGTTTTGTTTTATTTTTCTTATGTTGGTAGGAAATTATGGACAATGATTACCAGAAATAACATTTTTATGGAAGAATTATCAAATCAGCTGATCAGTCAGATGAGTTTCGATTGATTTTTATTAGGATAAATTCAATAAATTGTTATATTTCTTTATGACTATTAATTTGTTGTATATATTTTTTAAGGATTTTATATTTAGTTGTGGAGTTTATTTTGCAAATTAAGGAAAAATAAATGTGTGTATATGTGTGGTTAGGATATTCAGTCAGACTTGTAGTTGATTTGCATAATCATATTTTTGATGTTGATTCTTGCTACCTTGCTTTAAAAATTCATATATTTTAACATACCTCCTATGGAATTAATAAAATTTGATACATGATGGTTGCATCTTAGATTTTGGACCATAAAAATTACTATGCAAAACTTTTTTGAAGTATCATTTTTCGTAAAATTAATATTACAAATGCTTCCCATACGTGGCCAACTAAAGTACACACACTGTATATTACATGCACATTATACATTTTAAGTTTTGTTTAAGAATAATATTTGTTTTGAGGTCTTTCGCCAATATTGTTAAAATTAAATTGTTAATATAAAAACATGTAGCAAGCAAGAGACTATAGTATGTATTAATAATTACCCCAGGAAGCAAATCATTTAAAAATCGAACAATTATTGGCCGCTGAAATGCTAAACGCATTTAAGTACATCATATAAATTCATATCTGTAATTAATAATTTACGTGTATCACTCTACATTCTGTCCTGTCAATAAAACGAAATTAGGTTAGGATAACCTCTGGTTAAGAGCTTAACCATCACTCCAAGCTCTGGTTAAAAATTCTGTCGGTTAACCACAACTTCGCCGTTGACCTGATATTGTGAAACACATATTTCGGGGTAACTTCTGGTTATCTCTTAACCACAAGTTAACTTCGACTTGTGAAACCGGCCGTTAGAAACAAGAAGTAGCACTTACCTAGTAAACCATCTTTCGCCAAAAACTTTTCCCATTCTTCGTCCGTATTCAGCTCAGCCTGAAGTTGCACTTGCTGACCCTTTTTAGCCATTTTGACAGCTTTATTTTAGTTCCGTTCAATTTTGTGCGTTGCTATGGAAAGTAAAATTATTGAAAAAACTTAGAGATGGTGTACATTGTACATGTGTGTGTGAGAGAGATCCTGGTATCAGACAAAATCTATTTGCCACAAAACATGTAAGTTCTCATAGTCGTGGATACGGCGTAAGAAAGAAAAGTTGATTAAAAGCAAGCTGAAAGTTCTTAATATCTTACCGGTGTCTAGTCGGAAAAACTTTGATGTAGGGGAACACTGGAACAGTGGAAGATTTAATTGTGGAGCATGATAAACGTGTCGTACAGACAAGTTTATGATTGTGAAAAATAGCAAGTTGTTTTTAAATTTATTCAATAGCCAACATTGCAACGTTTAATAATATATAAAATAATGTTTGTCCGACAAAAATGTTGGGCATTTTAACTAGTCCGACACATAGAACATATCACATCACAGGAATTATGTTGGTGATAAATAGCAGTCTGATTTTTGCATGAGAATTTAATGAAAGATTAAAAAAGCAATTGGAAGTTCTGTCCGACAAAATTAATGGAAAGTTTCCGTAGTCCGACGTTCTAAACATGTAAGATATGGGCAAAAATGCCGGTGATAAATTGCAAGCTATTTTTGATTTTTTTATGTACAAATTATATTTTGTAACGCAAAAAGTTATATGTCGGACAAACAGTTTGGGAAAATCGAAGGAAATAAATAAAAAATAATTTTTTCAGAATGACTTATTATTAGTCGCATATTGAAAAGCTATTTTAGTTGTATATTATTATTTATATTCAGACACTTGCATTTGTATATACAAACAATCAGTGAGGTAAGTATCAATGCATGTACATATTGCAAAAAAATTATTGTTTGGGTGGCATTTTGTTCTAGATATTCTCAAAATGATTCCTCAAAGGAATCTTCAATCAAACCTAAATAGAATTCAGCAATGGATGAAAGTCTGGCGCATCAAATCGAATGGAACTAAATCATTACATGTAACACTCACGCTACGTAGAGAAACATGCCCCCCTATATATATTGATAATTGTCTAATTCCTCAATCCGAGGACGCTAAATATCTTGGCATGCACTTGAATCGCTGTGTAACTTGGAAAAAACATATTTTTAACAAACGAAAACAGTTGACTTAAATTGAGAAATATGTTTTGGCTCATTGGACGCAATTCCAAACTATCTCTGGATAACAAAATTTTACTCTACAAGTTCATCCTCAAGCCCATATGGACTTATGGGATTCAGCTATGGGGCACTGCTAGCGTCTCCAATAGGGATGGCGGTTTTTGACAAAACACCGGTTTTCGGTTATACCGGTTTATTCTACCAACGGTTTAACCTGGCGGTTATAACCGGTCAAAAAACCGGTTATTCCATAAACCGGTGTTCGGTTTTGTTATTCATAGCCAATACCCAATAGGATACATTTACATTGCGCTTTAGTGACACTTCATACGAATCGATATCAGTCTATATCAGTATAGAAATCCGTCATCAGTGTTGTGAAATCGGTTTCAGTCAGCTGAAAATTTCCAATTAACGGGCGGGGAGCGAAAAAATTTCCCATTTTTCTCCTAATTCAGTATTTTTTCCACTTATCCGGTTTTTCACCGGTTATTACTTTAAAAAGAAAAAACCGGTTATAACCGGGACAAAAAAAAACAACCGGAAAAACCGATTATTGTCGAGGAAAAAACCGGTTTTAGGTTATAACCGGTAGGTTCCCATCCCTGGTCTCCAATACAAAAACATCTTACAGAGATTTCAAAACAAGGTGCTGCGTGCCATAGTCAATGCGCCATAGTATGTATCCAACGAAGTGATTCAACATGACATCCCCCTAGAATCCGTGAAAGAAGCCATACAACGTTTTAGTGTTAAATACTGTGACCGAGTGCTTCTTCTTCTTCTTCGTCTTCTACGGCACTATAGCCCAAATTGAGCCTTGGCCTCCTTTATTTTTTGCCTCCACCATTGCCTGTCTGTGGCTGCTCTTCTCCATACACGGACTCCTAAAAGGGCTTGTGCGTCGCTGTTTATTTTGTCTTCCCAACGCTTTCGTGGCTTCCCAACCGGTCTCTTTCCTTGCATTCTAGCATTCAGTGCTCGTTTTGGTAGCCTATCCTCTCCCATTCTTATCATATGTCCGGCCCATTGCAATCTTTGTATTCTAATGAAGTCTGACAGGGGCGTTTCCTTATAAAGTTGATAAAGCTCGTTGTTGTATCGACTTCTGAAGATTCCGTTTTCCCTCACAGGTCCTAGTATTCTCCTAAGTACTTTCCTTTCGAATGTGTCGAGTTTGTTTTTGGATGTTTCTTTCAGGACCCAGGCTTCACTGCCATAGCATGTTATTGGTCGAATTAAGGTTTTATAGATTCTCATCTTTGTATTTCGGTGGACACTTTTAGACCGAAATATATGGGAGAGGGCAAAATAAGCTCTGTTTGCCTTCGTTATTCTCTTCCGTATTTCTCCATCTTCTGATCCGTCGGCATATATTTCTACTCCCAGGTATGTAAACTTTTCAACCGTTTCAATATCATCTTCATGTATAATGTTTTCTGGGACTATATTTCTTCTCGTCTGAGTCATTATTTTTGTTTTTTTCTGTGTTAATTTCCAGACCTAGCATTTTTGTTTGTGTTTTTAACTCTGCATATATGTTTCCTGTGCTCCTGTTGATGTTCTACTCATAATATTAATATCATCAGCATAAGCGGCCAGTTGAACCGTTCGGTTGGTCAGTAGATTTCCTCGTCCAGTTTGCATTTGCCTAACCGCATACTCCAGTGCCAGGTTAAACAATGTTGGGGCCAGCCCATCTCCCTGCTTTAGTCCCTGCGAAATGTTGAAAAAGTCTGTCCGGTGGTTTTATATTCGTACACATGCCTGAGTTTCATCCATTGTGGCTTTAATGAGTCTTATTAGCTTATGTGGTATTGCCAATTCAGCCAATATATAGTATAGTTTGTTCCTTTTGACTGAGTCGTATGCCTGTTTGAAGTCTACAAACACGTTGTGAACATCAACATCGTGTTCCCATGCTTTGCTCAAGATCTGTTTGACTGTAAATATTTGATCCAGTGTCGATCTTCCCCGTCGGAAGCCCGACTGATACTCTCCAATAATATTTTCTGCTAGTGGTTGGAGCCGCTGGTTTATAATATACGTGAGGACTTTATATGCTGTAGTAGTTTTTGCACTGGAGTTTGTCTCCTTTTTTATAGATCGGGCATACTATACTTTTCTTCCAGTCGTCGGGTATTTTCTCTTCTTGCCATACGTCTTTGATGAGCGCGTGGATGTGACTTGCTAGGTGGTCGCCACCTACCTTATATAGTTCTGCTGGTATTTCGTCAACTCCCGGAGCTTTATTGTTTTCTCTGCTTTAATGGCTTCGAAAACTTCCTCTATGGTTGGAGCTTCTACTCCATTCTCTTCTACGTAGATCATACCCATTTCATCTTCCATGTCTACTTGAATTCCAAGGAGTGTCTGAAAATAATGCTTCCAGGTTTCTGTGACTTTCTGTTGGTCTCTGATTATTTGCCCACTTTCATCTTTACATATACTTGTTTGAGGTTTATACCCACTTTTTATCTTTTTTAGGTATTCGTAAGCCCCTCTAATTTCGTTGTTTTTGAAATTTTCTTCCATTTTTTCTATTTGTCCATTTTCATAGGCTCTCTTTTTATTTCTACATGTCTTGTCTGCTTTCCGTCTTGCGACTTCAAATAATGTTCGTCTTTCCCGTGTTCTTCTTGTTATGTACATTTTGTGTGCTTCATTTCTTTCCTCTATTGAGCGTCCTGCTACCGAGTGCTAGTGCATCCTTATGCGTTGGCCAGACAACTAAATGAGGACCTTGGGACCAGAAGGGGATATGCCATCAAACAATATTTTGGAGAAAACATCATTTTAAATTTATTTTCAAATCCTGAAATCCAATTTTTACATTTTTCTCGGAAGTAAGGCCCATAATCGCTTGGAAATATGTTATTAAATACACAATAAAAGTAACACAAATGTTTATTTTGAAAATATTCTTAATTTAAGAAACAATAATTGTAAACGTAATTGTAATACTCATGTAGAGTAAATATTTATTGAAATATTTCTCTTCGCGCCATTGTAAATTTCAACAAATGTGTTTATATGGTCTGTTTTTTTTACTGATTGCACAGTAAACAAACAATAAAAAAATGTTTATTTAACGGTTTTTGAGTTTTTGAACATTTTTTGAAAAAATATGAGGCTTATCCCATTTTGTATAAAAAATTATATTCTAAAAAATGAATATAAAATGCAACCAGAAAATAGTTCAGTTGTCAATATTTTTAATATCTGAAAAGTCGTCAAAATGTTCAATCTCTTCCAGTGGTTCATTATTCTCAGTATCTAGTAGAATCTGTTGGCAAGCACCAATTCTGTCTACACTGTTTTGTGCAACCGCAAGGTGCACCTAATTTTTTTGGTTCTATTTTCTTCCCTTTTGTATTTATATATTCGTAACCTAGATTTCTAAGCCTTGCGCTTAATTTTTTTTTTCTAGAAGCCGCCTTCTTTTCTAGAGTTGGCAAGACACCTCGAGAAATGTGTGGGGTATAAACCTCTTCATTTTTCTACAATAAAGTAGGTATTTTACTAAAAAGAGATAAGCCACAAAAACCTTTACAACAATCCTAATACTTTTATGTTCGAAAAATATAATGTAAGGGGAAATGCCACACATTTAATAAACTTATCGTTCCTAAGTTTATATTTTCCGAACCGTTACTACCGGATACTGTATAGTCTTTGCCATCTTCGCTTTCGTTTAAAAACGGATCTTGGTCACTGTGTTCAGAATCAAACTCAGAAAAGTCTATTTTCCGTTAACATGCAGGGTAATATTCCGCCGCCAAGTGGATTACTACTGTGGCTTGGCTCCTTCTGTTGCAATATGAAGTAATGGTGACACAACGGAACTTACTACCGCGGCGCCATCTATGAGAAAACAGCTAAAATTTTCTGTTTGGGACGTTGATATGGTCTTAAAGTGTGCGATTTCTACTTTACCTCATTTTTGACGAAATTGTGGCTTGTCCCCTTCTGGTCCCAAGGTCTTCAAATGTGCGGGACGTCTTTGAAGTGCGTAGACTAAGACCGTCCGCACATGGGGCGACGCTCGAACTACTCGACTCGATTCCAGTCACGTAGGTCTCTCCCCGCCATAAAGTTCCTTCATTGTGGCATTGAGCTCCGTACACGGAGCGTTTAGGATTGCAAATCTCCTCGTCTTGTACGGCTCTCGTCGCATACGATCCGTAGTGCACGAGAAAGTTCGAGTGAGACGCACGTTCTTAGTCATAATAGGTAGTTTATTTTATTTGTTTCCTTCGTTTTTTGTTGTTTTTTGCGCTGAATGAAATTTTACTTTTATTTAAAGATCGGTGCATGTTATGTTCGTTGATTGTAATATTCTTTTCGTAACGATATAAGAAATTTGACCTGACGCTGGTGGGATGTCCCTACCGATTTAGGGCCAATTTCTCATATCGAGTTCAACTCCAGTTTAACCTGAACTTTTAGTAAACGTCAGTTTAAAGTCAAAATCGTCTTTCTCAATTCCCGTTCAACCGATGGCAGTTTAAACTTGAACGATGCTTGAACGGTGGAATTCGGCCGTTCAAAGATTTCAGAACTCAGTTCAGATGATTTCATGGACTACGCATGCGTTGTATTAACACGAAACGCTGTCATAATATAAATATATCCTATTTTATTATATTAAGCCTAACGATAAACGATAACATTATTTGTGTTTTTATAATACTTATTTATAATTATTAAAATGACTATTTGACTATAAATACTTAAATTTAACTTTATTCAAAAACAGCATAAAAATGGTAGTTCAAAATGGCGACAGTTTTTTGCCTTTTGCCATCTATTGGCATTTCTCGAAAGCTGTAGAACGAGCACTGCCATGAACGCGCAATGAGAAATGCATTCCAAACAGAACCGGAGATCACCTGTGAACCCGGTTCAACTGAACCATAGATTAACGCAGGTATGAGAAATCGACCCTTAGTATCATAATAAATAGTTGACGTTACTAATCCCTCAATTGTCTTTGCGACGGGTGGCAATAGTTTTGGAACAGCTACTAGGGCCGTACTTTATATTATTTACAGAACTGACTCGTTACCTATCAATGCAAATAAATTATTAAAATTAAAATTTCTAGACAACGTATTAAAAATTTTGTTTACTGTAGACGAATTCGTTTAGTCATCTGAAATTAACTTGCTTGGAATCAATTACAAACGATCACGAACAATTTTTATGTCCAATGCGCTCATTACGTGAATTTTATGGAGTTAGATTATAATGTGTTTTATATAGTTTTCACTTTAAGCAAAATGGACTTCCGATAATGCAGCTTTCTATCTTTAAATAAAAAATTAAAGAATCATTAGAAAGAGCATTAGTTAAAGACAGGGCCGGACTGGCTCCTAAAAAAGGCGCCAACCTAATCTCTAAACAAAGGCGCTAGACCCCCTTCTTTACATAAAACGTTTTCAAATCCTAGCGCATGTAAAGTAAATAAGTAAATATTACTTGTGATTTTTTTTTAATTTAATTTTAATTTAAATCCATAAAGTAATTTCCTATTTTTGTTGGGAATAGTAAATTATATTAAGATACCCTAAAAATATAGCTTCAGTTTCCCAGTATCCCTTTAACTCCGTTGCATTTATTGGTGCTATCTGGAGACTCCAAACAAATTTTTGAAAAGTTTGAGTAATTTTTCAACCGCTTCTACAGAGGAATTTACTGGTTCAAAAACATTTAACAAAAATCATGATTGGTGTTCAATAGAAGTCACTTTTTAAAAATTTTCAAATTTTTAAAGCGGTATGAAACTCTATATACCGGGTGTCCACTTATATTTTCCCCCATTTTAACTGGCTATAACTTCTAAACGGCTCAAGATATAAATATGCGGTTTTCACTGAAATGTTTTATTTTAGTAAAAGTTTTCTCTGAATGGATGGAATTTTTTATATCGCTTTCAAATACGAAATAAAAAATGGCGGATTTTTGAAAAGAACTTTGTTGACTTTTTTTTAATGGAACACCCAGTATATTCTTTTGCAAATTTAAAGAAAGGTCATTCACCTATCTAGCGATATACAGTTTTTCAAAATCCGTTGTCAAATCACTGAGTAATTAATTTTTAAAATGAGAGGTGCAACGTGGATATCACATACCTAAATAACATAACTAAGGAAGTTATGTGATTTCCACATTGCATCTCTCATTTTAAAAATTAATTGCTCAGTCATTTGACAACCCATTTTAAAAAATTTTATATCGCTGGATAGATAAATGAGTTTTTTCAAGTTTTTTGGTAAATGACCATTTTTATATCGCTTTTAAATAAAAAATGGCGGATTTTTGAAAAAAAAACGTTATTGACTTTTTTTATTAAAACACCCAGTATATTTCTTTTTGTCTTGAAAAAACGGTCATTTACCTATCCAGCAATATAATTTTTTTTAAAATCGGTTGCCAAATGACTGAGCAATTAATTTTTAAAATGAGAGATGCAATGTGGAAATCACATAATATAATATCATTTTGCTCAGTTATGTTATTTAGGTATGTGATATCTACGTTGCACCCCTCATTTTAAAAATTAATTACTCAGTGATTTGACAACCGATTTTGAAAACTTTATATCGTTGGATAGGTGAATGACCTTTATTTCAATTTACAAAAAAAATATACTGGGTGTTCCATTAAAAAAAAGTCAACAAAGTTTTTTTTTAAAATCCGCCATTTTTTATTTCGCATTTGAAAGCGATATAAAAAAATTCAATCCATTCAGACAAAACTTTTACTAAAATAAAACATTTCAGTTAAAACCGCATATTTCTATCTTGAACCGTTTAGAAGTAATAGGCAGTTAAAATGGGGGAAAATATAAGTGGACACCCGGTATAATAGAAGAGTAAGCCTCGATAAAAAATCCGCAACCACACGGTGTCAGACGATCCGTGCCTGAGTGGTGAATGACCTAGGTCAGACGGCGGCAAACGGAGCCCTCGGAGAACTGACGAAACCCTTTGAAATTCAAGCCTTACCGTGGGCAAGGGCGTACTGCCTCGCCGGGCAGTATAATTCGCCCCTACTTGTGGGAACTATATGGATAAGTATTTAATCACGTTGGAGAAAATAAAACAAAACGAAGGGACAATTGAGCGAGTCACCAGTGGTGATGCAGCTGGAACAAGCTATGAAGGAGATGATAATATGGTGTTCATAAGTAGTGAAGGGGCCAAAGGGTAAGTACTCAGCGAAGAAGAAAAGAGGAAGGAGCAGACTTCGGAAAAAGGGGATATATTGAAAGAATTCC
Organism: Diabrotica virgifera virgifera; assembly: GCF_917563875.1. Lineage (NCBI taxonomy): Eukaryota > Metazoa > Arthropoda > Insecta > Coleoptera > Chrysomelidae > Diabrotica > Diabrotica virgifera. The sequence goes on from NC_065446.1 coordinate 33,759,584, forward strand.
GGTCAGGGACCTAAAAAAGACGGATCACTCAGCGGAGGCAACCTTGCAAAGGAGCTGAAAGAATCATTAGTGAAACCATTGTTCGACCATACAAATGCGAAAGTCAAAATCAAGAATGACGTAAAAACCTTAAAAGAGTTACCGAAGACATGGAGGGCACTTTCAGAGAAGTCGCCCCACACAGAAGAGAAGTCGACTGTGTGTCCACACAGAAGAAGAATTCTTCCCCCAATAACTTGTGAAAGAAAGAGACAAATGATCGCAACGGTCCTGAACTCAGGGAAAATAGGCTTTGAAAAAATTAACACACTATAAAGTCGAGTTGGAAGATGATCACTTTACTCTACGGCCGCCAAACCGGGAAGAGGAAATAAACCTGCAGGCGACTTAGTAGTGGTCTTGGAACCTGGACTTTTAGGTGAGGGGGAAAGGTCCCACGACCTGATCAGGAAAAACCGAAATTGGTTGTATGTACAGGAGATACATACAGATCAGGAGAGATACCTCCAACTTAATTATATGATCACAATTACAAGGTAGAGTCAGAAAAAAGAGAACCGGGGAAATCGTCAGAATATTTTTATGGTCCCTGTAGAGAAAGGGGTGATGAAAATGGAAAGGGACAAGACACTACTGGCAATTATTTCTAAATTGAGGGAAGACATGGAGACACTGGAGACTAGAGAGGCGTCCCTAACAGTATAGAGGAGGCTACAGAGGTAGGAACCTCAGGATGCTCCTGGAAGTCGTCTGGGTATGGAACTTCACCTCGCGCTGGAGGAGTATGAACGTAGTGACGCAGAAGGTGATCGTGAAGGGAAGTGGAAAATCCTGCGCAGAGTAATCCTCAAGCTAAACTAAAGTAGTGCAGACACGAGGACGGGACCTAAACCTCGAAGTGGCATGGAAAGAACAGGCCGAGCGTCTAAAGAAGACAATCGTGGCCCGCACGGAGGGAAACGTAATAGAGAACGTCCGGGACTGTCAGGACCAGGGGGACATATTTAATATAGACAGGGATATCACAAAGGAAGAAATCCTGAGACAGGTTCGAAAGTATACCGGCAGCAGAAAATCTCACACATCAAACCTACGTTCGGAGAGAAGTAATAGTGAATCCTTTCTGGACATCTCGCTGGTTTCAACGTCACTTCTAAATACGGTCATAATTTGGACTGTTTTTGAAGAAGAATCGCTCAGTTTACATAAGTGTGTGAGTTTTGAACTAACAAGCAAAAGAAAGAAACGGGAAGATGGGGATATCGATCTAAAGAGGTTTTTAAATGAGGAGGTTTTTTAGAAGGATGCTTTCGGCTTGATTGGTCAGAGATGCGAGGATGTGGGTAACATAAACCGTGCTATTTTCGAGCTAGGTGTGTTAAATTTTGTTGTATAGTCGGCTCTGAAATTCGCTAGAAAATTTAAACCGAATATAACAAAATTCAGTTTGGCAACACTGTGTGAATACCAAGTCCTCTGATATCAACAAAACCGTAATTTAGTCCAGACAAATTAATATATTTTTTACCAACAAATATGAGATATTTTAACCAAATAGCGTTTCAAAAATGATGTGTATAATAATTTTGAATTCGGTTTCGCTAATGAAATTGGGAAATGAAATTTTTGTCCTTAAAAGTAGAAAAAAAGTTAAATTTCTCTTGCTTAATAATTTACTCTTTAATAATTTTAACTGTACTAATATGCAAGTTGATTACTAATGATTAATGGGATGTTACAATATCGGCAAGCTCTTATTTTTAAAGGCGGCGTATCGAATTTCTTAAACATTTATACCAAACATTGAAATGGCCACTTTTTGCACATTCTGACAAAGTTGCGTTTCTACTATGCCCACTGGCTTCATTGTGTAGGATTGTAGGGCGCACCAATCCTATATGTATAATGTAGTTTATGGAGCGTAGAAGACTGCACTCAGATTTTAGGCCAATAATTGTGAGATGTAACACTCTTATATTGTAATAAAAAGGGCGGATATTGATACCTACGAAAGGCACCTGAATCGTAAAATTGGTCTTCGAAGGCGCCGCGCGTCGCATCTCAGCTATTTGATTATGTATTATCTAATACCTGATACAAGGTTACAAGTTGTATTTTGTTGTACCCACTGGCTTCATTATTTAGGATTCTGGGGCACAACAATCCTATATGTATAATGTAGTTATGGAGCGCAGAAAACTACACATATCTATTATAGGCCAATTGTGGGATGTAACACTGTTTGTATCAAGTATCAGATAATCAAATGGCTTAGATTCGACGCGCAGCTCCCTCGAAGATCTTTTTTATAAGTATTTAATATAAACAGCGGAAATTGATACCTACGAAAGGCGCCCATCACGTAAAAATTATCTTCTAGGGCGCTGTGCGTCCTATCTAAGCCATTTATTACAATAGAAACAGCGGATATTAATACTTATAAAAGACGGCAGAATCTAAAAATTATCTTCAAGGGCGCTGCGCGTCGTATCTAAGTTATTTATTATAACAGAAACAGCGGAAATTGATACCTACGAAAGGCGCCCAAATCGTAGGAATGGTATTCGAGGGCGCCTATGTATTATAATAAAAACAGCGAATATTGATACATACGAAAGGCGCCCGAATCGTAAAAATGGTCTTCGAGGGCGCCGCGCGTCGTATCTGTGCTATTTGATTATCTAATACCTGATACAAGTTATATTTTGTTGTACCCACTGGCTTTATTATGTAGGCTTCTGTAGCAGTTTCTGTTTCTTCATGAAGTAAAAACAGTTTTTAGGGGAATTTTGCCGCCTAATCTTTGTGTAAAGATTAAAAAAAAATTTCAGCGTTTAATTTTTTTAATGGATAGGTACTAACGGAGGCAAAAGGCGCACCGGCCCGCGGGCCGGTGGGCCGGCGGTCCAGTCCGGGCCTGGTTAAAGATAAGATATACCTCTAATTATTATTCTATAGCTTTACACATAATTCTCGTGCTTATAGGTATTTAGGTAAAATTAAATATCATTTATTTATCCAGAAAACATACATTATGGAACATTATGAAAGGGGCAAACATATTTAAGTTTGACATTTGCACATTCAGGCAGTTATTTTCTTGCATTTAGATAGAAGGTTACATCGCGAGTATTCAAGTAAAATGTCTGAAGTCGGTGAAGCTAGTGCTAAGTGTAAAACACGTGTACATTTATCTGATGATGCCAAAGAAATTATTAGGAATGTTTATCAAACTGTGAAAGAAGATAATCCAAATCCAGAAGACGGTAAATTCCTCATCAAGACAACATCTCGACTGACAAGGATGCCATATACAACAGTGTGGAAAATTGTTACGAATAGAATTCAACCTCGTAAAAAGCGGAGTGACTTTTCTACACATAAAGCAGTAAATGAAAAAGATGCTGAGGTAATTAGAAGAGCAATTTACAATTTACGAACAATATTAAACCAATAATTATAACATTAGGTAACGATTCTAGTGAAGATGACAGCGATAGTGACATAGAGTTGTAATTTGTATTTATTTTTTTCCGTCTAAACTTCAAATTTTATTTTTCTATGTTATTTTTTATTATGTTATCTTTTTAATTCTGATTTTTGCTACCACTCTTTTAATCTTTTATTGTTATTATCATTAATTTCCTTAATTTCTTTAATTTGTTCATTACTCTTATTTCATTGTACATAATAATATACTTATAACTACATAGATATAAATACGTAATAAATATAATGATATGATATTTAAATTTATATTTATTATTCCAACCCCATTAAAATATATCTACTTGAAGACTTGACTTTTTTTTGTTAAGGGGATGGGTATGAACTTTCGGCTTTAGGCCGTTACGTTATTACCGAGGGCCGAAAGTCCCTGAAAACTTCTATAATGTTTATTTTAATTAGTTACAGGGGTGAAAAACTAAGAGAAAATTTAGTGTGATTTTTAATTTCAAATATCTCATTCAAAAGAAACTTTTAATTCATTCCAAGGGACTTTCGGCCCTCGGTAATAAAGTAATTTTTCATTCTGCGTTTAAATTTTTCAAAAATACTTACATATTAGTTTTCTCAGGATTCGAAAAAAATGATTACATTTAAAACACATTGAAAATTTTGACAGCCGTCAAAATTTTGCATTTGTTCCTTTCCCCTTAATTTTAGCGAATCCGCTCCTGGAGGGTTTGTTGTTTGTTATTATGATACTAAATCGGTAGGGACATCCCACCAGCGCCAGGCCAAATTTATTATATCTTGACGCAAAGAATACTATTATTAGCTTTGTGGAAGTATATAAATATATTGTTTGTAATGTAAAATTCTGAAAACATTGAACTTCTGTTTCTAGGTGTTTAATATAAAATTCGTTGGGGAAGTCGAAAAATACCCTCAATTGTATAATGCTTATTCTATACAAATTGTACTAAAAATGTAACAATACCGTACTTTTTACAGATCGAAATAGTCGTTTTGGTTCATATATAAAAATGCGTTCTTCCTAGTTGGAAGATGTGAGCAAACTGAATCGAAAAGTGTGCGGAGAGCAATCGCTTGTGCCGCAGGGTTCGTACAAGACGAGCAAGACGCGCGAACTTAGAGACGTGTCTTCGATCGACCCATGTGCGGCCGGCCTAAAACGGCAACTGCCGTCCGACTTGACCAACTGAATGTAGTCAAGTGTATTTAGACTGATAAAATTTTAACTGGAGTAACTCTCTACATGTCAGTATTTTTGTACCATAACAAATGCTTAATGCGCAATGGGCAGATTGTTGTACTCAATGGAGTTAATAAAAAAAAATTAATAAAAATACTAGAACATCGTAATATAAACCTACCTGTATATTTTTACAAGGCCATTTTGATAGAAAAATAGCGAAATTCTTATATAATGAGGTTGATGTCCCGATCTCCGGCCTCGATCCTTTGGTAAAATATGCGGAAGGGGAGCTTCTTGAGTTTAACTTTTTCGATGTCACCCTCCAGGAGATTGATGATATCGTTGAGGTACAGGGTTTCTCGTAAATCGTTTTTTAAAACAGAGACTTGTTTTAGCAGTTCATTCACTTTGTTAACATCCTCCTAGAAAGAAATATTTTAAAGTTTTCGAATACATAGGTAGCATATTTAAACTTGAATCATGTTATGCGTAACAAATAGTGTGCTATTTATTTTCCTAATAAAATACAGGGTATTCACGACGAGCTTACAATATCTGTAAGTATCGGAAAACACAGTATGCGGCAAAATAAACAGTACCTACTAAAATGATATTAAAATGTTTATGATTACTTATATATGAGGGCACGAGGGCTATCCAGAAATGTCTTTACATTTTGATCTGTAGCCGCTAGGCGCGGGAATAGAGCGGCCATCTTAGCATCTTGGTGTTCGTCGTTCTTCCGGTCAGTAGCAACAAGGATCTACAGTTCGAGCGAGTCTCGTAAATTGCACGACTTCGAGCCACGCTTCACGCAACCGTATTTGCGTACTTGTGTTTCGAGTTGCGTGGTCGTGCGGAGTTTAATTTACCAAATTTAAATATAATCGTTTCTACTGATTCATAATATGTATACTATAATATATTATATTAAAATTTTTAAATATTGTTAAATTTTTAACATTGTATTTTAATATGTTTTGAGTTGTGTAGTCGTGCTCTGGTCGAGTGGAGTTATAATTTACCAAATTTAAATATACCTAATCGTTTCTACTGATTCATAAAATGTATACTATAATATAATATATTAAAGTTTTTAAATATTATTAAAGTTTTTAACATTGTATTTTAATATATTTTGTTTTATTAATAATAATATTACCTAAGTATTGCACCTTGTTCAAAAAAAGTGCAAGATAAATACCGCGGTTTTTCCATATGAAAATGCAAAGCAAAATAATACAATTTGCAGAGTTTGTTCTCACTCTCTTGTGATATTCGTAAGGTTATTTTTTAATACTTACATATAAAATTTAAGTCTTTGTATAAAAACATTCAGTGACATTGATCCCAATTAATGTGACACACATTTTTCAACTTGTCAAAGTGAACACGGCTTAGCAAATATTTAAACGAAGAAATTAATAATATATTAGTTAAAATTATTTATAGATACAGTTTTATTCATGAAATAATCTTACCGATGTAAACTAGAGAGTTTAAATTTGCCGATTTGTGTTCTCCTCGTGACAATTTGACATTAGATTTAGAACTAAAAGTTTATTATGGATATTTTCTTAAATGTGACAGTTGTCAAAACTAGAAAACTGGTTGCAATTTAATAGAAACAATCTACTTAAAAAAATTCCCACTGTAATTTTGTACAGTAGAAAATAACCGATGAAATAATAATCTAATCGGACAGAATTAAACACGTGATGAAAAATCTTGCTACACATTGGACGTTAAAATCATTAAAAATTAATCGGCATTAATATCACAAGAGAGTGAGAATAAATTGACAATAATGCGACAATTTTTCGAAAATTTGTTGTCTGGAAATATACACGAGAGCCCGCAGGGCTCAAGTGGTTATTACCCAATGACAACAAGTTTTAGAAAAATGGAGCATTATTTTCTTATTTATTCTTACTGTCGTGTGATATTCGTAAGGTTATTTTTTAATAGTTACATATAAAATTCAAGTCTTTGTATAAAAACATTCCGTGACATTGATCCCAATTAATGTGACACATATTTTTCAACTTGTCAAAGTGAACAGCATAGTTTAGCAAATATTTAGATGAAGATATTAATAATATATTAGTTAAAATTATTTATAAATATGTACAGTTTTATTCATGAAATAATCTTACGTAAACGCGAGCGGTTAAATTTGCCGATTTGTGTTCTCCTCGTGACAATTTTGACATTAGATGCAGAACTAAAAGTTTATTATGGATATTTTCTTAAATGTGAAAATTGTCAATACTAGGGTTGCTAACTGGTTGCAATTAAACAGAAACAATCTATTTATAAAAATTTCCACTGTAATTTTGTACAGTAGAAAATTAGGTACCGATGTAATAATAATCTGATTGGACAGAACTAAACACATGATGAAAAATCTTACTACACGTTGGAAGTTAAAATTATTAAAAAATAATCGCTATAATTTTTATTTCTGTAGCTTCTTATAGGTCAGAATCTCCTATGAATGAAATAATCGTCACAACTACCCGGCTATGCATGGGAATGACCCAAATTCCGTGGACAAATCTCAACGAACAAGCAAGAATATTGGCAAGTTCCTCTCACCTGAAAGCTTTTCTTAATATCAGCCAACTCCTGGTGCATCTCGAAAGTTTCTTCACAGATACTCTGTATGCTTTTATCTTCGTCGCTGAGGCCGAGATTGCTCAAAATATTCGCTCTATTCGACACCTGTAGGTAATTACTATCGACAAGGGTCTCGCTTTTATTCGAACTGATGCTGGGAAGGCTGTTACCTAAAAGATACAAAGGATAATTGGCCGAAATGGAAAAGTTCTATAAATTCAAGAACGTGTCTCTTTCATTTTTATCGAACTAAAAACTAAATATTTTGGAAAGTTATATAAAAAAAAGATGTAATAATTTAATAACGATGCATGGTTTGCAATATAAATTATGTAATACTTTAATAAACTGTCTGAATTATACAGTGATGAGCGCGCTAATAACCGGCAGAATAACGCAAAAGATGGAAAACATATTAAGTTGTGAGATAAAAAGAAATGAAACTAGTGGAGGTGGGAAAGTTAGCGATAAAAACCTATAAATTTATATTAAATTTATTGTTTCCCACCTTTAAACGTATCGGACGAGTTTGGCAACTGCCACTGTGACAGTGACAGTTTTAGTTGACATACTCCTCTGATACGTCTAAAGATGGGAAACAATAAATATAATGTAAATTTTTAGGTTTTTATCTCTAAATTTCCCACCTATTTCCCAGTATTTTGATTTCTTTTTATCTCACAACTTAATTATGTTTTCCATCTTTTGCGTTATTTTGCCGGTTATTAGCGCGCTCATCACTTATATCTACAGTGCGCTGGAATAAGTGTTACACCCCGCCCCATATTAACTTATTTATTTTTAGCCGATAAGCAAAACGCTCGGACAAGTCGATTTTTAAAATAATCATAGTATAATATTATAGTATCAATGTTTTGAACTTTACCCGATCCCTCTTCAGGTGACAGTCATAACTTTGATTTTTTTGAAGTTATACTTCTTTACCGGCGATAGAGGGTGAATTTTTTATATGGTAAAACCTAGCGACCGGGCGCATCCGCATTATAACTTTGTTCTGATTGGATGTTCAAATGACATGTCAAAAATTATTCAATATGGCGGCTGTGGCACAGCTGTAGTTAGATTATTTATGGTTGTTGCGTTTTAAAATTTGTGTGAAAAGAAACAACAAACAAAAGTTGTTAATAGTTATACTGCTTTTTTAAATAGTTTTCATATACCTATATTTTTGGACTTTTGGACTATTTTGGACAAGGAAAACTCATTCTAATTTGGTAAGTAGTTTTTATTATAATCATATTGTAATTATACATTTGGATTAGGTTGAAATACATACATTTATTTTCTCAAGAATGCGGATTTTAGAGAGAAATCCCAAATTAGGTTCGATTTTTGTTTTTAAATTATGATTTTTTGGCGTAGATTTATTTATCTAGTAGGTATGTAATGCTTTGATTTACATACTTAATTTGATTACCAACAAAAGTTCTACCAATCTTCATCTAATATATTGTTTTCTTACTGTTTTTTTATATTTTTATATTTTCTTCCACAAAATTTAAACTACATAATTTAATTTTCAAAACAACTGTCAAACAGTAAAACGTTCAGTTACCGTATTTTTCCACATGATAAATAATGTGGGATTGGACGAGTGAGTCTACGCTTCGATTACGAATCAAAGTGCCACGAAATTCACGGGTTCAATTCCCGATGCAGGTTTTATTTTTTTATTTTTTTATGCATGTTATGATTGTAAGTATATTTGTTATATAATTTTTTTTTCAGAAAATGCGTATTTAAAATTTTTGCCAACAATTATTATCGTTCAGAAATCATTTTTTCTTTGTGGCATTTTTCAATGTGTTTGTGTGCGTTTTATTCTTTTATTTTTTTTTAATTTTTGGTATTGTCTTAAAAATCACATAATATGTAGTAGAAGTATAACTTCTTACGTGCGTACAAAGTACACACACATTCTTTTTTAACAGGAAAGTACATCATGTGACACCTCATTTAAAAGCTTTTGAAATACCGATTTCAACAATGTATAATATTTGCGCACAATTTTGGTCCAATGTTTTTTAAATTCATGCATTCTTTTGAATCCTGAGAAAACTAATCAATATCAATATAAATAAAACACAATTTTCAATAAAACCATTTTATTCTATTAATTATTATATTTATTTATTATTTTATTATTATTATACATTTATTGATTATTATTAAATATAATATAGCGTAAGATTAATATATACATATTGCAATAATATACAATTTAACCCAACCATTTCAACTTCCCAGACAAAAATTTCCCAGACTCTTTCAAATGAGATTTAAAAAAACTTATATCAACATAAATATTTTACTTAAAAATAAATTGGATAATGCAGTTTATCTTTTATTTTTACTACCATCAAAAAAAATTTATCATGTATTTCTTTTAACACGTTTGTATATTTGTGTAATAGGTACATTTTAACTCATTTAATACTTCTTGTATGGGTGTATCGTTTTTAAAACGTAGGGAAATCCTTGGAGATTCGTATTCATAATCGGTAATTCGATATTCATAGTCAGAACATTATTTTTGGTAATCAGAAAAAGTCATTTAACCACTTTCAATGTCAAGAGATGATGTTTGCGTCTACTTCAACCAGATCACTTCTTATGTAAATATGATTACAAATACCTTTTCAACGAAATATTATAATAAAACTTAATTGTTTTCTGGCTGATGTGAGTTTGTACTTTCAGTTTGCTTCTGTATTTACAAAATAAAATTTGAATTATGGTTTTGTTTGGAATAATTACTTGAGAATAATAATTATGATTGAGATCCAAAATAATACCTAACCTAATCCTAATCACCTTAAAAACCTAATAACCCGTTTTTACTTTAAAAAGAAAAAACCGGTTATAACCGGGACAAAAAACAACCGGTGAAACCGGTTATTGCGAAGTAAAAAAACCGGTTTTATGTTAAAACCGGTAGGTTTTTCCCATCCCTACCTGAGAGTCATTAAAGAATATTAAACATTAAACAAATCAAGAATTATTGATGAATTTAAACAAACAACATTTTTTCTTGGAATTCATTATTTTTATTTATTATCCGGTAACTATTATTATCTAAGGTAACTTATCCGGTTTTTCACCGGTTATTACATTAAAAAGAAAAAACCGGTTATAACCGTGACAAAAAAACAACCGGCAAAACCGGTTATTGCGAAGTAAAATACCGGTAGATTTTTCCCATCCCTAATTCTCTTTTGGCTCTCGGTAATAATGTAATCTTTCATTCTGCGTTAAAATTTTTCAAAAATAATTATTAGTTTTCTCAGGATTAAAAAAAATTAATGCATTTAAAAAGCATTTGACCGAAATTTTGCCCAAGTATTATACATTTTTATACTCAGTATTTTAAAAGCTTTTAAATGAAGTGTCACATGATGTACTTTCTCATTTAAAAAAATCAAAGTTATGACTATCACCTGAAGAAGGATCGCGTAAAGTTCGAAACATTGGAGCTATAATATACTATGATTATTTTAAAAATCGACATGTCCGAGTGTTTTGCTTATGTGCTAAAAATAAATGAGAATATGGGGTGGGGGAGATACCACTTATTCCAGCGCACTGTATTTTTTACCCCAGAGACGAAATAATTACTGACCGCTATTCTTCATTCTTATATTACAATCAAACTCCCAATACTAAAGTGGATGAGCAATTGACAGAGACAGTCTCCATAGATAGAGGAGTGAGGCAAGGATGCATTCTGTCCCCGGTGTTGTATATACTCTGAATATTTATTCGAGTAGGCGCTGGGAGAACTACAGGAAGGAGTATTAGTCAACGAAGTGCGTCTGAACAACATTGGATATGCCGACGACGCTGTAGTTGTTGCAGATAGTCTCGATGGATGCAACCAATGGAACCACTCGGGTGAAATAAAACAACGCATAGGAAAAGCGAGATCAACCTTCATAATGGTAAAGTCTCTTTTCAGAAGTCACGATTTACCACTTGCTATGTGTTTATAATTATAATGGATATTATGTGTTTTTAAGGCGGGCAAATCACGCTCTGATTTGTAGTACCTCTAGTGGTATGGTATGTTAAAAAGTAAATGGTTAAGTTCAATTAGTTACCAATATAAACAGCCCGGATTAACCGATAATAGTATAAAAGGCCCGGTTTCAGGTAAAATTTATTTTGGGAGGCTTTATTATGGGAGTACCGTCTAGTCAGTGTTAATTGCAAAAGAACAACTCTGTATACCTCGGTGGCTTATCGCTCCGGGTGGGTCTTAACAATGGGCCAGGTCAGATAAATTTAATAATATTTACGACCGCACTAATTGAATTCAAACCATTTACTGTTGAACAAACCATACTACTTTGTGGTACCTCTAGTCGTACTACTAGACCATTCACGCCCCAACATTTTATCTTTCTAGCCGCCAACAAAGGTCTTACCTTTCAGCCACCTGTTTTCACAGTGGTGTACAATAAAAAATGTATCGAGTAAAGTCTACGCAAAATATAATTCGGACGATTTGTGTTTTTAAAAATTGGGTACATGAGTGAGGTTTCATAATTAAGCATGCCATAAGTTTCGTTTCTCTAGCATTTGTCTAGGGCTGATATGAACTAATTAATTTTTACGACTCTTGTAATTTTTACGACTTTTTCAGATGTAGAGTAAATTTATTTGACGTTTCCACTTCTACTTCTGAAATCGTTATGAAAATGTTCCGAAGTGGAAGTCAAAACATCAAATAAATTTAATGTATAACTAATATCGTAGCTTATTCCCAATTCAAATAGTAAATTTGCATAAGATGCCAACAGATAATAGTTTTAGATTAATAAGAAACTGGTCTTATTTACAGAAAGGAAAATGATTGGTCCCAACAAAAAGTAGATAATAAAGAATTGTGTATTTTAATAAGGGTAATTTTTGTGACAGTTTATTTTCAATTAAATATTTGCAAACTAGGAATGTTTGCGTAAAGAAACTTGTAGACATCCCATTAGTATATTAAGTATGGAGAACGGTAAGGGTTTTATACCGATCGAAGACAATTGTTTGGAGGAGGAGCGGAGCGACGACTCCAATTATTGTCTGAGATCGGTTACCCTTAACGTTCGACATGCTTATAACGTTTTTTGCACGATTGATACCATTATAAATTATAAAATTAAACATTTTCGTCATATTGACTAGTTTCATTCATTTTATCAAGATAGATACTTTGGTTGTTAGGTAGTAACTAGGGTGCATAACAACAATGGAGAATTGAGTTTTTATTTAGTTGTCAATAATTTTAAGTACAATTTTGATTATTATAAATTAAAATATGAGCGAAAGTGAATTTAATGAAATTGAACGGGCTTGGAAAGAAGGGTGTTCCGCAATTATTCCCGAAAAATCCAAAATCCGTTATCAAAATACCTACCAAAGTTTTAAAAAATGGTGCGAAGGCAAGTATTTAAGAATCGAAGAAAAGACTCTATTGGCATATTTCGTTCAAAGACATATGCAGTTGAAAGCTCCTGGAAGCCTCTGGGCAGAATATTCAATGATTAAATCCACCGTTTTTCTTTATGATGGCATTGATATTTCCAAGTTTTCAACTTTGATCGCGTATTTGAAGAGAAAAAATGTTGGCTATGGGCCTAAGAAAGCGAGCATTTTTACACGGGAGCAATTTGAAAAATTTCTGATGGAAGCACCGGATGAAGAATTTCTAGTTCACAAGGTAATATAAGCTAGTTTAGGTAAAAGAAATACTCTAATGAAGATTTTTTCATAATTTGTAGGTCGCAATGATATTGGTAATATCTGGTGCCTGTAGAAGAGAAGAATTGTATAATATTACTATGAATGACATCCAACAAACCGATGGATTAATGATTGTAAAAGTACCCAATACAAAAACGAACATCCAGCGTACTTTTACAGTCGTTAATAAACTAGACGATAAAATTCCATATTTAGAAATTCTGCAAAAGTATATAAAACTTCGTCCATTACAAGTAAAATAAAATAATTTGTTCTTAAGATACGCCAAAGGAAAATGTTGTGCTCAAGTAATAGGGAAAGGGACAATCGGGGGCTGGCCTTCTCAAATTGCCAAATTCTTAAATTTGCCTAATCCCGAGAACTATACTGGCCATTCGTCCAGGAGGACATCAGCAACGCTTTTGACTAATAAAGGTGTTGATGTCCTCGGATTAAAGCGTCATGAAGGTTGGCGTTCATCGACAGTGGCAGAAAGCTATGTAGAAGATTCTCTTCAAAATAAAATAGATTTTGCCGAAAAAATATTGTGCAATACTAGTAATACTACTAATGTATGCGATTCTGCAGGAGTTTCTGTTAGAAGTGAAACCACAGCCCAAACAAGTGGGATTTCATTAAATAATTTAACAAATTGTACCATAAGTTTCAATATTAATAAATAATTCGTTAGTTTTCTTTATTCTTTCAAAAAATATTAAAATTAAGAGATTTTTTAACTCGACGGTAAGTGAATTATTTACCGTCGAGTTGGAGTACTTACCGTCGAGTTGGATTACTTACCGTCGAGTTGCTAGTAAATGTCACCTACTGACGTAAAATCTGTCACGGTAAACAGTCCAAAATGATCAATCGTGCAAAAACGTAATATACTGCGAGGCATAAGTTAGGGATATAGAAAATTTATGCTCATTTTCATAGTTGATTTTTTCGTGATTTAATTAACGGATCGCGCTAATTTTTTTTACTGTTTTAGATATTTCTTCAGTATTAACACAGTTGTGCAAAGATTTACTTAAACTTCTTTTTTGTACTTATACCGGGTGGAGGAAAAGAAATGTTTTTCTTATGTTAAGTTTGGAACACCCTGTAGGGAGAACGAGGTACGATAATGAGTATGCATTGGAATCATATTATAGTCTTATGTTTTGTGACCATTTTGTTTTTTGAATCTCCCTGATATCTTTAGAAACAAAGAAAATAGACGGTTTTGTATTTTAATATGTATTTTAACCGAAACAAAAGTTTGAGACACCCTTTAGGGAGGAAAAGGTGAAATGGTGGTTATGCATTGATACTATGTTGTTAGTTGTAGTCTCATCTTTTGTGAACCATTTATTTTTTAAATTTCTCTAATATCTTTAATAACAAAGAGACTAGACGGTTTTAAATATGTGTTTTAACTGACGACTGCGATACGTGAGGTGGTCATGTCTTATCATACCACTTAGACGAAATTATTTCCTATATATATAGTGCGAAAAAAGAAAAAGAGTGTTCAAAGAAAAAGAATATGTGTAATGTACCTCTCGATATTTAAAGAGCCTCCAGATAGACACCGAATCCGTATGACAGAGAAATTGCACCCCAAAACATAGAGCCTCCATTAAACAATCTCGTCTCTCTTATCTTGTCCTGTGCATACCGCCTACCTGATCGACAAATACCTCTTATAGGTGTCGATAAGAACTGTTTACGTTATGTGCCTTCCTGTTTTTAAAGTTTTGTTAACTGTTATGTTTTAGTGTTAATTTAGTTTTGTTTCAGTTAAAATACATGTTAAGGAGTAAACCACCTATTTTTTTTTTGTTATTTTCTTTATCTTTGGAAAGCTAAAGATATCAGGGAGATTCAAAAAACAAAATATTCACAAAACATAAGACTACAATACGATTCCAAACTATACACAGATTTGTACCTCGTTCTCCCTACAGGGTGTTTCAAACTTAACATAAGAAAAACATTAGTTTCTTCCACCCGGTATAAGTACAAAAAAGAAGTTTAATTAAATATTTGCACAACTGTGTAAATACTAAAGAAATATCTAAGATAATAAAAAAAAATTAGCGAAATCCGTTAATCCGTTCACGAAAAAATCAACTATGAAAATGAGCATACATTTTGTATATCCTTAACTTATGAATATCAGTGTAGTGGACATTTTTAATCCAACATCCAACATCGGCATTCACGCTCCAACTTTCTTAGTAATACCACTAGTGGTACGACTAGTGGTATTACTAGTGGTACAACTAACCCAACCGCCCCATTCACGGTCTGATTTTAGATCCAACGTATCACTATCTCTCTCTTGTCGTACCACTAGAGGTACTACAAATCAGATCGTGAATGGCCCGCTTAAAACTGCAAAGGTATTTTACCTGAAATATTTGCTTTCTTAAAACTTAACAGGTCCTTCTATGCATATGGTTTGTATATTAGGAACGAAACACATGTGAATTTTAAATGACCCATATTATTTCGTTTAGAAATGAAAATTAATATTTAAAATTAGCAATTAAAAAAATAGTAAAATAGTAATTGAAGCGTGTCGCTACAGCTGCAGAAGTATTGTTTACCTAAATCGCTGGTCTCAAAGACAAACTGAGGTATTTGAAAACCATTGGCAGCCTCTTCTTTTTCAGGTTCCGACTCGACAGAATCAACTATATCTTCCAATTTACAATCAACGTCTGTCAAAATTAACTCCATCATTAAAGACATCATATTATCTTCTTTTGTCGCATGATATGTAATCATTTCTTTAAACATATCTTCACTTAGACTTGTGCGTTTATCTTTTATCAAGTGATTAAAATTTGTGGTTTTAACGTTAACTTTTTTTATTAGTTTGTCCTTGGTTTCTTCTTTCATAAGAGATTTGTACCTACAAATATTTTAAGGTGTGAATATTCCTTTTCGTATATTACTTACATGTATACAATGGAGTTACAAAATGAAAATCGATTTTTTCCAATATGTCGAAAACTATTAGAGATTTTATATTGAAAGTAGACATGTGGTTTTCTTACGGCAGAAACATCGAAATATTTTGAACATTTCTGTAAAATCCACCACATATTTCTTCTTCTTCTTTTTCATAATCCTTAGTGCCCTTTAGGGCACCATTGTTATTGTCTACTGATTAGTCTTTTGAATGTCATGGCAAAATAATTCAACGAATTATCGCGTTAATTTCGTTAAAACATGAACACAATAAGATAAATTTAAAATAAATTAGTAAATAATATCTAAATGTTAGTTTTTTGCATGTATTATATTATAAAGCCATATGAGAAGGCATTCTACTTTCCCGCACCAGGGCGGGAAAATTTACTTTTTCTACAACCACTATTCACTTTTCTGCACAGTTTTATGTTTACAAAGTTGATATTTTCTCACAGTATAAAATATATGACATTAGTGTGCAGAAAAGTGACGTTTCTGTGCCGGAAAGTTCTTTTCTGCACTATAGACTACCACATTCTGAGTAACGTTATATATTCTGTTTACATATGTGGTTAAAGTGCAGAGAAATATAACCTGTAAGACAATTATTATACTTAATTATCGAATAGACATTAAATTATAGATGTTTCAACTGATTTATTTTACAATTTTATTCTTAATAAATATATTATAATTAGGACATGGTTGAATGCTCGAATAAATGAATTTTAAAGTCAAAAGGCAGATATCGAGCACTGAATTTAATTAAATCTTGCCCAAGTATACTTTCGCTCACAAGAGCATCCTCAGGGGCATTTCGTCAATAAAAAGAAGGTATCCTCGAATGTCATTTTATTAATATAAATAATTTTGGTGGCAAACTTAAATTAACATCTAACTAAACACTGAACAAGGGACAAAACAGATAAATTAAATTGCCAGTAATTTTACATTTCTGCCTCCATATTGTAAAATCTAGAACCTACTGGCAATTTAATTTATCTGTTTTGTCCCTTGTTCAGTGTTTAGTTAGATGTTAATTTAAGTTTGCCACCAAAATTATTTATATTAATAAAATGACATTCGAGGATACCTTCTTTTTATTGACGAAATGCCCCTGAGGATGCTCTTGTGAGCGAAAGTATACTTGGGCAAGATTTAATTAAATTTAGTGCTCGATATCTGCCTTTTGACTTTAAAATTTATTTTATAATTATCAATTAATCAATAAGGATTTAGCAGCCTCCGCAAGATACGTCGAATGAAGTGGGTTTGGTGTAAATCCGTGACTGCATAAATATAACGTCAAATGTGACATTATATTGTAAGAATTATTTAAAATAGTTTAAATTCAAACAAATTAAGGTAGTGCATTAATTTTTTAACTGATTTCTGTGTAATTTGTTTAGGTATAAGGAATTTAAATTTATTAGTATTAATTAAACACAGTTTAAAATTTATAATTTATTGTTTTAATAAATCTTCGATTGGAAATTGTGATTTTTAGTTTTAGCAAAATATGTGCTTGTAGAAAAAGTATAGTGTGTAACACGTACAGAACGGTAATTTCTCACACGTTTGAATTGCGGCTCTCGCTTGCGCTCGTACCGCAACTTTTCAAACTCGTGAGAAATTAGTACCTTTCTGCACTTGTTACACATTCCCGCAGTGGTGCGGGAAAATGCAACTTTCGTAAACGAAATGCGTGCGGCAAATTGGCTGTTTTAGCACGGCCGTAGAAAAAGTATTTATAATTTAAATTTTGTTAGGTACTTGTTAGATATTTTAAAACGTATTAAAAAAGAAGCCACAACTCGATAAAAACTGGCTTATCGAAAAAGTACTAACGGGCAAAAAAGTTTAAGAGCATCGTGTTTAAATAATGGTAAAATGGAAACAACACCACATAAAATGTTTATGGGGTGCAAAAATTTCACTGTTATTATTTTAAAGATGCTCCATAAGAAAGGCAGGCACATAGTATTCAATATAAAATCTCATAACAGTTTGAAATATATTGGAGAAAATCGATTTTCAATTTGTTACTTCAAAGGGCTATAACTCTTTTTATGTGTACATTTGTACTAAGGTAAGTTAGATTCATTCGAACTATTTTTGGTCTCAGTTCTAAAATTTGATCTTAAAACATTAGTACTGAAGAGTTGTAAACAATAATAATATTACACAATAATATTATGTAGATATTTGTCTGCAAATTTGAGAATTTATCAAGAATGTATAGTAAAATACATGACAGAAAATATAATTACACTTCTTGTTTTAATAAAACCTTGCTTACTCATAAAATACTATCAATAATAGCAACAAAAATCCAGCTAATAAATTGACTTTTGCTGTTCATTCCATTTATATAAAAATTATACAAAAGGCCATATCTTTTATTAAAAACTGCTGTTCAATTTTTGCTGAAATTATATTAATTATTTTTTTATATATTTATGTGCATATTATGCTTTAATTATCGTACAAGTGGTATTCATACAAACAAACCTAAAAATTTTATTATTTATTAATATTTTTTGCACTGTAATACACCTTTTAATATTGCTCACGTTGGAATGTTTGTTTGATTCTTTGTTCCAACTCGATACAAAAACAGTTCTTGAACGGCTACGAGTATGCGCAGTAAAGAAATGTTATAATTATTCGTTATTGCGCATGCGCGTAACGATTCAGGAACGGTTTTGTATCGAGTTGGAACAAACCTTAGAGGTTTTATTAATAGATTTTTAACTACAGCACCTAGAGATTGTATTCAGAATGGGTTGAAGTGCATTTTAAAGTGCATAACATGCATCCTAAAAGGCATAAACATGTCAAAATAAGTTATTAAGGACCAGATTTTGTTACTCGGGGGTTTTGGGGAAGCTGAACAATTGAACACGGATACGCAATCAGAACTTACCCCTGATGCACCTTGTGCCAAGGGTTAGGTACTCCTAAGGCACATCATCTGGAGTTTTGAGGGTTTTTGGCACTACGCAAGCAGATTACTCGGGATTACTTCATTACTTGGGATCGCTAAACACGAATACGTCATCAGAACCGACCACCGGAGCACCTGGTGCCCAGGGTTACTGATGTATTAGTGTCTACTACTGTAGAAAGTCGCAATTATTTGTACTTAACGGGGTTCTTAGATATTTTATGATAAACATCAGGCGCCATCTAGTGCCCTTTACGAAAAGGGACTTTGTCAACACAAGCAAAGAAAAATAATTCAAAAGGAAATAAAAAACGTAAAATATATACCAACCTAGAATAACTAATTACAGACAATAACATTTTAGTCTCAGGGCTACATGGATCAATAAGCTCGGCAAGTTTGTGTTTTGGAGGAAATTCTAAATCTACTTCCTCGCAAGTCGATTCCTCGTCTTCTTCTGTAGTGCATGATTCAACATCGAATATGCTTTCAATTTCTATATCTGGACTAATTTTTTCTATCGGTCTTTCCTCTTTTTTTTCAAAATTGGTATAATCTATTGATTCAAAGGTAAAGCTAAGCGGTTTCTTCAACTTTGAGATATACCTGAAAACACAATTATCTTAATTTTATATGACAAAAACACTACAAAAAATCATCGCCTTGGTTCAAGAGTTTTATGAGACGTCAAAAGATTTTACATTGTTTCTTTGAGCAGTAAGCGTGTTTACGATTGGTAGGTTGCTAACCTTGCAAATTACAATCGTAAACATATATTACCATAGACAGAGCGAAATGACGACACCATCTTTTTTATTTGGCTCGGTGCTATTTCACCCTTACGCATAGTAAAGTTGCGACAGTAGTCCTCCCTTTCCGTGCCTATAATCACACTTAATATCATCTTAGTTTTTCGATACAATGTGCTAGAAAGAGATAGCACCAAACCAGTCCACGAGATCTTGTCGTCAGAAAGCGCGGAGGGTAGACTCACTCTATGTTAATATATACCTCTATGATTACAATCCACATTTTATCAGAACTTGCGACCGGATGTGGTAACCGCAGAATAGTATGCGTCTAGACTAGAGAGAGCGTTGCCAAGCCCGGAAACAGCTCCATTTATTGCCCAAGTCGCGCGACTGACGCATAGACATAATAATGATAGACAAGGCATACTGAGCAAAACAGCGTAAAGCGTGGGCAGTCGAACGGTGGTCTATCTATCTCATTTTACCAAGCGATCCCCTGCATGTGACAGACAAATATGGCTAGACCACTCAAAGTGAATATTGACCGCTAACGTCCTTGATATTGACGTTACACCTCGATGCAGAGAGCGGCTCATACCTTACCTAGTCTATTTTTAGTATGTCTATGGACCGACGTCACGAAAATATACATTTTATATAACTGTCAGTTGTAAAAATAAGATTGAAGTTATACAGTATGTCCCTGTAAGTTGTATCCATATGGAAAACTTTTTTATTATCAATTTTACGAAAAAAATTATTCTTTATAAAAAGTTCTGCATGGTCCAAAACCCAAGATTCAAGCATCAGATATCAAATTTTATGAATTGTACGAGGTATGTCAAAAAGTTTGAATTTCACTCAAGAGCAAAGTAGCTTTATTTTTCACAATATTGAAAATTGCTATTATGAAAAGTTGTTTGGAAGTAAAAACTATATTCTTGTATGCAATTACATCCTTCTAATTGAAAAATTTTTTTTTGGAATTATGGATAACTAAACATTATTTTCAGATATTTCAATTCTGATAACTCTTTTATTATTAATTTTACGAAAAAAAGTGATTCTTAATAAAAAGTTCTGGATGGTCTAGTACCTAAAATACAACCATCTTATAACAAATTTTATCAATTTTATACGAGGTATGTCAAAAAAGATAAATTTAGATCAAAAGTAAAGTATCTTTATAGTTCAGAATATTTCAATTAGATATTGTGAAAAATAAACGTATTTTACTCTTGAGCCAAATTCATATTTTTTGAAATACCTCTTATAAAATTGATAAAATATGACATAAGATGGTTGTATGTTAGGTTTTAGACCAGAGGTTCCCAAACTATTTTTTCTCGTAGACCACTTTAAAAATTTACTGGTTTCGGTGGACCCCCCTGCTGCTACATTTTTACCATGTTCCCAAAACTCGTCCCAAATGTGAAGATCTAACGATGGAAATTGGCGTCGCGAGTGAGTTTCAACCCTAAATTCATCATCACCCAGCTCTTTGCGTCCACTGCTGGACATAGGCCTGCCTCATTTTTGTCCATTGTGATCTATTTTGAGCACTTTGCATCAAATTTCTAGACATTTTCTTGAGATCGTCAGTCCAAAAAGTAGGTGGTCTTCCTTTACTTCCTTTTGTCTAATCTCGGCCTCCACTCAAGTAATCTCTTCGTCCATCTCCCATCACTGATTCGGGCGACTTGTCCGGCCCAGTTAGATTTCAGGGTGGCAATTCGGGAAATTACATCGGTAACTCCTGTTCTTCGTCTTCGAAAATGCCAAATTCGGAGTAGTAAAAATAAAGAAAAAATAGTAGGTATATTTTCTTACGATCTATTTATTAAAATGATAATGATAACAGACTTAAAAGAATTAAAATGAAACACTAATAACGTTACGTAACTTTAAATATGCAAAACAATAATAAAAAAATACCCATAATTTTAATGGGAGGGATGTACTTGATGGATTGACAGCAAATTATCAATATTTGGCTTCAGTTTTGTAAAGATTAACCACAAATCTCCCCGTTCTGTGATGTTTAACAATATGTCTTTTCAATAATTACTACAATTTTTTTAACCATTTTTTTCATAGCGTCGATATTTTCCGAGTTAATTGTACCTACCTAATTACAGTAGCCGCCTATATTTTTGACACTGATATTATTCCACGTATTTTTTTTGTATTGTAAAACTATACAAATTCTTTTAACACTTAAAGTCCTGTGTTTTGGTTATCCGTGGGCAAATTTTCAGTAAAATCGAAAGACATGTATTTTGGGAATGGAGAAAAATGTAAAAAACGGCTAAAGTTTTCTACAATAAAATTTTATCAAAAACTTGGTTCTAATCAAAATATCTTGTTATAATATATTTTTTCTACAACCGTGTTAAAAATGCAATTTTTAGCACTCCACACGAGCGTTAAAAATGCTACTTTAAGGCACTAGTGCTTTAAATTTTTTTATGGCACTGCAGTTCGTATTGACCGTATAGGCAATTTTGATGTAATGTCAAAAAAATATAAAAATGGAATGTCAGTCAAGTTCAAGTAAAAGCTTTTGTAGATATTGTCCTGTAATATGCGTGTTAAAAAGTACATTTTTAAGGCACTCATGTGAATTGCAGAACTCGCTTCGCTCTTTCTGCAAACTTTCACATGCGTGCCTTAAACGTGTACTTTTAACACTTATATCATAAATAACTATTAATGACACTTTTAAGTCCCTACTATTAAAACATTATTTTTTCCAATTGATATTTTACGATAAAAAAATGCAAATTGGTTTAAATAAATACCAAATCACTATAAAATTTTCGTGGACCCCCACTTACAACTTGTGAACCCCCATTTTTATTTCACGCAAACGTAGACCCCCGTTGAGTCTTTCGTGGACCCCTGGGGTCCACCTGGACCACTTTGGGAATCACTGTTTTAGACCATCCAGAACTTTTTACTAAAAATAACTTTTTTTCGTAAAATTAATAATAAAAGAGTTATCTGAAATAAAATAACTGAAAATAATGTTAGTTATCCACAATCTTTCAAAATAAAATTTTTTCACTTAGAAGGATGTAATTGCATACTAGAATATAGTTTTTAATTCCAAACAACTTTTCATAATAGCAATTTTCAATATTGTGAAAAATAAAGCTACTTTAATCTTGAGTGAAATTCAAACCTTTTGACATACCTCGTATAATATTCAAAAAAATTGGTACTTGATGGTTAAATCTTAGGTTTTGGATCATGCAGAGCTTTTTATGAAGAATAACTTTTTTTCGTAAAATTAATAATAAAAAAGTTTTCCATATGGATACAACTTACAGGGACATACTGTATAAATACCATTGCAACATTTATTCAAATTTATATTTTTATTAAATATTATGTCTTTTTATTATATATTTAGAATTGGTTGTTTTGTGAAAGCCTGAAGTGCATACCTATGGATAGTGCAATAATAATTCGGAGAAAAAAGACGTTAATGCAGAATAGAAACTAAATGAATGCGAACCTAATTATTGTAAACAAAATGAAACAACAACAAAACACTGAGCATCACCCCTTCCGCATTGAAACGGAAATAAAGCCTGAAAATGGCCAATCAGCTTTTACGTAAACCTTGCCAACACTCTCTCTAGCTAGACGCACACTGCAGAGCTACTCGATCCACCATGCAATCACCCCAGGCAGTGTTCCCTGAGTCCTCTATTGTTCAACCCGATCACGAACGAAAAATGAAATAATAAAAGAAAGTAAGAACTAAACAAGGATACCAAATGAGAGAAAAACAGCTTAAAATAATCTACCGTGCAGACGATGCTATAGTAATCTCTCAAAATAAAGATGATTTTACAACGTATGCTGCACCAATTTAATGTAACCGCCAGAAAATTTAACATCTTAATTTCACCATAAAAGATAAAATGCATGGTTATAACAGCAACTCAACTAAGATATAAATTAGAGTTGGAGGGTCAGATAATAGAACAAGTTATGGAGTTTAAATATCTAGGCATCACACTATCTAGCTACGGAAAGCTCGAAATAGAAGTGGAAGATCACGTGAATCGAACACACAGCAACAGGTTGTTTGAATGAAAGAATATGAGAAATAAAAATATCGTAAAAGAAATGAAAGCAGAAATTACAAATCAGTCATCAGACCAATAATTACATATGCGGCAGAAACATGACCTGATACAGAGAGAACAAAAGAATGCTAGAAACAGCAGGAATGAAAACCCTTAATAGTATAATAGTATATAACCCTTAATAATAGACCTGGTTTACCAAAAAAAAAGTTTATTAATAGCAAGCTGAAAATTTGTTAATAGCTTAACTGTGTCTAGTCGGACAAACTTTGATGTACGGGAACAATGGAACAGGGGAAGTTTTAATTGTGGAACAGGTTACAGGTTCCGAATGTCAGGCTACCAAAATGTCCCATGTATTTTGTCGGACAGAACTTCCAATTGATTTGTTACCCTTTCATTAAACTCTCATGCAAAAATCAGATTGCTATTTACCACCAATATAATTCCTGCCATTTGACATGTTCTACGTGTCGGACTTACGACTAAAATGCCCAACATATTTGTCGGACAAATATTTTTTCATATATTACATAAAGTTTGCTATTGAATAAAATTAAAAACAACCTGCTAGTTTTCAAAATCATGAACTTGTCATGATGACACTTTCACAATTAAAACCACGTTCCAAAATTAAAACTTTCCCTGTTCCAGTGTTCCCATACATCAAAGTTTGCCCGACTAGACACCGATAAGCCATTAACAAATTTTCAGCCTGCTATTAATCAACTTTTTTGGTACGCTGGATCCAGGCCTATAAGGCACTTTGGGGCAGAGCTAGAAGTACTTTCCACGAAATCGATAGATAGAAGGACAACTTACTGGAGACACATTGAAAATAGATTATTTAACATTTTTTTTTGGCTCTTTTATGTTTAAATTTTGTGCAGTATTTTTTATATTAAAAATTTTTTCTGGATAAATTTTGAAAGTTCT
Organism: Diabrotica virgifera virgifera; assembly: GCF_917563875.1. NCBI lineage: Eukaryota > Metazoa > Arthropoda > Insecta > Coleoptera > Chrysomelidae > Diabrotica > Diabrotica virgifera. The sequence goes on from NC_065446.1 coordinate 33,784,322, forward strand.
ATGTGGCTTTTAAATACCTGAAAACGATAACTGAAAAACATTGGTTTTTGACCCTTTTTTAATGATTTTTGCTAACTTTGCAATGATAACAATTATTTTTTCAGTTTCCGATCAATTCTCTCTTGTAGGAAATAATACATATAACAATAGCAAAAGCTTTTTGACTTCGCAACATTTTTCTAAAATGCATATTTGCCGAGAATGCAACGAAAAGGAGAAAAAAATTGAGTTAAATAAAAGCAATTAAAGCAAAAACCTAGAATCTTATATGATTTACCCAAATGAGGTTGTTTAACGTTCCGATGACCAACCTTTTTTTGTTACACGGATGACCAAGGGGGGAAAAATGACCCCAGGTCAAAAATGTCAAAAATGACAATTAACAAAAAAATAAAGTTTTTTTTTTAATTTTTATTTTTTTTTGGCATGGACTTTATGTCATTCAGCCAGTCACAACATGAGTATTAGTGTCATGTGTAGTGTGTATGTTGAGTAAGTGTCTTGTTACTTTGCAAAGTCGACGTAATTAGCGTAAAACTACTTGTAATTACACATAATAGACGCTATTTTACTAAACATCAACTTCAGAATATATTTTTTATTCGTAAAATATAGGGAATTTTTTTTATTTCAAAATATGAGGATATCTAGAATGATATTAAAGTCAATTAAAAAAATAATGAGTTAAAAATTAAAAATACTTTTGAATTTATTAAAGAAAAACATACGCTGGGGTCACAATTTCCCCCGCTGGGTCATCCGAAGGTTAAAACAGATAAAGCCTACTCTAAAAGGTAATAATGTATACGAATAAAATAATAATACACAAGTTTTGGCGTTGTATTGAGTGAAAAAAAAATATGTTCTATATTGATTTTATGTTTTATATATAGAAAACTCACCTAGTTTCTCTATTAATCTCCTCAAATCGATCGTTGCTCTCATCAACCATGATTTCGTAAAAATACCATCCAAACTCAGTGTCATTGTCTTCAACATAACTACCGTCACTTTTGTATATTCTCATACTCGGCTATTCACTAACGTAATAAGTTTCACATATCACTCCTATAATGACTTAACTAGGATTAAATTCCCGGCCTAGTGGTCAGGGTAAAAACAAGGGAGGGTCGATTCGCAGACCATTGGCTGCTCCTAAGGAAAATATAAGGGGTTAAACCGTTAAACCATATACACACAACGAAACTTATAGGTATGGAATCATCTGATATTCCTTATTATTTCGTGCTAATTTAAAAAAACGAGCACACTAAGTAAAACTTAAAGCAATTTAATAACAAATACGTAACAATTAAATAAAACAATAAAGTGTTTAATAAACAAATTGAAACTAGTTGTTTTAAAGTCAATAGAATAAAAAATTTCAATGTAAAACTAATAATGTTTAAATTGTTTTTATTTATTTTTTTTTAATTTTTTTGGTAGTCAGTGTTATTACCTCTAGTCCTATGCAAGCTTCAATTTGCGTGGGCACGCTCCTAATCAAATTTCAACATTTTGTTGTGGTAGGTATTCTTCAATAGCAGCTTATACTAGCAGTACGATGTTTTGTGGATTATCCCGGCGAGCTCTAATTTTTCTTTTAAGCATATCCCACAAATACTCTATAGGGTTCAGCTCGTGTGAGCTAGCAGTCCACTCCAAACAAGAAATCCTTCTGCTTCAATGATGTCTCTAGTCACTCTAATGGTATGTGGAGGTCCATTATCATGCATGAAAATTAAATTTTCTACTGTTGCATCTCTCCAGAGCCTAACTACAGGTTATGAACATACCTGTGAGCAGTTAAAGTTGATTGGATGAAAATTAAAGGAGTTTTTTTATGGATCACAATTCCTCTCCAGAACATTATACTTCCCCTTGTATATTTGTGAACAGATCTGACAGTTTTCCTTCTTGCTTTTTTTCGAAGTTTAAAGTACACGATTTCATGGGTCATCTGATTTTACACCAATTCTGTCTTTTTCTGAAAGTAGCACGTTTTGTCAATTCCCAATGTTCCAGTTTTGGTGGTGAAGACATCAATTTAGGCGATCAATATTTTACTGCCTGGATAACTCGGGAACTCATAACGGTCTCCTGCTGTATACTTCTTCGCGCGAACTCTTCTTCTTATCGTTTCAATTGAAAAAGTTACTGTAGCTTCCAAAAGTTGCCTTTGGAGCTGCAGATGAGAAACAGTTGGGTGTTTTCCAGCTGATTGGACAATTAAGCGATCGTGGCGAGCTGTTATTTCTTTTTGGCGACTTTTCCTTGCCTTATTTTTAAGCTTTCTAGTTACTGTTACTTAGCATTGGTTTTGGACAGAACTCTCTGTGTTACTCATAGCTCTACAGCTATGTCCTTCTGAGAACACTACTTTCTCCACGGGACCAATATCTTTCCCCGTTGTAAGTTCTATAACCCCACATGAGACACATTTTCGTTTCTGGACCCAAAAATTAGTTTATTTATTTTCGCGTAATTTGCAACTCATGCAAATAACCAATACCGTACCGAGCTGTACTATGTGATTATCTTATCAATTTGTTTATTTTCAATAAAAACCTTTATTCTTCGCAACAATTACAAGTTTTTCAAAAGAAATAAATATTACTTTGAAATACATGGTGAATGGTGATTCCATATGAGTTTGGTTGTGTGTATATGTAGTAATAATAAACGATAGGTATAGAACTGGAGGGCAGTACGTCAAGCCGATTTTTTTTTAATTTAGTGCGCGTGTAGTCCGCTAGATAACAAGAGTGGTATATGCGGTTAAAAAAATGTATACATTGTTTGAAATTTCACATATTTCCCATGTAGGGGAGGTTTACCTAAAATGGGATATTGTTGTAACACGGAATACACTGATGCAACACCTAACACCACTAGGTAAGTTTTTAAGTTTTTAACGTATTTTTTGTAAAAAATTACATCTACAGACATAAGCTTTTTGTCTTTATGGTCAAAGAGATGACGGCGTTAATTTTTTTTCCAGGTGCTAGGACATAAACGACCACTTAAAGTATAAAATTTTAAGGTTATATTCTTATACAGAAAAATTACAGATATTGTTTGTTTACATGCTGATGTGTTGATAGAATAGGACTCGACATGCGCTTCTAAAGCGGGATGTGCCTATCCAATTTTAGAGCAAAATGTTCGTTTCTTGTTTTAATTTTAATATGATTGTGGTATAGATTGTTGTTATTATTTATTTATTTCAGAATCAAGTAACTATAAGTAAATATGGCATCTTGGAAAACAACACGTCAGTCTTGGTCCGAAGAAGGAATGGCGCAAGCAATTAGATCAGTTGCAAGTGGCAAATATGGTTAGATACTTCCTCCTCCTCCTAAGTGCCTTCTCTATTGAGGTTGGTGATCAATATGGCAAATTTCTCTCTGTTCTGGGCTTGATCAATTAAGTCATTCCCTGTTGTGTGGGTCCAATATCTAATGTTTCGGAGTCAGGATTTTTTCTATCATCCTATACTCCTTTTACCTTCGATTTTGCCTTCTAATATTACCTGGAGCTGCTCAAATTTCCTATGGCGCACTATGTGTCCTAGATATGACGTCTTTATAATTTTGATTGTATTGACCAGATGATTACGTGTGTTCATTATATCCAGTACTTCTTCATTTAAAGTTCTGCTGGTCCAGCTTATTCTTAGCATTCGGCGGTACATCCACGTTTCGAATGAATTCAGTTTGTTGACATCATACTGTTTTAATGTCAAGGTCTCACAGCCATATAGTAATGGAGACCACACATAACACTTTAGTGTTCTCAATCTTATTGTGACTGATAGCTTGGGGTTACAGAGCATGTTTCGCATGTTCATGAAGCCAGACCTTGCTATTTCAATGCGTCTTCTAATTTCTTTTGAGTTGTCTAGCTGACTGTTTAGCTCTCTGCTCAGGTATATAAGGCTTTGGGAACTCTGAAGGGTGATACCATTGATTTGTATATTGGGTGTAATTTGTTCATGGTGATTCTTGTGGAATACCATGATTTTGGTTTTGGAAAGGTTAATATCCAATCCCAGTCTGTGACTTTCTTCTGATAGTATGTTCATCAATATTTTTAGTTGATCTTCTGTTTCCGCTAATACTACGGTGTCATCGGCATATCTTACATTGTTAATGATGATTCCATTGACTCTGGCACCTTCAGGGCGATCTTCAAGAGAAGCTCTGATGATATGTTCGGCATAGACATTAAATAGTAGATGGGACAGAATGCACCCTTGACGCACTCCTCGTTCTATGTTTACGTAATTGATGTTTCCGTTGTCTGTTCGAACGCATCCTGTGTGGTTCCGTATTATTTATTATAGCTATGTCGTGTCCCTCCAACCCTACTTCTTTTAGCACCTCAATCAATTTTTCGTGTCTAATGCGGTCAAAGGCTTTTCTATAATCGACAAAGCACACATACAGCTGTTTTTGAACCTCGAGATACCTTTCTGCCATTAGTGTCAATCCCATAATTGCTTCTCTGATGCCTGTACTTTTTTTAAAACCATATTGAAAACGAATCAGGCATTCTTCATACTTATTGTGAATGCGGTTATAAATTACTCGCATAAAAATCTTAGCGGCATGACTCATTAGGGATACAGTTCAATGGTTTTCACATTTCCATGCTTTTTGTTTTTTGGGAATAGCTACATATTATGTGGATGTTAGCCAGTCATGTGGTAGAGTGCCATGTTCATATATAATGTTAAAGAGGTTAATTTCAGGTTAATTTCCTGAGAGCATTATCATTTAGGTGTTTGAAATGCTCGGCTGTTGTTAGATATTCGCCGGGTGCCTTGTTGTTCTTTGCATCTTTTATTGCGCGCATAACTTCTTCGGTTCGAATATTTAGTTCTCCATTTCTATCTATTTGAGGGGGATCTTCTATTCTCTGATCACCAAACAAATCTTTAAGATATGTTGCCATATTCCTTTCTGTTTTTCAAGGTCTAATTCCATTTGGATTTTCTTGTTTGTTACAATAGATAAATTTTTGGGTTTCCATATTCCAGCGACTTATTTAACCTTTTTGTGTAGTTCTATATATTTGTGCTTCCTTTGCAGATCTTCTACCTCACTACATTTTTCTTTCACCCACTCTTCCTTATCTGCATTTATCTTTTTCTCAATTTCCCTGTTGAGTTCTTTGTATCTTGTTAAGCTTTTGTTTTTTACCGTCCGTCTTCTCTCCATAATTTGTAATATTTCATTTGCCATCCATGGTTTTCTTTGTTAACGGTTTTCTTTCTGTATATTTTGGTTTGCTGCCTCCAGGACACTATTTTTAATTGTTCCTAACATATCTTCAATGTTTTCTTTTATTGTCTTTTTTTTAGTGGGAGCTAATGTCTTAGACTCTAAATGCGTGTCTACCATGTCTTCATACATATGTTTTTGTCCTTGGTCAACACTACTCCATGCTATTCTCGGACTGGGTTTAGCCTTGTCTACTCTTTTAAGTTTTATTCTGACAGTTGCGACTTCAGGATTGTGATCTGGATTTTTATGTCACAGCTTAGGTACGTTTTTACATTTATAATACCATTATAATTTAAAAATTGGCTGGGTGGGAAATCACCTTTTCCTGAGGAGACCTGAAGCAACATCGACTGCTCGCGCTAGGGGATTCAACAGAATTTTCATGTTAAATTTTTTTATTTGCTGGAGCCCCTGCAGGAAAAATACGCGTATGCACCATCTAGAATATTTAACGTCGATGAGATGGGTTTAACAACTGTGCAGGGGCATCCATCTAAAGTGATTGCAATGAAAGGTAGGAAGCAAGTTGGAACGTTATCCTCAGCAGAAAGAGAAACACTCTGTACTGCCGTGATATGCATGAGTGCTGCAGGGAAATATATATTCCACCCATGGTCATTTTCCCACAAGTTCGTGTCAAGGAAGAATTTTCAATTGGACTACCTCCCGAATCCATAGTTGCCTGCCATCCTTCTGGTTGGATGCAGCTAAATCTTTTCGAAAAGTGGTTCGATCATTTTTTAAATCTACCAATATACTTGAGTATACCATACTCAAAACATACCTGTGATAGAGAAAGCCAGGGATCACGGTGTTACAATATTGTGCTTACCACCACATTCAAGTCATCACATGCAACCGCTTGACGTTTATTTTATGGCACCTCTATCAACATTCTATAGTCAAGATGTTGAAACATTTCTAAGGAACAATCCAGGAAGAGTCGTTCGATTTACCAAGTAAATAGATTATTTGGGAAGGCCTTTTGGCGGGAGGCAACATCCAATAATGCAATTCATGGGTTTGAGAAAACTGGTTTATTTCCCGTTAATCGCCACGTGCTTACTGACGATATGTTTATAGCTGCTGATCCCACTGATCAGCCAGAAAATGAATTAACTTCAACGGAACAGGGCACACCAGAAAGCAAACTACCATTTCCTATCAGGCACCAAACACCGCCTCCATCAAATTCAAATTCAACACAAACTGTGCCACAATTAAAATAAACATATCCTCATGAGTCAAACGATAGCTTCTCCAGTGATGATGATAATCCTCTTATTTCTTCTTCTTCTTTTTGTATAGACATGGCTCTGTATGTTTTTTCAATGTGCCTTTAGTAAGTTGTCGTTCCATTGTTTTCGTGGTCTTCCCACTGATCGTCTTCCTATTGGGGAACCGTCTCTCGCTGTCCTGACTACCCTATTTGTTGTCATTCGACTTATGTGGTCATTCCATTCTATTCTTCCGTTTCTTACCTAGTTAATAATGTTATCCACCTTGCATCTCCGTTGTATTTCTGTATTTCTAGCTCTGTCCCATAGAGTCTTACCATCGAATTTTCGAAGTGTTTTCATCTCCGCTGTTTCGAGTAATATTTTTGTCCTCTCTGTGTCGGGTCGTGTTTCTGCTGCGTATGTCATTATTGGTCTGCTGACTGTTTTGTAATTTCTGTCTTTCATTTCTTTTCCGATATTTGTATTTCTCCATATTGTGTCATTCAGGCAACCTGCAGCTCTGTTTGCTATATTCACTTGATTTTCCACTTCTGTTTCGAGCCTTCCGTAGCTAGATAGTGTGATGCCTAGGTATTTAAACTTCATCACTTGTTCTATTATCTGACCTTCCAGCTCCAATTTACATCTTTTTGGATCTGCTCTTATAACCATGCATTTTGTCTTTTTTGAGGAAATTAACATGTTAAATTTTCTGGCGGTTCACTTTGAGATATTAGGATTGTATCGTCTGTATAGCAGATTATTTTAAGTTGTTTTTCTCCCATTTGGTATTTAGAATACAACAAACCGGCATATTTATGTTTCGTGGACCTTAAGAAAGCATTTGACAGGATCATATTAAAGGACGTTATTCATTCGTTATTGTCTAGAGAGGTACCTCTAGGAATAATTAAATGATGATAATCTACTGGCCCATATTCTTCAAGATTGTGTTTCACCGGAAATGATTCATCCATATCCAAAAGCAATGTTAAGACAAAACAAAAACTGCAAACTGCCATCTTCACGAGAACATCTTACAGAGATGAATTGAATGCCAGTATAGGAGCAAAAAGACGTAAAGTGCCAACCAATAAGTTGCCATCTTTGAAAGGAAAGGGACTTTCGAAGGGAAAATCAATAAAAAAACCCCCAAACCACAGACAAGGAGTTTGACTGAAAAGAGGACTGATACTGATGAAGCAACAAATAAAACTAGAAACCAAAAAGATGTGAATGGGAAAACCAAAGACAACAATTCCAAAATAATAAACAAAACCAAAGAAAGTAACGGTGAAGAAAATCCTGTCTGCTATTATTGCGAAGTAGATTTCCTAAGCAGCAAGCCTGGAGA